>NC_138771.1:555980685-556440614 GCF_965119305.1 Pelophylax lessonae | reverse complement strand
AAAGAAAGAAAGAAAGAAAAAGAAGAATGAAAGAAAGAAAGAAAGAAAGAAAAGACAAGATTAAGAAGAAAGAAAGAAAGAAAGAAAGAAAAGAGGGATGGAGAGAGAGAGAAAAAGAGAGAAAGAAAGAGGGATGGAGGGAGAGAGAGAGAGAGAAATAAAAAGAAAGAAAGAAAGAGAGAGAGAGAGAGACGGAGAGAGAGAAAGAAAGAAAGAGGGATGGAGGGAGAGAGAAGGAAAGAGGGCTGGAGGAGAGAAAGAAATAAAGAAAGAAAGAAAGAAAGAAAGAAAGAAAGAAAGAAAGAAAGAAAGAAAGAAAGAAAGAAAGAAAGGAAGAAAGAAAGAGGGATGGAAGAGAGAGGGAGAAAGAAAGAGGGATGGAGGAGAGAAAGAAATAAAGAAATGAGGGAAAGAAAGAAAGAAAGAGAGAGAGAGAGCGAGAGAGAGAGAGAGAGAGAGAGAGAGAGAGAGACGGAGAGAGAGAAAGAAAGAGGGATGGAGGGAGAGAAAGGGGTGGATAAAGAATGAGGGATGGAGGGAGAGAAAGGAGTGGAGGGAGAGAGAAAAGGGATAAAAAGAAGGATGGAGGGAGAGAGAAATAGGGATGGAGAGAGAGAGAAAGAAAGAGAGATGGAGGAGAGAAAGAAAGAAAGAAAGAAAGAAAGAAAGAAAGAAAGAAAAAGAAAGAAAGAAAGAAAGAAAGAAAGAAGAAGAGAAAGAAAGAAAGAAAGAAAGAAAGAAAGAAAGAAAGAAGAAAGAAAGAAAGAGGGATAGAGAGAGAGAGAAAGAAAGAGGGATGGGGGAGAAGAAAGAAAGAAAGAAATGAGGGAAAGAAAGAAAGAAAGAAAGAAAGAAAGAGAGACGGAGAGAGAGAAAGAAAGAGGGATGGAGGAGAGAAAGGGTGGAGGAAGAAAGAGGGATGGAGGGAGAGAAAGGAGTGGAGGGAGAGAGAAAAAGGATAAAAAAGAAGGTGGAGAGAGAGAGAAAGAGGGATGGAGAGAGATAGAAAGAAAGAGAGAGAAAGAGGGAAAGAAAGAGAAATATAAAGAAATAAAGAAAAAGAAAGAGGGAAGAAGGGAGAGAAAGAAAGAGGGGTGAAGGGAAAAAGAAAGAAAGAGGGAGAGAGAAAGAAAAAGAGAGAAGGGGGAAGGAGGGAGGGAGAAAGAAAGAAAGAAAGAAAGAAAGAAAGAAAGAAAGAAAGGAAGAAAGAAAGAAAGAAAGAAAGAAAGAAAGAAAGAAAGAAAGAAAGAAAGAAAGAAAGAAAGAAAGAAAGAAAGAAAGAAAGAAAGAGGGATGGAGAGAGAGAAAGAAAGAGAGATGGAGGAGGGAAAAGAAAGAAAGAAAGAAAGAAAGAGAAAGAGAAAGAAAGAAAGAAAGAAAGAAAAGAAAGAAAGAAAGAAGAAAGAAAGAAAGAAAGAAAGAAAGAAGAAAGAAAGATGGAGGGAGAAAATAAGCAAGAGAGAAAGAGGGATGGAGAGAGAGAAAAGGGGAGGGAGAGAGACAGAAAGAGGGATGGAGAGGGAAAGAAAGAAAGAAAGAAAGAAAGAAAGAAAGAAAGAAAGAAAGAAAGAAAGAAAGAAAGAAAGAAAGAAAGAAAGAAAGAAAGAAAGAGGGATGGAGAAAGAGAGAAATAAATAGGGATGGAGACAGAGACAGGGGAAAAAAGAGAGATGGAGGGAGAGAGAGAGAGAAAGAGAAAAAAAGAGGAAGGGAGAGAGGGATGGATGGAGGGAGAGAAAAAATAAGAAAGAGAGAGAGAGGGAGAAAGAAAGAAAGAAAGAAAGAAAGAAAGAAAGAAAGAAAGAAAGAAAGAAAGAAAGAAAGAAAGAGGGATGGAGAGAGAGAGAAAAAGAGAGAAAGAAAGAGGGATGGAGGGAGAGAGAGAGAGAAATAAAAAGAAAGAAAGAAAGAGAGAGAGAGAAAGAGAGAAAGAAAGAAAGAGGGATGGAGGGAGAGAGAAGGAAAGAGGGCTGGAGGAGAAGAAAGAAAGAAAGAAAGAAAGAAAGAAAAGAAAGAAAGAAAGAAAGAAAGAAAGAAAGAAGAAAGAAAGAAAGAGAGAAAGAGAAAGAAAGAAAGAAGAGAGAGAAAGAAAGAAAGAAAGAAAGAAAGAAAGAAAGAAAGAAAGAAAGAGGGATGGAGAGAGAGAGGGAGAAAGAAAGAGGGATGGAGGAGAGAAAGAAATAAAGAAATGAGGGAAAGAAAGAAAGAAAGAGAGAGAGAGCGAGAGAGAGAGAGAGAGAGAGAGAGAGAGAGAGAGAGAGAGAGAGGAGAGAGACGGAGAGAGAGAAAGAAAGAGGGATGGAGGGAGAGAAAGGGGTGGATAAAGAATGAGGGATGGAGGGAGAGAAAGGAGTGGAGGGAGAGAGAAAAGGGATAAAAAGAAGGATGGAGGGAGAGAGAAAGAGGGATGGAGAGAGATAGAAAGAAAGAGAGAGAAAGAGGGATGGAGGGACAGAGAAAGAAAGAGAAAAATAAAGAAAGAAAAAGGGAAGAAGGGAGAAAAAGAAAGAGGGGTGAAGGGAAAAAGAAAGAGGGAGAGAGAAAGAAAGAAAAAAGAGAGAAAGGGGGATGGAGGGAGGGAGAGAGAAAGGGAGAGAAATAAAGAGGGATGAAGCGAGAGAGAGAAAGAGAAAATAAGAGTGATGGAAAGAGAGAGAAAGAAAGAGGGATGGATGGAGAGAGAGAGAAAGAAAGAGGGATGGAGAGAGAAAGAAAGTACGAAAGAAAGAATAAAGAAAGAAAAAAAAGAAAGAAAGAAAGAGACAGAGAGAGAGAAAGAGGGATGGAGGGAGAGAGCGAAAGAAAAAGGGGTGGAGAAAGAGAAAAAAAGCTAAAAAGAAGGATGGGTTGAGGGAGAGAAAGAAAGAGGGATGGAGGGGAAAAGAAAGAAAGAAAGGAAAAAAGAAAGAAAGAAAGAGGGATGGAGGGAGAGAGAAGGAAAGAGAGAGAAAGAGGCATGGAGGGATAGAGAAGTGGAGGGAGAAAGAAAGAGGGATGGAGGGAGAGAGAAAGAAAGAGGGATGGAGGGAGAAAGAAAGAGGCAGCGAGGAAGGAAGGAAGGCATTTTTCGCAGCTTTTAATTACTATTGGGTCATAACACATTTTCTCCTCCCTTAGCTCAATCAGTTTGCAGTACCGCTCCATGCCACAAAACCACAGGAAGCCCACGGAAAGTAATGGACAGTGCACCCATTGGCTGTGAGGCAATAGAAGGCGGTGCTGCTACTTCCTCAGCCAATAGGTAGCTGACTCCCAGCCCAGACAGCTTACTATGTGGTGGGCCAGAATGAAACCTTTGCGGGCTCAGAGTTTAGGAGCAACTAGAATGCAAAGCCAACCTGCGGCGTGGACCTTATGCCGGCATATGCAGAAATTGGCTGTCCCCCGGCCCAGTCTGCCCCCGCCAATCCTGAAGGAAGCTGCTGCTAACGGGAACGGCGTTCCTGCTGTGGAAAAAGTACAAGAACGCCGTTCCCATGCTTTCCTGCAAGACTCAAGCCCTGACTGTTTGTTATTCCAGGTACCAACTGTAAAGCTGGCCATACATGGATTGAAATTTATGCCGTTCAGTGGGGACCAGCCGAGATTCGATCCATGTATGGGCGGGCTGCTTATACCCAAGTTAATCCAAGTTTGACCAGGGTACAACCAGCCTGTAGAATTTTCTACATGTGATAACAGGTGGCTGCTTTAGCCACTATCAGTAATCATTGTGTTCTGCTGGCCAGGAAGGCTCCCCATGCCAGCCCCCCTGGTGGCAGAATACAAAAGCGCTGTGGGAGGCATTCCCCAATTAACACTGACTGTGTTGATAGGGGGAATTGAGCAATATTCTGTGGTGGAAGGAAAATCAAATCATCTATGGGCTGCTTTAGTTGCTGTACACATGCCACGATTGTGATGCTTTGCTTCGTGGCCACGGCATTCTTAGTTCTGGGTGCAGAGTTTGGTAAGCAGTGCCATTCACAGTCTTCACTGAAATATCACATCTTCATATCTCTACTACCCAGTGATCACAATAGGAGATGGCTATACTCAAGTATGTGTTTCCACTTTCAGTGAAAATTGCTTTTATTTATATAAGAGTATGGGTTGATGAGAAAAGGATAAAATGGGGTAAGTATGGTCTCTTTCAGACAGAGGATTAGGGGGGTAAAAATAGGTGGCTCAGCCACAGTTGTACTGCCTCTTAGCTGCCCAACTGAACTGTAAAATAACAGTCAGACAGAGCTGTACTTATGCCGTGCCCCTGATGCTTTGCTTCACAGTGCTGTATTTTCAGCTTGGAGTGCAGAGTTTGACAAGCAGCACCGTTTGACATACTTGGCCATTGAGTTCCAAAGGGACGTGCCGCAACTGCGTGCATTGCTGAGCAGTAGTGGAGTATTACTGGGGTAAATCAAGAGATGAGGAGACGATATCGCTCTTCAGAGGGCAGGACACCTCACTGCGATTGTAATAGAGCCCTATAGTGTCTAGAGCAAATAAAGCCTGGCTTTAGTTTGAAGTATAGAATCCACCAAAGGAGATAGAATAAAGCTGGCCATAAACTATTAGACTTTTTTCCTTCAACCTGAACAAAAAAGTCTAAGGCTGGGTTCACACATGCTGCGGCTCACAGCAAGGGGTCCAGTGTATCCCTGTTCACCGTTTCAGGTGCGTATCAGGTCCACATTTCCACCTGAATTCGGACCTGAAATGAAGCCAAAGATGCACATGACCCTTTTCCAGTGTGGACCGCGGCCGCCCGGAGGTGTGTGAACCGGCCCCATCGAGAAACGGTCACTCTCCTCTCAATTGAGTTGGAAGAGGGGAAATCCGCATCCAATTTGCATAAGTGTGAGCCAAGCCTTACAGATTTACCAAATATAACAGATTTCACAATGCTATACAGATCTCTCTTTTCGACTACTGGGTATGTATGAGAAGGAAGACTACTCTGTGTAGGAGTAAACATACCTTAGGGCTTTTGACACCTTTGACCATATGTTTAAATTACTTTCTATAGTCAGGTATTCTGTTGTATATGAATTTGGGAGTGGTCATTGTCACAAATTCGTCCATCAGAAGCTCAAATTAACTGAGAATAGATTATATCTCCCATTTCGTGTCCTTCTGTGACAGGTTCCAAAGGTTCCCATCAACAGAGTGCACAGCGCCCAGTATTTCTTAGAAGTATTATGCCACTGAGACTTTCTGTATTTGTTTTTGTCACGTAGTCCTCATCTCATTTGACAGTTCCAGGATCTCCACTGTCCTCGGGTGACTTGAGGGAAATATCTGTCATGTAGTCTAAGGGAAGTACTGAAAGACTTGCAAGAGATTCTAACACAATATAACCGGTTCCAGCAGCTGGTGTAATCAGGCACTAACCGTAATATCACAAATCAAATCACATCATCTCTTGCGAGTGACAAATTAACGGATCCACAGACATTCCAAAAACATTCTTGCCTTGAGAACAAAGTCCGCTGTGCCAGCTATATCTGGGAAGCAGCCATATGCAGTTGTCACATAATCTACACAGTCACTAGTACTTATTAAACCAGACTCAGAATTGCAGGCGGGTACTTTCTCTTAAACTGGACAAAGGGGTGCCAAGTAGGACCCTAAAGAGTAATTCACAGTGCAGTACAGTTCAACAAATTCTTCTTCACTTTAAAGAGATTGTAAACTCGCATTTTTTTTCACCCTGCAAGAGAAAGACATAATGAGCTAGTATGCATCGCATACTAGCTCATTATGCAATACTTACCTTAGAACGAGCCCCCGCCGTGCCGCTCACTCACCTCTATGACGGGCGACATGTCCAGTCGCCCGTCTTCCGGGATCGGAAGACGGGCGACTGGACATGTCGCCCGTGCGCGAGAGCCGACAGTCACGGCACGGGACTCTGAAGGAATGGCACGAGCGGCCGTTCCTTCAGAGCGCATGCGCCAGTGACGTCACTGGCTGCATGTAAGGTAAATATCTCCTAAACGGTACATGTTTAGGAGATATTTACAGTACCTATAGGTAAGCCCTATCATAGGCTTACCTATAGGTACAAGTTGTAGAGGAGGGTTTACTTCCTCTTTAATGGCAAGGTGAAGCCATGACCTTGCCCCTCCCCCTCCATACATGTTACGTCCCTGGGTGTATGGAGGGGGAGGGGCCGGTGACGTTACCCGCCATCCATCGGCATCAGGAAGTGTCCCTATATTATGCACATGTTCATTCAGTGCACTGTCTCACAGTGCCCTGTCGTGTAATTTTTATTCATGTTTTCTAAATAAACTGAGTGTTTAAGGATAAAACACTATGTCCGGATTTCTTTCTATGTTTGGCTGCGTGGAAGTCTCAAGTCTCATAGAAGTGAATATGTATACCATTATTAAAGTCCGGTGCTTAGTGGAGTGTTTAAGGCGGAGGATCTGCAGCCATTTGCTTCGAGCCCTTGGGAACATCATCACGCTATCTTTGGAAATCATATCCTGCTGTAACAGCCCGTCTGGTAAAACATGGGCATATTGTATTGAGGTGAGAAGATAGCGTGACCGAGTGAAGGGCTCACTGAGCGGAGCACATCCTTGTCTGTCCTGTGCATGATCACAATCAAACTTACATTGGGACTTTTATTTTATTATAGTTATTCTATATTTTATTAGGATTTTATCACATGAGCGCAGCACCGTTTTTTGTTTATGTTTGCTTTCTAGGGATTTTTGATTTATTGACCCTTGGTGCTTAGCAGCTTAGAAAGTTAGGAGTCGGGTGCGCAGATTTATTTATTTTTGTATTTTGAAGCATGCTTTATTGTCAAGTTGTTGCTAAGGGTAACCCAGGGGAATCCGTAACCAGCAGCTCCCAAAGGAGTAGTGCTACATTTGGGGGCTCGTCTGGGATGTCATCCTGGGTTACCGGCCCGGTTGCTAATGGCAACGGCCAAAGAAAATTTTCAAAAACGCAATTTTTGCTTCAGAGACTGTGTTCTAATGCTCAAGACAAGCGTGAGGCCTGCTCTACAGGAGATAGGGAGAGTGGGATGAAGAGAAAATTGCACAATGATGGTTGCCTGTGGCAACGCAAAGACTCCAATGAGAATCACTATCTGTACCTACAAATGCCGGAAATCTTCAGTCTGAATTATAAAATGTACTACCCTGTGAAGTACTGGGAGACAGGCGCAATGCATCTTTTTGTGAATATGGACTGTGTCTGCTTAACAGTGAAAGGTGCAAGTGTGGACAGAGAAAATGGCGGCCAGGGGCACGTGGATTGGTTTGCCGGGGGCTGCGTGTGTGCCAAGACTATATGGAAAAGTGTTGACCGTGCAAACGACAGCGGGACATTCTTTCTGTACAGTGGCAGTGTGGATACTGTGAAGAAATCTGTCGGCCATGCAGTTAATGACAGTGGGACATTTTTCGGAGAGAGAATGGTGGGCCTTGCTTGTACATGTGCTGGGAAGAGGACTGCTGACAGTGCATACGACAGCGGGACAATTCTCTGGACTGGCAAAGAGGATCAGCTGGCTCAAGGTGATGGAGGCGCAGCTGGAGCCCTGCTACAAGCAAGAAGAGTAGATGCGTGTCTGGTGAGTGGCACGGTCCACTTTGCAGTGACTTCCATGTCGGCTGAGTTGAGGGAGAGCGGCATTGGAGGGGTTACTGCGTCGCGCTGGAAAGGAGGCGCTGAAGAGTTCTGCCTAGCAGGAGGAGCCACCGACAGAAAGGAAATGTGGGTGGAGACGTTGCTCGAGCACAGCCAATCAGGAGTGAAAAGGGAAGTCCATAAAATACTTCTGCCTTCGGGTGTGGCTGAGAGGTGCTGTAGCGAGAGAGAGAGTGCTGGAGCAAGTCAGAGCGCATCAGCAATCGGACCACCTGTTGGCGGAGAACCTGCTGGGCAGACCAGGGAGCAGACCGGTGAGCCGAAGACATCCATCCTGTCCATCCTGTGGGATACAGGAGGGCGGATGGTGCCCGATGGAAGACAGGTCTGGTATGTCCCCATTGTTTGAGTGTGACTATGTGGGTGCAAACATGGAGCCAGTGTGGCATTGCGATCATCTGCTGCTGCGGGTGGAGAGGAGTGAAGGTCGGCCCAAGAACCTGTGTGTGTTGTGGGAGACCGGAGTCACTCAGGCCTTGTCGGCTGCGGAATCGGGACCTCTCCAGGGTCGTGGGATGCAGCTGGAAGCCATGCGACCTGACAGTGGCCCAGTTTGCTCATGGAAGAAGACCTGAATGTCCGACCCAGGATGCATGCAGGTAGTGCAGACCGAGGAGTGGTCACCTGATGCATTGAAAATTGCAGCAGTAAATGCTAAGTCTGCTTCCATAAAACTTGAGGAGAAAAGATGGCCAGCGGTGACCAGGGCTGCTAAAGTGAGTGAAAGCAGTGAGGAAGAAGCCGGGGTCATCAATGTGGGGTCTACTAGTTTCCAGAATCTGTTTGGGTCCTTAGAAGAAGGAATTGATGTCTGTAAATCTAAAGATGAAATTGAGTGGGACTGGGGATCTGAAGAGCGGTGCAGTCCACCTTGTCCTGATGTGTTGGAAACTAGGGATTGACCGATTATCGGCAAAGCCGATATGCACTTTCCCCGATGTATCGTAATCAGCCCTGGAGGTTACCGATATTGCCGATATTTCGGGAAAGTGCTTGCATCGGAGTGATGCCTGCAGCTAGAGGCATCACCCCGGTACCGGCGTCCATAGCCGACAGTCGGCTGTCTTGTAATGACAACCGATGCGGCTGAGAAGCTGCTTGGCTGTCATTACAAGGAGCGGGAGGGGACGCCCGTGGCTCGCCCGGGTCTCCCGTCCCACCAGGAGACCCGGGGCAACCAACCTGTATGGCTGTCGAAGACCCGATCAAAGCCGCAATCGCTCCATGCAAAAACCCGGAAGTGATTCACTTCCGGGCACTGGCGCCAGATTAAAAAAAAAGACAGCATTCAAAACAGCCGAATTTGGATTTTAGACCCCCAGATCCCTCCACAAGAGTACCTGTGAAGAAAAAAAAATATATTTTTTTTTAAATGAACAAAAATATCGGTGCATATCAGCCGATACCGATATGTATTGACCAAAATATCGGTATCGGCAACGAAAAACTTATATCAGTCGATCACTATTGGAAACGCCAGATGAAGAGACTAGGGACTCTGTGGTGGGAGCGTGCCAAGATTCTGGGGTTCTGTGAGGCCTATGCAAGTCGGGCCCCAGATCTAACCCCACCCAAGAACTATGCCTGGGCTCGGGATCAAAATGAGGCCTATGACTCTTTGATCAGGCG
Source organism: Pelophylax lessonae (assembly GCF_965119305.1). Taxonomy (NCBI): domain Eukaryota; kingdom Metazoa; phylum Chordata; class Amphibia; order Anura; family Ranidae; genus Pelophylax; species Pelophylax lessonae. The sequence continues at coordinate 556,431,332 of NC_138771.1, read as the reverse complement.
TGAAGAGACCCCATTTTCTCCAGCTGGGGAGGGAACCGAAAAACCCTTCCCAGGTTCTCAAGGATGCAGTGGTGGCTGCAAAGGAAAGTTGCTATGAATACGGGTATGACTACCCTTATGCTCCACGGGAGGTCAGGTTGGAGATCGAAACAAAAATAGAGTCCTGGTGTGATGAAGCCATATGGGACTTCCAGTTTGTCCCCAAGCCCCATATAAATTCCTCCAGGAAGGATCTCTGGAAGAACTTTTTGTCGGTTAAGAACCAATGGAACTATGGGGGGTCCATCTACCTGGACCAAGTGGAGGCCCACTGCCCAGATGGATCGGGCCAAGCCTGGTCGATCCGCATCCAAGATGAAACAGGGAAGTTGGTAAGAATTTCCCATCCTGACTACTATATTTGAAGAGGACTTTCAGGAAAAGAAATTTAAAAATGGCTGGCTATGGCTATGGCTATGTTTGGAACTAAACTAAACAAGTTCTTCCCTTTTCACTTCCCCTTCTATCCTTGCAGAAGGGGTTGGGAAACAAAGAGACACTATCGAATGGACTCAAATCAGAGGGGTTGTCCCTCTTCAGAGAACTTTCTGGAACAAATCCCTATTGTTGTTCCAGAGACCTTTTGGGCCATCGGGTCTTGGATTACAAATAAAAAAAAAAAGAAAGTGAAGTTTTCAAGATTCTAATTCAAGTTCCAGAGGGACTACTTAGGCCATCGGGCCAGGACTGGAACTTAGGAAACAGCTGCTCAGGAAGAAGTGGGCAGCATACCAAGAGTTCGGTGGAGGGTGACCTTGTGTCATCAGGGGCCCCGCAGAGACTGTTTTTTTTCTCCTCCATGGGACTGTTGGGTTGCTCAGGCTCCAGCAACCAACCTTCTGTGGAGAGAAAAGTAATGGATTATTGTAGGTAGTCAGTGACAGGGCTCAGGACCACTTTGGAGGAGTGTCAGGATTACAGAAGAAGCTGGCCAAGTAGTCAGGGATGTAGAATGAGAAGGTCGCCCCTGCGGGAGGGTCTTCTCATCATCCTAGAGTTCAGACAGTGATAGTAATTGTGTACTTATGAAGTGCCTAACCCTTTTGTTTCTCTTGCAGGTGGCACCGAATTTAGCGGTAGTCAGCTGAGTCGTCACATTCACTCACCAGAGCAGGCTTTGCCACAAATGCACCTGTCATGTATTATTTTATATAGAGAGATAATTATATTTTTTCACTTTAACTTATTGACTGTACATTTGTTCATTTACATTTCCCCCTTTTCCAGGTTTGTGGGATACTCCTAAAGTTTTTTTTTTAGGATTTTTGTAGGGGGCAGCTGCCCCAGAGCCAACGGAACATGGCTAATTTTTGGTGGGGGGTGGATGTAGCACCCTCCTAGGTAGGTAGGTAGGTGCTAGGCAAAAGCATCTATTGCTCCTTCTGCTTATTATGGGAGCCTGATCTATCAGGTTTGTCTGTTACATGTTTCCAGGTGTGACATGAACATTACATGTTCCCTGGGTTTGAGGGAGTGTCCCCACTGTATCCAACGAGGGAGCTTGCTGGACAGTGGAGGAAACCCAGCCAATGACACATTGGCTTTTGTGGGAGTCCCAGTGGGAGGGTATACTTGCAATGCATCCTGGGATTGCTCATAAAAGCTGAGGGGACAGGGCATCTTTGGCAGGAAGCAAAATCCCAGGATGAGGCAGACGGCTGTCTCTCCTCCTGCTGTGTATGAGGAAGGTGGTCTTAGGCAGTCGGCCTAGGGAACCAGGTGTGGAGCTGAGCTGCAGAGGACCCAGTGGAGCTGACAGTGGAGCTGCTGGCAGAGTCTCTCAGGAAAAATAGTGTCCGTGAGTACTAAGGGACTTGCCAAAGGGTCTGCCCAGGAAGGGGGGCCACTCCAGTGAAGTCAGGGGATCAAGGGGCCAGCTCACACAAAGTGTTACAGAAAAGGGGATGCAGTGTAGAGCCCTGAAGAGTAGGGACAAAGGGGGTGCCAAGTAGGACCCTGAAGAGTAATTCACAGTGCAGTACAGTTCAACAAATTCTTCTTCATTTTAATGGCAAGGTGAAGCCGCGGCCTTGCCGCTTTCAGCTAAACAGAAAGTCTCAGCAATTGTGCGTAGTTTATTCAGTTGGAGTATCCCACTCATCCCTTCTCCTATCCATGTTCTCAAATAAAACCACAAAAAAAAAAAAAAACCCTAGACTGTTTTCTGACTGTGATAAGCATTTTGAACATGCTTTATTGTCAAGTTGTTGCTAACGGTAACCCAGGGGAATCCATAACCAGCAGCTCCCAAGGGAATAGTGCTACACTTATATAACACCATCGATTTATGCAGCGCTTTACATATATATTGTACATTCACATCAGTCCCTACCCTCAAGGAGCTTTCAATCTAAGGTCTCTAACACACAATTCATACATACACATGCTAGGCTAGGGCCAGTTTAGACAGGAGCCAATTAATCTTCCAGCATGTCTTCAGAGTGTAGCAGCAAACTGGAATACCCAGAGGAAACCCACGCAGGCACAGGGAGAACATGCAAACTCCATGCAGGTAGTGTAGTGGTTGGGATTTGAACCGATGACCCTGGTGCTGCCAGGCAGAAGTGCCAGCCACTTTAGGCCTCTGGGCGTTTTGCAAACCCCCTTAGACTATTTTCTTCCTTGCAGGAGAGTTTTGGCAGAAAAAATGCTTGACGCTTGTAAAAGTGTGTAACATGTTTAGGGGAGTCAAACACTTGGTCATTAAGTAATTTCATTATTAAATAAATAATTATTCTGCCAATTGCAATGAATTAACACAAAGGCTCTAAATGTTATTAGTGCTTAGATGCAATTAGGTCCTTCAATGCTTTTTTTCTGCCAAAAATTTTCTGTAAAATACCTCATATCGTTTTTCCAAAAGTTTTTTGCCATTCGCTAAAATATGCTACTAAAAGCCTGGGTTCACACTGCCTGTAACTTCCGTGCAACTTTGAAGTCAGACTCCAGTGCAACTTTGGCACGACTTGCATGCAAATTCTTTTTCAGAAGTCAATGAAAGTTGTACCAAAGTCATCAAAAGTAGTGCAGGAACCTTTTTCTGAGTCAGAGCGACTCAAGTAGCACCGCTTACAACAGTTCCATTGCACAGAATGGGGTCCGACTTCTGATGCGACAAGTGCTCCAAAGTCGGAACGATTGTCGCATCAGTGTGAACCAAGCCAAATACTGTGTAGCACCCTGCTAGATAGGTGCTAGGAAAAGTATAGTTGTGGCTCTGTCTGCTTATCAGGAGGGCCTGATCTGTTAGCATCTGTCACATGCCTCCAGGTGTGACCTGTTGAGTCTGGGGAGTCTCCCCACTGTATTCAATGAGATGAGATGAAACCTAGCCAATAGCACACCAGGGTTTATGACTGTCTCAGTGGGCGTGGTCTGCTGCAATGTACCCTGGGACAGGGAATAAATCTGTGGGGAACATGTGACAGAGTGTCTTTTGGTGGGAGCATCAGTCCCAGGAGGAGGTGACGTCTGTCTCTCCTTCTGTAAAGTGTGAAGGTGGTCCAGGCAGTCGCCCTAGGGACCGGAGGTTGAGCTGAGTGGCAAGGGATCTAAATTTGCTGACCAAGTGGAGCTGCTGGGCAGAATTCTTCAGGAAAAACAGTATCGTATTCAAGAACTGCCCAGGGGTCTGCCTAAGAGAGGGGACCACTCCAGAAGGGTCAAAAGGGGATCCAGGAGCCAGCTAACCAGGAGTGCACAGTGAAAGGGGGTGCCAAGTAGTTAAACCCTGAAGTTTGTGAGAAAAAGGGGGCACCAGGAAGGGCCCTTAAGTGTTCAGCAATACAGTTTACTCTAAAGTCAGCTACCTCAGGAAGGAGCGTTTTGGGGAGCTTAAAGGGACTTTTCCTACAGTCAGAGGTGAAGTTCCAGTATCTGGCCTTGCAGAGGCCAGCGTCAGTCAGCGTTAACCAGCATCAGTCAGCTTTAACCAGCATCAGTCAGCGTTAACCAGCATCAGAGGAGCGCTAACAAAACACCAAGTAGCATTTTTCAGTGTCCCTGCCTAATTGTGCATAGTCCAGTTGTTGGAGTATCCCACTTCTCCCTTCTCCCATCCAAGTTCTCAAATAAACCCAAAAAAAACAAAGAACCTGGACTGGTTCTTGTCTAAGGTGCTCACACTTGAAAACATGTCTGAAGGTACTGTTGTTGCTAGCGGTAACCCAGGAGGACCCACACTAGGACTACAACTGCATGAGTTATTTTATGAAGTCATCCGGGATTTACAGTGCCTTCCGAAAGTATTCGGCCCCCTTGAACTTTGCAACATTTTGCCACATTTCAGCCTTCAAACATAAAGATATAAAACTGCAATTTTTTGTGAAGAATCAACAACAAGTGGGACACAATCATGAAGTGGAACGAAATTTATTGAATATTTCAAACTTTGTTAACATATAAAAAACTGAAAAATTGGGCGTGCAAAATTATTCAGCCCCTTTACTTTCAGTGCAGCAAACTCTCTCCAGAAGCTCAGTGAGGATCTCTGAATGATCCAATGTTGACCTAAATGACTAATGATGATAAACAGAATCCACCTGTGTGTTATCAAGTCTCCGTATAAATGCACCTGCACTGTGATAGTTTTAGAGGTCCATTTAAAGCGCAGAGAGCATCATGAAGAACAAGGAACACACCAGGCAGGTCCGAGATACTGTTGTGGAGAAGTTTAAAGCCGGATTTGGATACAAAAAGATTTCCCAAGCTTTAAACATCCCAAGGAGCGCTGTGCAAGCGATAATATTGAAATGGAAGGAGTATCAGACCACTGCAAATCTACGAAGACCTGGCCGTCCCTCTAAACTTTCAGCTCATACAAGGAGAAGACTGATCAGAGATGCAGCCAAGAGGCCCATGATCACTCTGGATGAACTGCAGAGATCTACAGCTGAGGTGGGAGACTCTGTCCATAGGACAACAATCAGTCGTATACTGCACAAATCTGGCCTTTATGGAAGAGTGGCAAGAAGAAAGCCATTTCTTAAAGATATCCATAAAAAGTGTCATTTAAAGTTTGCCACAAGCCACCTGGGAGACACACCAAACATGTGGAAGAAGGTGCTCTGGTCAGATGAAACCAAAATCAAACTTTTTGGCAACAATGCAAAACGTTATGTTTGGCGTAAAAGCAACACAGCTCATCACCCTGAACACACCATCCCCACTGACAAACATGGTGGTGGCAGCATCATGGTTTGGGCCTGCTTTTCTTCAGCAGGGACAGGGAAGATGGTTAAAATTGATGGGAAGATGGATGGAGCCAAATACAGGACCATTCTGGAAGAAAACCTGATGGAGTCTGCAAAAGACCTGAGACTGGGACGGAGATTTGTCTTCCAACAAGACAATGTTCCAAAACATAAAGCAAACTCTACAATGGAATGGTTCACAAATAAATACATCCAGGTGTTAGAATGGCCAAGTCAAATTCCAGACCTGAATCCAATCGAGAATCTGTGGAAAGAACTGAAAACTGCTGTTCACAAACGCTCTCCATCCAACCTCACTGAGCTCGAGCTGTTTTGTAAGGAGGAATGGGCAAAAATTTCAGTCTCTCAATGTGCAAAACTGATAGAGACATACCCCAAGCGACTTACAGCTGTAATCACAGCAAAAGGTGGTGCTACAAAGTATTAAATTAAGGGGGCTGAATAATTTTGCACGCCCAATTTTTCAGTTTTTTATTTGTTAAAAAAGTTTGAAATATCCAATAAATTTTGTTCCACTTCATGATTGTGTCCCACTTGTTGTTGATTCTTCACAAAAAATTACAGTTTTATATCTTTATGTTTGAAGCCTGAAATGTGGCAAAAGGTCTCAAAGTTCAAGGGGGCCGAATACTTTTGCAAGGCACTGTAAGTAGTGAAAACATGTGGTAACTTGACACCTGGTGGTAGTCTGCACATGTCCTTACCAACAGATGAGTCACCAGCTAAATGTAAGGAAGAGAATTACCAGCATTAAAAAATCAAGGAAAAAATGCCCCCCCCCCCCCCCAATCCCTTTGGGTCTGGTATGAATTTTGAAAGGAGCCCACATGGCAAAATAAAAAATGAAAAATGGAGTGTGATCTTCCAAAAATCTATACTGGACCCTTATCTGAGCATGCAGCAGGCAGGTCAGGAAAGGGGAGGAGGGGGGGGGTGAGGGCCCCCCTACAGAACCACACCAGACCACATGCCCTAAACATGGTGGGGGGATGCTTTGGGGTAGGGGGGCTTTGCCCCCCTTCAAAGCACCTTGTCCTCATGTTAATGCACTGATAGTATAAGTAACATGTAAACAATATAATTTCCATACTGGAGCACTGGGCGTGCATTCACTGGATTGACGGTTCATGTACTAGCTGGAGCATGATTTTGTATACATATTGGCAATCTTATGGGCAACGTGCAAACAAAATCATTCCCCTGCTAAAACACTGGATGTGCGGCAGACTTGTATAAAGTACTCGAAATTTCTACTTGAGTAAAAGTACAAGTGCTCGATCAAAAAGTGACTTGAGTAGAAGTGGAAGTGCTCGCAGAAAAAGTTACTTAAGTAGAAGTACTAAAGTATTCAACATTTTTTTTACTTAAGTATTGCAAGTAGTTTTTTCAAAAAATTTGCTACTTAAGTACTAAAAGTAAAAAGTACCAGTAGTTTTGAAAAAAAAATTCTACTCAAGTACTGAAAGTAGAAGTACAAGTACTGTGTTATGTAGTTATTAAAGAAAGAAGTCAAAAGTTTGAACATCATATTGTTTTTTATTATTTCAAATGATTTATTCAAATGATTAACCTGTGTTTGTTAGTAGTTTCTTGATGCACTTTAAGCGCTGTAGCACCATTTATTTGTTTGTTTCATATTTTCTTTTTATTGGAAAGATTTGGTATAGCAGCTTTTATTATACACAGCCTTTATTTTCGTATGCGCTGATTTACAAATGACATTATACACATTTCTTTGAGCTTTATGCAACCTGCCATCTACTGTTCTGGCAGTGATAATTTTTTTAAAAGTAACGAGTAACTATGCAGCACAAAAAAAAAATACTTGAGTAGAAGTATCGAAATCATCGAAAAAATGTAGTGAAGTAAAAGTAGAAGTAGGAGAAAAAAATTCTACTCTAGGAAAGTACAGATACCGCATTTCGGTACTTAAGTACAGTACTTAAGTAGTTCTACTTCGTTACTATACATCTCTGATGTGCGGGAAGTCATTGTGAGGTCCGGCACCGTAAACCAGGAAATTAATAGGCGAATAATGCTTTGCCCTTATTAAATGATGATGATGATGATGATGATGATGATGATGAGGCAAGATACTAGGCACTTAGGAATTTTAACATAATGCAAAAAAACTTTACACTGCATGCAATTTTAAGTATGTGTTTTAAAATTGGCATTTTATATATATTTTTTAACTCTCTTTTTTTAATTTACAATTTAATATATTAGAGTAAAGTTCTTCTTTAACACGATAAGTGCATTTTAAAGCAGAACGTAAAGTGGAGTTCTGCCCCCAGAAAAAAATTAAAAGTCAGCAGCTACACATACTGTAGTTGCTGACTTTTAATATTAGGACATTTACCTGTCCTGGAATCCAGCGATGTTCACACCCTAGCTGGTGTTTTCATCGGCTGTTGAGTGATACCTAGTGATGTCACGAACATAAAATTTAATGTTCGCGAACGCGAACTTCCGCAAATGTTCGCGAACCGGGCGAACCGCCATAGACTTCAATAGGCAGGCAAATTTTAAAACCAACAGGGACTCTTTCTGGCCACAATAGTGATGGAAAAGTTGTTTCAAGGGGACTAACGCCTGGACTGTGGCATGCCGGAGGGGGATCCATGGCAAAACTCCCATGCAAAATTACGTAGTTGACGCAGAGTTGGGTTTTAATCCATAAAGGGCATAAATCACCTAACATTCCTAAATTGTTTGGAATAACGTGCTTTAAAACTTCCAGTGTGTGTATACGATTAGGTATGATGTTGTATCGATCAGGTAGTGTAAGGGTTACGCCCGCTTCACAGTGACAAACCAAACTCTGACAGACCAAACTCCCCGTTTAACGCACTGCAAACAACCGCAAACAGACCAGAACCGACCAAAATGGGACAGGAACTGGGCTTTAAGGGTTAGGGTTAGGTTTAGTGTTAGGGGATAGGGTTAGGGTTATGGTGAGATACTTAGGGTTAGAGTTAGTAACCCTACCCCTACGCCTCTAACCCTAACCCTCTAACCCTAAGCACTAAAAATAACCCTAACAGTAGCCCTAACCCTAACCTTAGCCCTAACCCTAATTCTAATTTTTTTTCTGGTTCTGGACATGTTACAGAGCTGAAACTTCACAGGTACACTTGTTAGACCCCCCAGACACCAAATCACACACAAAAAAGTTCTTAAAATTGTCATTTTTGATAGAGAGACAATTATTGGAAAAATTAAAAAAAAAATAAAAATAAAAATAAATAAAAATTTCTTTGGATTTATTGTCTGGGGGGTCTAAAAAGTGTACCTGTGAAGTTTCAGCTTTGTAGCATGTCCGGAACCAGAAACAAATTACAAATTAGGGTTAGGGTTAGGGCTAGGGCTAGGGTTAGAGGGTTAGGGTTAGGATTAGGGTTAGGTTTAGGGGTAGGGTTATTTTTATGGCTAGGCTTAGAGGGTTAGGGTTAAGGTTAGAGGGTTATGGTTAGAGGGTTAGGGTTAGGTTTAGTGTTAGGGGATAGGGTTAGGGTTATGGTGAGATACTTAGGGTTAGAGTTAGTAACGCTACCCATACCCCTCTAACCCTAACCCTCTAACCCTAAGCACTAAAAATAACCCTAACCTTAGCCCTGACCCTAACCCTAGCCCTAACCCTAATTCTAATTTTTTTTCTGGTTCTGGACATGCTACAGAGCTGAAACTTCACAGGTACACTTTTTAGACCCCCCAGACAATAAATCCAAAGACATTTTTTTATTTATTTTTTTATTTTTCCAATAATTGTCTCTCTATCAAAAATGACAATTTTTAAGAACTTTTTTTTGTGTGATTTAGTGTCTGGGGGGTCTAAAAAGTGTACCTGTGAAGTTTCAGCTCTGTAGCATGTCCAGAACCAGAAAAAAAAGATAATTTTTCAGTAGAGCAGGGATGGTGGGAACCCTCCTTTTACACCTATATGATCTTTTTTTTCTGGTTCTGGACATGCTACAGAGCTAAAACTTCACAGGTACACTTTTTAGACCCCCCCCCCCCCCGACACTAATCTAAAAAAAGTCATGCCTGCCTCCAATAATGCCTGATAAATATATAGAAAAAAAATAAATAAAAGCAGACTGAAATACCAGCCCTAAAAAGGGCTTTTTGGGGTGCTGTCAGGATGCTGTCCTTACAGCAGGAGTGGACACAGAACACTGGCCTAGCTAATGATTTCCCTATCAATTCAGCAGCAACAGCAGCACTCTCCCTGCTCTAACTAACTCTGCAGCTTCAGAATGAATCTAAGATGGAGGCTGCCCTTGCTTTTTTTATAGGAGGTGGGAGGGTCTGGGAGGGAGGGTATGCTGATTGGCTGGAATGTGTCTGCTGACTGTGAGGTGCAGGGTCAAAGTTTGCTCAATGATGATGTATAGGAGGCAGACCGAACATCGCATATGTTCGCCCGCCGAGGCGAACGCGAACATGCGAAGTTCGTCGGGAACTGTTCGCCGGCGAACAGTTCGGGACATCTCTAGTGATACCTCCGCCATTGCCAGTAAGGGAACCCGGCATTGAAAGCTTGCGGCTTCACAGCCAGTTCTCTACTGCACATGCGCAAAGAGTACTGTGTATTCTGAATGGTGCGGCGACAGGTGAAGGAGGAGGAGAGGAGCACATGTGACGTACTTTGCCGTGACCGAGTCCGTCAGAATTGGATACGGGTACCTGTCAAATACAGCAATCAAATAAGTGGAAGTTCCACTTTTGGGTGGAGCTCCACTTTTTATTGAATCTGAGCAGCACAAACTGAAACTGTTATTTAATTCATTTTTAATATTCAAAGCAAACTCACCCATCCATCCATGTTCCCATAATTTATTTTGTTGTAAAATCACTTTTAAAAACCACCTCCTACCATTTCTAGCCGTACCCATATTGGGAAAGGGCGGATGTTTCATGTAGTGTTTACTTCCTTGAATCTACCTGCCCTTAGCTCATTGATGCAGGAAGAAGGGTGTGCTTAGCTGAGAAAGCCCCTCCTCCCCTCCTCTAGATGAAACAAAAAAAAGAAGACTCCTGGGATGTATGATATCATTTTGGCCTAAGCCAGGAACCATCAATCAGCTGAAAAAAAAAAAAAGTTTAAAACAAGTAAATATAGCATACCTTCCTATATATTTACCAAGGCTAGCAGCATAAGTTATAAAAAAAAGTTAAAGTTGATTGAGAGAGTTTGGTTCTGCTTTACGTAAAGTGATTGTAAAGTCTCGTTTTTTTTTTTTTTTTTTTTTAAAGAAAAATAACAAACATGTTTTACTTACCTCCTCTGTGCAGTTGGTTTTGCACAGAGCAGCCCAGATCCTCCTCTTCTCGGGTCCCTCGTTGCTGCTCCTTGACCCTCCCTCCTATTGAGTGCCCCACAGCTTGTCCATTCAGACACCGAGCTGCCATTCGGCCCCACCCCCTCTCTATCCTGATTGGCTCTCTGACTTTGATCTCAGCTAATCATGAGAGAGAGTCCCAGGATGGCCGAGGAACTCGTGGACATCGCTGGACAGAGAGGGGGCACAGGTAAGTATTAGGGGGTGCTGGGGGGGCTGCTACACATAGAAGGCTTTTTATCTTAATGCATAGAATGCATTAAGATAAAAAAACCTTCCTGACTTTACAACTTCTTTAACCACTTGCCGTCTGCTCACTCGAGCACTACTGCGGCAAAGTGGTTAGTTATCGTCTGGCGACGTAGACCTACGTCGCCAGACACTCCCCTTTCTCGGCGGCGCGCGCGCGCTGCCGGAGGCTCGCTCACAGCGGGAGTCGGGCCAGGGGAGGAGCAGCGGCGATCGCCGCTGCTCTTCCCCGATCGTCAGGGAATCGAGTGTGGAGATCCGCCCGCCTGTGTAAACACAAGCGGGCGGATTTCCTAAGTGACAGGCAGGGTCAGATTGCAGGATTCAGCATAGCTGAACCCTGGATCTGTCCTTGTGTCACAGTCACCTCCCCCCACACACGTCAGTAAGCACCAGGCATACATTAACCCCTCCCTCTCCAATAAAATTAACCCCTTCCCTGCCAGTGTAATTTTTACAGTAACAGTGCATATATATAGCACTGATTACTGTAGTAATGTCACTGGTACCCCCAAAAAGTGTCAAAAATGTCAGTCAAGGGTCCGATCTGTCCGCCACAATGTCGCAGTCCCACAAAAAAAATCGCAGATCGCCGCCATTACTCGTTAAAAAAAAAAACACCAAAAATGACAGAAATCTTTCCCTTAGTTAGTAAACGCAATAACTTTTGCGCAAACCAATCAAAATACGCTTATTGTGATTTTTTTTTTTTACCAAACATAGATAGCAGAAAACAAATTGGCCAAAAATTAAAAAAAATTTTGATTTTTCCATTTTTTTGGGGGGGAATTTCATATAAAAAAATGTGAAAAATATTGTTATTTTTTCAAAATTTACGCTCTTTTTTTGTTTATAGCGCAAAAAGTAAAAATCGCACAGGTGATCAAATACCACCAAAAGAAAGCTCTGTTTGTGGGAAAAAAAGGACGTAAATTTCGTTTGGGTATGGCGTCGCACGACCGCGCAATTGTCAGTTAAAGTCGCACAGCTCCGAATCGCAAAAAGTGGCCCAGACGTAAGACAGCAAAATCCTCTAGTGGTAAAGTGGTTAAGAAAAATTCTACTTTTTATTTTTGCCCCTTTGCTCTGATGTAACTTACCCCACCATTCCCCTTCACAAATGCATTTTTACCTAGATCCAATGACCGCGGCCCCTGGTGATTAACATTCTGGCCATGCCTGTGCATTACAGTCGGAACTCCTGATTTGTATGCTTGGGGTTTTGTGTTGCTGAACCAAAAAGTACTGAAGCCATGAGATCAGAATGACAGCCAAACAATTAGCAGTTTTAAAAAGTGGGGTAAAGCAAAGACAGGCTGCATATTTCCTCAGTAAATATTCCCTTTAAGACACTAATAAATAAAACATTCCATTACAGTGTAATGGAAAAAGAAGGATACACACTTTTTATTTCATGAGATGAGAAGTATATGGAAAATTTCAGTACTTGATTAATTCCCACAAAGTCAGGGTGGCGAAAGCTCACAGCTTTTGGAACATCACCCCTGGGAGTTTATAGACATCCATGGTGTTATATAAAATGGCTCGGTAATACGTTTGCAGTCTCTGCATTAATAAATACACCCAATAAGCATTTTTAGGCTAATTACATGTATGTGTAGCACCCTCTTAGGTAGGTAAAGCCTAGTGTCTCCATCTGCTTATCAGGGGAGCCTGATTTTTAGTTTTGCCTGTTGCATATGTCCAGGTGTGATTCATCTGGCCTGAGGGAGTGTCCCCACTGTATCCAATAGGGGAGCCTGTTGGACAGTGGAGGAAACCCAGCCAGTGACACACAGGCTTTTGTAACTATCCAAGTGGGTTGGCACAATCAGTGGTGCATCCTGGGATATGTTAAAAAAAGCCAAGGGCACATGTGCCAGGGTACCTTAGGGCGGAAGCCAGGCACCAGGAGGAGGGTGACGGCTGTCTCTCCTCCTGTCTGTATGGAAGTTGCTCACAGGCGGTCGCCTAGTGAGCCAGAAGTGTGGTGCTGAGCCAGGAAGTCCAGTGGATGCTGACAAGCGGAGTTTAAGGCAGAGCAACCTTGGGAAAAACAGTGTCCGTGAGTACCGGGAAGCTTGCCAGGGGTCTGCCCAGGAAGGGGACTACTCCAGTGGAGAGTTAGTGGACAGGGGCTAGCAAGCACAGCAAGGGAGAAAGGGGGTGCCAAGTTAGGACCCTGAAGAGAAACGAAAACAGGATCATATTCATTATCTTCACTTCAGTGGAAAGGTGAAGCAGCGGCCTTGCTGCACACTACAGCTAGTTGTCCTCAAGATTTGTGCATAGTTCATAGTTTGAGTATCCCACTCATCCCTTCTCCCATCCCAGTTCTAAATAAAACACAAAAAAAAAAAAAAAAATCCCCTGGACTGTTCATTGTCTGAGCCAAGCGTCTGAAGTGATACGTTTCTACAGACTGTTGCTAATGGTAACCCAGGGGACCCAAGCATTGTAATTCTCAGCAGCCCTCTAGGGGGGCAGTGCTACATATGCAAATATTCTGCATTCTAAAATACTCTAAATTTTGTTATCCATGATTTAAAAGATCAGTCCACCCAAAACTCTATATTTCACTTATAAATGGAATCATGAGAGCTTTTTTTTTTACTCTCCAGCTGTGGGATCTCTCTAAGGTTTTGCCATAGTACCAAACTCTCCATTCATCTAGTGCTTTGAGTGTTTTGCCAACCTAGATGTATTCCCAGCTTCTTGCTGCAATCTTAGTTTTGTAAAATGTCATTTTTTAAACATTTCACCTTTTTTTTCTCCACAAGTATTTACTTTGCACACATATGTGTGTGTGTTTTCACTCAGGAATTTAGGGTAGAGGTCTTTGGCCTACTCTGAAGACTAGGGGGAGGAATATGTGGCCCTTAGTTTCCATCCTACCCTGCCTTGGGGGGGTCTTTATTCTGTCATTGGTCGACTTTGGCTGATTTTAAGGAGAGCGGTCCGCTGGGCCTTTTGGCTAGGTGGAGCCGAGTGGGCCTTACCCTGTCAGGAGTCTAACGCCATGGGGGGAGTTAAGGAAGGTTCCTTCCTCTTCTGATGAGGGCCATAGGATACATCCTAATTGCACTGTTTTGGAATACTTTGATGTTTTGTTATTGTGCACTGTGGGTTTGATAAATAAAATAAATTATTATAAAACGCAAAAAATCCAGTAGGTGCAGCGAAGGGTACAGGTAGGAGTCTGGAAATGTTTGGCTAAAATATGGATAAGACTGGCCTGTATAAAATAGTCTAACTTAATATGTCCCTGCCTAATGAGTGGTTTTATTTATTTATTGTATTTATATAGCCTCGAGAACGTATTTAGCAGTTTTATATACACACACACACATATATATATATATATGTATATATATATATATATATATATATATATATATACACAGTATCTCACAAAAGTGAGTACACCCCTCACATTTTTGTAAATATTTTATTATATCTTTCCATGTGACAACACTGAAGAAATGACACTTTGCTACAATATAAAGTAGTGAGTGTACAGATTGTATAACAGTGTAAATTTGCTGTCCCCTCAAAATAACTCAACACACAGCCATTAAACCGCTGGCAACAAAAGTGAGTACACCCCTAAGTTAAAATGTCCAAATTGGGCCCAAAGTGTTAATATTTTGTGTGGCCTCCATTATTTTCCACCACTGCCTTAACCCTCTTGGGCATGGAGTTCACCAGAGCTTCACAGGTTGCCACTGGAGTCCTCTTCCACTCCTCCATGATGACATCACAGAGCTGGTGGATGTTCGAGACCTTGCACTCCTCCACCTTCCGTTTGAGTGGATCAGAATCCATGTCCTTAGTCTGCTTGTCTTCAGCAAACTGTTTGCGGGCTTTCTGATAGATCATATTTAGAAGAGACTTCCTTCTGGGATGACAGCCATGCAGACCAATTTGATGCAGTGTGCGGCGTATGGTCTGAGCACTGACAGGCTGACCCTCTACCCCTTCATCCTCTGCAGCAATGCTGGCAGCACTCATACGTCTATTACCCAAAGACAACCTCTGGATATGACGTTGAGCCCGTGCACTAAACTCCTTTGGTCAACCATGGCGAGGCCTGTTCTGAGTGGAACCTGTCCTGGTAAACCACTGTATGATCTTGCAGCTCAGTTTCAGGGCCTTGGCAATCTTCTTATAGCCTAGGCCATCTTTATGTAGAGCAGCAATTCATTTTTTTTAGATCCTCAGGGAGTTCTTTGTCATGCCATGAGGTGCCATGTTGAACTTCCAGTAACCAGTATGAGAGAGTGAGAGCGATAACACCAAATTTAACACACCTGTTCCCGATTCACACCTGAAATCTTGTAACACTAACGAGTCACATGACACCGGGGAGGGAAAATGGCCAATTGGGCCCAATTTGGACATTTTCAATTAGGGGTGTACTCACTTTTGTTGCCAGCAGTTTAGACATGAATGGCTGTGTGTTGTTATTTTGAGGGGACAGCAAATTTGCTCTGTTATACAAGCTGTACACTCATTACTTTACATTGTAGCAAAGTGTCATTTCTTCAGTGTTGTCACATGAAAAGATAGAATAAAATATTTACAAAAATGTGAGGGGTGTACTCACTTCTGTGAGATACTGTACATACTAGGGCCAATTTAGACAGGAACCAGTTAACCTATGAGCATGTGTTTGGAGTGTGGGAGGAGACCAGATTACCCGGTTTCATTTTAATTTTACTAAAACTTGTACATTACTACTTGATGTTTCCAGAACATTGCCAGATGTGCAATTCTATATTCCATTCCGCATCATGCATTTAAAAACCGGGAATAGCCTTTAGCTACCGGAAGAGGTAGCGCCACTGGGAGATGCCATTCATGTTTTTCATAATAAAACAAACACCATTGCATTTCATGATCGCTTCCACATGTTACCAAATGCCTAGACTTACAATGCTAACTTGTTATGATGCAAGTTGATGCAGAGAAAATTGTAGCCATTTCCTCCAAAACACCCTCATGTGTGGGAATGGAACATTGCTCGTCTCCAAATGGCATTCTATTTATAGCAAAAATACCTAATATTGCACAAAACTTCTGAAATGATTAGGAAAAAAAACATACAGTCTGTAAATAGAATTAAACGGTAATTAAAAAGTACTACAGCTGTAGCTTATTGGAAATATTCAACATAGAGTGAGAAGTGCCTTGCTGGGGCCTGCAGCTTACGCATGTATTTGCAAATGTGTGCAACTAAACCCCTGTTTTTAACGCATACTATAAGACAGGTTTATTCATTTGGTCGCAGGCTGGTTGGTAAATTGTGACTGGAAACTCCTTGGCTTTTTTTACATGCATTTGCCCTTCCAGTGCTCCTTGCTGTTAAGACCAGTTATAGGTGGGGAAGTGACCATTTTTTGTATTTTTTTTTTGTATCCTGGTATCCTTAACAGCAAACATTAGTGATATGGCAGTCGCTTCAGAGTGCAGATTAATGATATTCAATCGTGTATCACTGCCACCAACAGAAGGATTGAACACTCACCAGATGTCCAGGCTGCCATTACAGCAGCTACAAAGCCTCAATCGCACTTAAAGTGTTACTCTGGATGTCAGAACAGTAGAAAACCTCCGCCCAATCACAGCGACAGGTTCCAACTGGAGATAAATCAACTTAGCCAGAGCCCAGAGGTATAATCATAGTGCAGTAAGTTTATTGAATCATAACATAAAACAATTCCAAATAAAATAGCATAAAACTCACATAGATTGCTCCTGGTGACCCGAAATCGCACAGCCCCGGAATGTCAATGCCAAATATAGCGATACACGATTGAATAGCATTAATCTGCACTCTGAAGCAGTTGCCATATCACTGATGTTTGCCGTTAAGGACACTAGGATGCATGGACTTTCATTTTTCCATGATTGAACTTTATACATTTTATATATGTTTGATTATACCAAGTGAGCTACACTTTTTTTTTTATGTGTATTGGGTATACTGCTTATGTGTTAGCTGCCTTTTTCTTTTTAACATACAACGCAGAATCCTTATATTTTATAGTTTCGAAATGGCATTAAAAGCTTTAAGTTGCCATAAAGTGGCCATAAAGCCTCTTTAATTTTTAAAAGCCCCAGACATTCCTGAAAGAAATTCTGCCTAATAAAAAAACATCAACCCTTCAAAATTTTTTATTTTTTTTTTATCAGGACAAACAGATTATCACAAGGGACAAATAGATTGGGACCCCAGTTTAGTCCTTTGGACAAGTCGTTTTTTTTTTTTTATAAACTTCCACACCCCTGAGAAGCCTTGTTGGCTCTGCAAAGCATGCAATATATAATGTTTATTTGTAAAATAATGATTTTTAACATGCTTTAGGACAAAATGATACAGAAGATCAGTTCATAAACTTACAAATGAAAAAAAAAACACAAGATAAAAACTGTCCAAAAGCCATTACGTTTTCCTTTAAACTGTTAAAGTGATTTAAGATGATAAAAATAACATGATTGGCACCCAGCATGTCACATGGGGCAGGGAAGCGAGTTCTGAGCCCAGTGTAAGCTGTAACTTAGAGCTTACACAGGGCTAACCATATTGGTAGCACCACAGAGCGGTGTCAATGAAAGGTAAATATAAGCTGCTGGTGGGGCTACCTTTGACGTGAACCTTTAGTGTTGCTCTCATTGGCAAAGCACAGGGTAACTTTAAAATACACCCTTTTAATTTTTCCTGAATGGAAGTTTAAATCAATAATAATATAAATCAGTTCAAATTACATTACTAATGTACAATGCAAAGGTCATGCAGACTGAATTTAGTTTCCCTCATAGAGCTCCTTGGCTACCAAGCAGTGCCTACTTCTTAGATCAGCAGCCAGTTTGTGATATTATGAACAATCCACAGGAAAACTTAATTCTCCTTCCACTTACTCAAACTGCTGCCTATAGGTGTGCGCAGGGGGTGTTCCTGGGCACATCCTAATCACTATTTGGGGTGCTGATTACCCCTACTGCCCGGGCTTCCCCGCGTGTTGCCCCGCTGCAGTGTCAGGACAAAGTCATCAGAGATGTATAGTAACAAAGTAGAACTACTTCACTACTGTACTTAAGTACTAAAAGGCGGTATCTGTACTTTACTAGAGTATAATTTTTTTCTCCTACTTCCACTTTTACTTCAGTACATATTTTCGATGAGTTTAATACTTTTACTCCGATATTTTTTTATGTGCTGCATCGTTACTCGTTACAATTATAAAAATGTTACGAATCATTCCATTCCAAACCGGCACCGCCGCTGAATTTATTTACTCGAGTCTTACTGTCTCTGAGACTCACAAGTCACGACCAATCCCTGACCCGATGCGATGGCTCAGGGGCAGAGCCTCGCCGCCTCTGCCCTCCCTCGGCTCGGCCCGAGTCCCGCCTCCTGCTCGGCTCTCAAGTGAAGTGGTGGTGGCAAGAGAGGAGAGACACCTGCCTGTGGAGTGATCTCTCTGGGCCCTGGCTGGGGGAGGGACTGTGAGTTACTAGAGTCTAGACTACTGGACTGTCTCTGGGCACTGTGCAGCGCGGCCGCCCAGCGTGGGAGAACTGGATGGAGGTTTAATATATTCTTCTTTCAGCAGGGGGGACTGGACTGGGGACTGTGGAGAGAGAGGCTGGAGGGCTCGAGACAGCCTAAGGTAGGAGAAGTAAGAACTGTCTTGAAGTCAAGTCACTCACTAAGGGGATCGGATCTATTCAATGGGGGGAGGGACCTGCCCTGGCCTGCCCTACTCTAAGGGGGATCTATAATGGGAGGGGGACCCTGGCCTGCTCTAAGGGGGCTCTATAATGGGAGGGGGACCCTGGCCTGCTCTAAGGGGAATATAAACTAGGAGGGGGACACTGGCTTGCTGCTCTAAGGGGAATCTATAATGGGAGGGGGACACTGGCCTGCTCTAAGGGGAATCTATAATGGGAGGGGGACCCTGGCCTGCTTTAAGGGGGCTCTATAATGGGAGGGGGGCCCTGGCCTGCTCTAAGGAGAATCTATAATTGGAGGGGGACCTTGGCCTGCTCTAAGGGGAATCTATAATGGGAGGGGGGCCCTGGCCTGCTCTAAGGGGATCTATAATGGGAGGGGGGGCCCTGGCCTGCTCTAAGGGAGATCTATAATGGGAGGGGGACCCTGGCCTGCTCTAATGGGGATCTATAATGGGAGGGGGACCCTGGCCTACTCTAAGAGGAATCTGTAATGGGAGGGGAGGCCCTGGCCTGCTCTAAGGGGATCTATAATGGGAGGGGGACCCTGGCCTGCTCTAAGGGGGGATCTATAATGGGAGGGGGACCCTGGCCTGCTCTAAGGAGAATCTATAATGGGAGGGGGACCTTGGCCTGCTCTAAGGGGAATCTATAATGGGAGGGGGACCCTGGCCTGCTCTAAGGGGATCTATAATGGGAGGGGGGCCCTGGCCTGCTCTAAGGGGGATCTATAATGGGAGGGGGACCCTGGCCTGCTCTAAGGGGGAGCTATAATGGGAGGGGGACCCTGGCCTACTCTAAGAGGAATCTGTAATGAGAGGGGAGGCCCTGGCCTGCTCTAAGGGGATCTATAATGGGAGGGGGACCCTGGCCTGCTCTAAGGGGGATCTATAATGGGAGGGGGACCCTGGCCTGCTCTACGGGGGATCTATAATGGGAGGGGGACCCTGGCCTACTCTAAGAGGAATCTGTAATGGGAGGGGGACCCTGGCCTGCTCTAAGGGGATCTATAATGGGAGGGGGACTCTGGCCTGCTCTAAGGGGGATCTAAAATGGGAGGGGGGCCCTGGCCTTTTGACAACTTTCTTTAATAACTACATAACACAATACTTGTACTTTTACTTTCAGTACTTGAGTAGTAAATTTTAAAATAAACTACTTGCAATACTTATGTACAAAAAATGTTGAATACTTAAGTGTGGTGCTTAAAGAGCACTTCAACTTCTACTCTAGTCACTTTTTTGATAGAGCACTTGTACTTTTACTCAAGTCTGGATCTCTAGTACTTTATACATCTCTGAAAGTCATCCAGTGCCCAGGGCAAAGATGCCAAACTGCGCCCCCCCCCCCCACCTTAGGGTTATGATCAGGCCACCCCCATCCCTGCAATAAACCATTGCGTCCAGGGCAGCCGTCCCTCCTGCCCATCCCTTGTCCCAGCCCTGCGCCGCTGCCCTGCAGTGCTGCTGGCTTCCCTCCTCTCCTTTCCCCCTGGCTGTTGCAGGGGATATGTCAGAATGGAGAGTGGGAGAAGGGGCTAGCAAACATGTAATTTACCAGCCCCTTCCTTTTCTAAATGAGCATAGTGAACACACTCGCTCACTGTGTCCATTCATAACTGTTTATTATGCTTCAGTTTGTGAATGAACAGGAAGCCACTCAGCACAGAGCACTTCCCATTCTTTCACTGTCCCATGCAGCTGAGGATGCAGAGAAAGGCATGTGTGTTTGAGCTGTGGTGTGCACACCCTAATGCAATAACCTGCGCACAGTCGCACACCACTATGTAAAAAACATATACAGCTTTATTTTAGTATTTAAAAAGACAAAAATAACATAACACAATGACAAACATATATGTTAAAATACATGGATCCATGATCGTGGATCCATCACATCGCGATTTGTGATGGATACAATATACCACAGGGCATATTACCCATTTTGCACTAATGTGACGGACCCTACCCATGCGCAATGCCCTTGGTGCTCACTATCACGTCCTTCACTGCCTTTGGGAATGTCAATTATATCTGCATACTGGGACTCTCTGCTTGCATACATCTTCAAAATTAACGGAGTTCAACTACCCAAAAACCCTCTACTGTGTCTATTCGGAAGCTAACAACCACCTCCCCCATCATCATCAACAAGATCACCAAACCTCACTGAATGGACTCATATACGTCTGCTAGTTGCTGATCAAATCAGCACCATCCAATCTTTCGGCTGTGAAACAACTATTGCTATCGCTCTTCAACCTTGAGAGACTGGACGCTATTGTACTGAACTTTCGCTCCACTTAACGCTTTTTCGCCAGATAGTGAAAATATATGGAGCTCACGCTTACTCAAAAGGAGCTGTCAGATATCATGTGCCCATTTTGTTACAAGGATTGGTACCTTAAACACGACCTCACCAACTCCCTAGGTAAACTTAAGGTATCTGATATCTGTCTGACCCCTCCATTTCCTCACCACCCTGAAACCTCCACGCTAACATGAAGCTTTCGAACGACTTTAGCTTCCTTTTCCATGACAGGCTGCCCCTTCTGTTAGTATTGTAGTTGTTATACGATTCTCTGAGATCACCACTCAGATAGAATAAACATTGTATCCACTCCTGAGGGTACAAATGTTCAATATATTGCTAATGTTTTCAATTATGCTCTAGCATGCTATGCCATCTCTTTGTTTACAGGTAAATATTCCTCCCTCTCCCCCATTATCTTCTCCCCCCCCCCCATCCCCCCTTCCTCATTCCTTTTTGAACTCTGTTTTTGCTTTATTAGGTACTATGTTACAGAGCTACTGTACTCTATGCTATGTACATGAATTTATTCTTCTACTGGAAAACTCAATAAATACTTTTCAAAAAAGTGTAGCTGCTGACTTTTAATAAACACACATTCACCTGTTCCACCATGCAACGATGTAGCTGCCCAAACCCTCGATTCTCTCCCTCACCTCTCCCCGGCACCAGAATCACTAGTGTGGGCACCTGGCTGTGACAGCCGGGTGCACATTGCACATGCGCAAATTACGCTGCGCTTCCTCAATAGCCAGGCACTCTTCCAGGACCTGTTACATGTCCCAGAAGATTGCAGGGAGGGAGGGGGAGAGGAGAGGAAAACTTCCGCTCAAGTCGCCTTGGCAGCCCGAGCGGAAGTTGGAGCCGGGTACCTGTCAAAACTAGGTACCCACTCCCCCCCCCCCCAAAAAAAAATGACATGCCTAATGTGGCATTTAAGGGGGGGGGTGAGGAGTCCTTAAAGCGAAAATTCCACTTTGGGGTGTAACCTGAAGATTTCTACTGAAAAAGGGAGGCTCCTTAGGACAGATGGATACTTGAACCACTACTGGTCAAGTTATTGTAAAGCTGGGTATACAATAGTAGAATTTTGTTCTACTTTTTTTGATGTAAGAACACTCATTAATTTTTCTAATAATTAGTGGGGTCAAATCAATGTTCGTTTGACCTCAGTGATGAGAAAACTCCAAGGAGCAGGGTGAAACATTTTTCTCAAATGTACAAAATTCTGACAGTGTATATGATTTTCATTTGGTAAAGACCATTCATTCCAAAATCAAATATTAAAACCAAACTTTTGAACAACACTAGAATGTTCTGAGAATTTTCAGTTCAAAATTCAGTTAGTGTGTACCCTGAAGGCTTTTTACCTTAATGCATTTTCTGCGCAGAATATATGATAAAAACGATTTAACATATTCCCTGAATTTTTTTTTTATTTTCTATAAATATTTATTTGCATTTTCACAAATACACAATATGCAAATGCAATTACATATTTGTAACACACAGAATACACAGCAATCAAAGATCCTAATATCTAAAATATCTCTAAGATATATCAAGAGAAAATACATAATCTCATATAGTAAAGCAGAGTCGAACTCCCTTAATTACAAATCAAGCAAATAAGAGAGAAAATAAAAAAAAACATACATAAACCATTACTAATCTTTAGGATTAAGACTGCCCTTCTAAAGACAAATAAAATATTAAAAGAAAATGAATGTGACCACATCACAACCCACTCCCTTTTCTCAGACTCTTAAAAGAAATTAGTCGATACATAGACTTTTTATCCCGAGTATAGATGCAGAGAATACACTCTTGTAGCAATTAAAGAATCTACAATATTAAAGCAGGAAAAGGTATCAGATGAAGTCCAGTACATTAACTCAACTCTCGTCCTTTGTTTAGCATCATTTTGTCTCAGTTGATCATTCATGTATGTAGCAAATCAAGCAGACAAAGCAAAGCAATAAAAAGCTGTCAGGGGTCCTAGCATTTCCCTATACTATAAAAGGAATTTTAATTGATATACTGTAAGTCATTAGTGAAGATTATATCAGGATATCAGTGATCGCCAAGTTTATCGTGTCTCAGTGTTCCCTCATTACAGGTGTCTCGGACACTTTTCAGAAAGGTCATAATATGGGATCCAGCAGTGCCCCTTTCCTGTTGTTCTTGATTTACTTCTTGGTTTTTCTTCAACCTGGCCCGGTTTCCAGCTGTGGTCACATATTTGGAGACTATGCGGATATGAAAAGAGCGGAGCTCAGTAAGCGCAGAGATGCACTGATTGAAAATGGAGAGGAGAGACAGGTCCTCACACCTCAGTACATATTCAGGAAGCTTAGGAGCCTCTTGAACCCATCTAATGAAGCCCATATGAGCTGGTGGCATGTAATGGCGCATCCTCAGGAGAAAGTCCGCTATAGAAGAAATATAACGGAAAAAAGTTTAAACAGAATTTCAATTAAAGGTTGGCAAAACATGCTGGAATATTTTCCTAACGTAACAGATATATCTTAGGGTAATTATAGCCATACTGTGTTAGCGAACAAAACAATTGAGTATTGTACTTGATACTTTTTCAATTTTTGCTGTTAAAATTTCATGGCTAGGCTATCCCTTCTCGTCCTTTATTTAGTACTTTACTTTAGGTTGAGATCCTTAAAAAGGGAAATGCAAAATAAATACAGTGCATCCGCAAAGTATTCACAATGCTTTACTTTTTCCATATTTTGTTATGTAAAAGCCTTTTTTCAAAATTGATTAAATTCACGTTTTTCCTCAAAATTCTACAAACAATACCCCATACTGACAATGTGAAAGAAATGTTTTGAAATTTATTAAAAACAAATAATGAAAAAAATCACATGTACATAATGGAGAATTTGTCTGGAAAAAGAGCCCAAAGGCACCACATCCCAATTATCGAAAAAGGAGGATACCTCAACCACTCATATTATGGGGAGGAAGAGAATGGAGTTGGGGATTTTTAGGCCCCATGCACACGGGGCGTTAGAAAAAACGTACGTCAAAGTTAGTTCTGATGCCGGAAAAAGCAGCTGTAAAAACGTGCTTTCAGTAGCTTTTTCCATTGGCGTTATTGCACGTTTCGGGTCTGGTATGGTATTTGAGGGTAGCCCCATGCCAAAAAAACGGCGTGGGGTCCCCCCAAAATCCATACCAGACCTTCTGCTCTTTTGCTGTCCCCTCTTCTGCTGTCCTCTCTTCTTTTCTTCTCCTCTCCGGTCTTCTGCTCTTTTGCTGTTGGCTGTCGGCTCTTCTTCCTCTGGTCCTCCTCCGACGTATCCGGTGATTATGCCTATCTCCGGTCTCTGCAGCTTATTATATAGCCATTAGGGGCGTGGCCCCGATGATGTCATTGGGAGGCCCCGCCCCCTTATGTCACAGACGACGTCTTCTGTGACATGAGGGGGCGGGGCCTCACGATTACATCATCGGGGCCATGCCCCTAATGGCTATATAATAATCTGCAGAGACTGGAGACCGGCATAATCACCGGAGACGTCGTTGGAGGAGGAAGAAGAGCCGACAGCCGACAGCAAAAGAGCAGAAGACCGGAGAGGAGAAGAAAAGAAGAGAGGACAGCAGAAGAGGGGACAGCAAAAGAGCAGAAGACCCCGGAGAGAAGAACACAAGAAGAGGGGACAGCAAAAGAGCAGAAGACCCTCGGAGAGGAGAAGACAAGAAGAGTCGGATGAAGATTTTTAATAAACTTTCCAAAACGTCTCCTGTCGTTATTTCCATACACTGCCTTTTATGGGGTGAATGGGTAGGGGTACAGTGTACCCCATACCCATTCCCATAGGGAGGGGGTCCAGGATCTGGGGGGCCCCCTTGTTAAAGGGGGCTTCCAGATTCCGATGAGCCCCCTGCCCGCAGACCCCCACAACCACCGGCCAGGGTTGTGGGGATGAGGCCCTTGTCCTCATCAACATGGGGGCAAGGTGCTTTGAGGTGGGGGGTGCAGAGCTCCCCCTGCCCCAAAGCACCACCACCCCCCAATGTTGAGGGCATGTGGCCTGGTGTGGTCCAGGGGGGGTGGGGCCTCTCGCTCGTCCCCTCCCCTTTCCTCGCCTGCCGGGCTGCATGCTCGGATAAGGGCCTGGTTTGGAACCTTGGGGGGGACCCCCACGCCGTTTTTTTCCCATTTTGGCGTGGAGTTCCCCCTCAAGATTCCCACAGCGCAAGTCGCCCCGCAAGTCGGATCCGACTTGCGGTGTTGCGGTGCGACCTCCATTCAAATCAATAGGCTCCCATAGGGAACCATTGATTTTGAATGGAAGAAAAAAAAACGTATAACGTGGCTTAACGCAACGTTATAGCAACGTTATTCAGCTTTTA
The DNA here is from genome assembly GCF_965119305.1 of Pelophylax lessonae. NCBI lineage: Eukaryota > Metazoa > Chordata > Amphibia > Anura > Ranidae > Pelophylax > Pelophylax lessonae. The sequence goes on along the minus strand of NC_138771.1, from coordinate 556,406,068 downwards.
GCAGCGTCAGGCGTTTTTAACGCTCTAACGCTGGTCCTCAGAACGCGCAGGTCGTGGGTTCTTGTTGCAGCTTAAAAACGCCTAGGCCACTTACAGCTCAAAAACGTCTGAGTGTGCATGAGGCCATAGAATAACATGGAGGGGCATTTTTAGGCTGCAAAAAGAAAACGCCTGACGCTGCTTACAGCGGCGTTAAAAACGCCCAGTGTGCATGGGGCCTTAAGGTGCCAAAAAAACAAATAGAGATGTATAAAAATACAAAATTTTATTGTAACATTTAAAATAACAAAAAAGATACATATATTGCACATATAGTATTAAAATCAATTTGTGGGCTGCGTATACATATAATTCAAGATCACTTTTATATACTGGTATCACGGAGTAGCCATCCCGACATGTTTCACCTGTTTCGGAAAGGCGTGTATAATGTAACTATAATATGATCTTATTTAATATAATATAAAATAATATAATATGTTATAAAATATAAAAAAAAAATCTCTAAAAGGTTTCAACAAAAAATGTGTTCCCTTGTATACATTTTATTATTTCGATCAGACCAGCATTGAGACCAATTGTAAAATCCTCAGACTTACAGCTGTCAGGCCTATGTTGAATTCCCAGTAGTTCATCAAAAGCATGATAGATTGTACTCTGTGCTGCACTGCCCCCTGAAAAGTGAACAGGCTGCTCTGACACACCTTCATAGATCAGACCTTCTGGCATGTTGGGGTTATCCTTCCAGCTGTAAAAAAAAAAAAAAAAAACACCACAAACAAATAAAAATCTATTGTTGTAATCAGCAATTTAGGGGTACATTCAGGGATTGTTCTAGTTTTCATAGATAAGCATTATACAGTGGGGGAAATAATTATTTGATCTCCTGCATATTTTGTAAGTTTGCCCACTTACAAAGAAATGAAGGGTCTATAATTGTTATCATAGGTGTATTTAAAACGACAGAGAAAAAAAAAACAAGAAAAAACACATGATACAAATGATATAAATTGAGTTGCAGTTCAGTGAGTGAAAAAAAATATTTGATCCCTAAGCAAAATATGACTTAGTACTTGTGGAGAAACCTATGTTGGCAAGTGCTGAGGTAAGATATTTCTTGTAGTTGGTTATTAGGTTTGCACACATCTCAGGAGAGATTTTGGTCCACTCTTCTTTAAAGATCTTCTCTAAATCCTTAAGGTTTCTTGGCTGTCGCTTGGCAACTCAGTTTTAGCTCCCTCCATAAATGTTCTATAGGATTAAGGTCTGGCGACTGGCTAGGCCACTTAATGTGCTTCTTCTTGAGCCATTCCTTTGTTGCCTTGGTAGTATATTTTGGGTCATTGTCATGCTGGAAGACCCATCTACTACCCATCTTCAGAGTTCTGGCTAAGGGAAGAAGGTTCTCATCCAAGATTTTATAATACATGGCCCCATCCATTGGCCCCTTAATACGGCAAAGTTAACCTGTACCTTTGGCAGAGAAACAGCCCCAAAACATAATGTTTCTACCTCTGTGCTTGACTGTAGGGATGGTGCTTTTAGGATCATAGTCAGCATTTTTCTTCCTTCAAACACAGCGAGTCAAGTTAATGTTATGCCTCGTTTCCACTGAGTGGTACGGTACGGTTCGGTTCAGTACGGTACGGTACACATTGCGTTTCCACTGCCAATAGTACCCTTTTCATGATAGGCGTGGTGTAGCTGGTCACAGCAGGAAAGCTGTGATAGACGATTCTCTGTCAACCAATCAAAGTTCTGCAGAGTGTAGCTCCACCCAGTTGGTACAGGTCTAATGTGCTTGGTACCCCAACGAAAGGGTACCAAAAAGTGGTATGGTTCGGTTCGGAATTAGGGTACCATTCATAATGGAAACGGCATAAAAAGCGTACCGTACCGAACCGAACTGTACCAGAAAGCTCAGTGGAAACGCGCCATAAGAGAGCTTAATTTTGGTCTCATCTTACTACAGCACTTTCTCCCAATCCTTCTCTGAATCATTTAGATATTCATTGGCAAACTTCAGATGGGCCTGTACTGTTCATGTGCCTTCTTGTGTAGTTTTGGGCTGATCCTCCACTTTTCTCATTATTATCCTTACCCAATGAGGCAAAATCTTGCATGAAACTCCAGGCCGAGGGCGATTGATGGTTATTTTGTATTTCTTCCATTTGTAAATCACTCCAACAGTTGTCTCCTTCTCACCAAGCTTCTTGATGATGGTCTTGTAACCCATTCTGGCCTTGTGCAGGTCTACCATCTTGTTCCTGACGTCCTTTGACAGCTCTTTGGTCTTGCCAATGATGGTGAGATTTAATTGGAAGAAAGAGATTCTGTGGACAGGTGTCTTTAATGCACATAATGAGCTGTCATTAGGAACACCTTCCTGAATTGACAGGACTAATCTGTGTACTACATGAGCACATACTGTAGACAGTCCGTGGGAGCCAGTTTTATTGTTGGTTGGTAGGGGTCAAATACTTTTTTTACTTACTGAACTGCAACTCAATTTATAACATTTGTATCATGTATTTTTTCGGGATTTTTGGTTTGTATTCTGTCTCTATCATTAGAAATACACCTATGATAAAAATCAAAGACCCTTCATTTCTTTGTAAGTGGGCAAACTTACAAGATCTGCAGGGGAACGAATAATTGTGAAAGAAGACTAACCCCCTTTTGGGTGGGTGGGACTTTAAGGGCAACTAGTAATTATCTCTCATAGGAAAGATTAATTTAGAATAAAATAATTTATTGAGAAAAGTAATTATAAGAAAAATCATCAAGGTAATTTATATTACATATGTAACGGTATAAATAAACATGTGATACAATACAATGTTACAGGTACACAACAGAGTCCAACGCGTTTCGAAGAATTGTATAATACCAGAATCTTCCTCAGGGAATCTGTGTATATTCCTGAAAAGCATATGCCAGAAATAAATCAAAAAAAATGTAAAAAGAAAAGAACAAAGCAAAATAATGGCTAAATATTATATATCAAATCATTAACATGGATACTTTTTGTAGTTGCGACAACATATTACTCCATCTTATTGTGAGAGACATTCTCACAATAAGATGGAGTAATATGTTGTCGCAACTACAAAAAGTATCCATGTTAATGATTTGATATATAATATTTAGCCATTATTTTGCTTTGTTCTTTTCTTTTTACATTTTTTTTGATTTATTTCTGGCATATGCTTTTCAGGAATATACACAGATTCCCTGAGGAAGATTCTGGTATTATACAATTCTTCGAAACGCGTTGGACTCTGTTGTGTACCTGTAACATTGTATTGTATCACATGTTTATTTATACCGTTACATATGTAATATAAATTACCTTGATGATTTTTCTTATAATTACTTTTCTCAATAAATTATTTTATTCTAAATTAATCTTTCCTATGAGAGATAATTACTAGTTGCCCTTAAAGTCCCACCCACCCAAAAGGGGGTTAGTCTTCTTTCACAATTTTCATGGGATTATGGTAACATCTTACCTGGAAACTACCTACATATCTTTACGGGGAACGAATAATTATTTTCCCCACTGTAACTGCTGGATCAAAAGCTATTTTAGGCAACAAGTGGGATGATTTTGTGAAATATATCACCCAGAAAGCCTACTCAATTTATATTTCCCATGACCCTTTTTAAAGCTGAGCAGGGGTTTCCTTTTAGGGTGCCTCTCAGTGGGACAATTCTATGCTGTACAACCTGCCTGTTTCCAGGAGGTTTCTGTGTTGCAGTGTTTTAGATGTGAATAATTTATCACTGAAAATCAGGGGTGTATACAGAATGGGGCAATCCAAAGACACCAAGACATGCTTATTAACCACTTCAGCTTTCGTACATGGATGCGTTAATGAGTAGAGCAGAACAGTTTTTACATTTCTGCATTGGGCCTGTTTATTCCGGCCCATTACTTAACCCCTAGGCGCCAAGCGTACGCAAATATGCAGCCCCACTGGACTGGCCTTTTTTCCCGTGAAGCCGCATATTTGTGTATTTGTCTTTGTGCTGGGAGCTCCTGGCACAGAGCCTGCACAGCACAAAGCCTGGGGTCTCACCAAAAGCCCCGAGCTTCATACTAACGATCAGGACCCAGAACTCCTGATTCTCTGATTGGCTGTCATAGTGATCAGTCACTGTGAAGCTTGCCCCAGTGTTTTCTCTCTCTGAATGGAGGAAAGAGATGCATTGTATCTCTCTCTCTCTCTCTCTCTCTCTCCTTGTAGAGAGAAAAAAAAAAAGAAAATTGTGTATAAAAAACAATAAAAAAAAGAAAAAATCCCAGATCAAGGCTTTATCTAAGTCAGTGCCAGGGTTAGTGTTTGAGTCAAAGTCAGGGTCGAAGCTCTTTGTCAGTATTTTTTTTGGACAGGATATTTTTTATTATTAATATTTTTTTTTAATTAGTATCAGTGCCACTTAGTGTCAGTGTGTTTTAGGTAGGATAAAAAAACAAAACAAAATGCACACAGTTGTATGCACAGGTCATGTGATGTCTATATCATTCATATCTTTTTAAGACAAAGGGGTCTTGAAAACATAAGCACTTAATATTAAGAGCAGTGGAACCTAGGACTAACCTGGCAAACCACACATATATGGTGTGATTTTCACCAGCCTATACAACCAATGTACAAAAATAATTCAGTGTAGGGCATTCTAATGCAAATAAATGCATGCAGATGTCAATTTGTTCCTCATACCCAATCTGGACAGTGGCCGCCTGCACAAACATAGCGTATTGAGTTCTGAGGTTTAAGGGTTACATGTTTGTGGGCCTCAGGGGAATATTTAGGATGTTTCCAAATGTAATTTAATTTTCGGGGGGGGGGGGGGGGGCTTGAGAAAAGGGAGGAGGCAGTTAAAAATATCATGGAAAACAAAGTCTTAAAGCTGAAGAGAAGAGCAAAGGGGATGAATAACTGAAAAGCTAGATGAGAAGAGTGCCTTTAGGTTAGGTGCAGAGTGGACACTAGCTGGATGAAGAATATGTGCCGCACCTCGAAGGATACTAGCATTGTGCTACATTTTCTATCTAACTGCATGTAATAGATTTTATTTAGATTATCTGGGCAGGTGTCTTCAAGCAGTCTGCATTATCTGCAGATAGGGTGTAATTATCTAAAACTTTAAAAATTCAGATCTTGCTTCCTGGAATATGAATAAAAATATACCAAGGGGTATATTCCCCATGCCCAATGGTATGTGAGGTTGATATATATTGTATAGAATAGGGTGATTAAACCTTAGAAGCAGCAGCTATAGAATGTACATGAGGAAATGTCAAAAGTAACCTTCTGTCAAGGATACCTACAGTGCTTGCTAATTGTTACTTGTTATTACAACCCTAGAAACTCGTGCAGCGTAAACAATAATAAATGAGGCTTTATCAAATCAAAATAGTGGGTTAATAATATATGCACATCTATTACCTTAACGGGTTAAGTACCAGTGATTAATATACAGTGGGTACGGAAAGTATTCAGACCCCCTTAAATTTTTCACTCTTTGTTATATTGCAGCCATTTGCTAAAATCATTTAAGTTCATTCTTCTTCCTCATGAATGTACACACAGCTCCCCATATTGACGGAAAAACACAGAATTGTTGACATTGTTGCAGATTTATTAAAAAAGAAAAAACTGAAATATCACATGGTCCTAAGTATTCAGACCCTTTGCTGTGACACTCATATATTTAACTCAGGTGCTTTCCATTTCTTCTGATCATCCTTGAGATGGTTCTACACCTTCATTTGAGTCCAGCTGTGTTTGATTATACTGATTGGACTTGATTAGGTAAGCCACACACCTGTCTATATAAGACCCTCCAGATCACAATGCATGTTAGAGCAAATGAGAATCATGAGGTCAAAGAAACTGCCTGAAGAGCTCAGAGACAGAATTGTGGCAAGGCACAGATCTGGCCATGGTTACAAAAAGATTTCTGCTGCACTTAAGGTTCCTAAGAGCACAGAGGCCTCCATAATCCTCAAATGGAAGATGTTTGGGACGACCAGAACCCTTCCTAGAGCTGGCCGTCCGGCCAAACTGAGCTATCGGGGGAGAAGAGCCTTGGTGAGAGAGGTAAAGAAGAACCCAAAGATCACTGTGGCTGAGCTCCAGAGATGCAGTCAGGAGATGGGAGAAAGTTGTAGAAAGTCAACCATCACTGCAGCCCTCCACCAGTCGGGGCTTTATGGCAGAGTAGCCCGACGGAAGCCTCTCCTCAGTGTAAGACACATGAAAGCCCGCATGGAGTTTGCTAAAAAACACCTGAAGGACTCCAAGATGGTGAGAAATAAGATTCTCTAGTCTGATGAGACCAAAATAGAACTTTTTGGCCTTAATTCTAAGCGGTATGTGTAGAGAAAACCAGGCACTGCTCATCACCTGTCCAATACAGTCCCAACAGTGAAGCATGGTGGTGGCAGCATCATGCTGTGGGGGTGTTTTTCAGCTGGAGGGACAGGACGACTGGTTGCAATCGAGGGAAAGATGAATGCGGCCAAGTACAGGGATATCCTGGACAAAAACCTTCTCCAGAGTGCTCTGGACCTCAGACTGGGCCGAAGGTTTACCTTCCAACAAGACAATGACCCTAAGCACACAGCTAAAATAACGAAGGAGTGGCTTCACAACAACTCCGTGACTGTTCTTGAATGGCCCAGCCAGAGCCCTGACTTAAACCCAATTGAGCATCTCTGGAGAGACCTAAAAATGGCTGTCCACCAACGTTTACCATCCAACCTGACAGAACTGGAGAGGATCTGCAAGGATGAATGGCAGAGGATCCCCAAATCCAGGTGTGAAAGACTTGTTGCATCTTTCCCAAAAAGACTCCTGGCTGTATTAGATCAAAAGGGGGCTTCTACTAAATACTGAGCAAAGGGTCTGAATACTTAGGACCATGTGATATTTCAGTTTTTCTTTTTTAATAAATCTGCAACAATGTCAACAATTCTGTGTTTTTCTGTCAATATGGGGAGCTGTGTGTACATTCATGAGGAAGAAGAATGAACTTAAATGATTTTAGCAAATGGCTGCAATATAACAAAGAGTGAAAAATTTAAGGGGGTCTGAATACTTTCCGTACCCACTGTAAGTGGTAATTTAATATATTAACCAATATAAATGCGTGTGAGTGGGTTAATGTATACACATCTATTCCCTAGATGGGTTTATAACAGTACTCCAAAAATAATAGTGTAAAAACGATATGAGTAAAAATTTGTATAACAACTGTAATGCCTTATTAAAAAGTGCACGTGGCTCAAAAAGTTTAAATCAAGTCCATATATAAAGTGACTGTAGTGACAAAGTTCAAAAAAGATATTCAATTTATGCTTTTCCAATATATTCAAAGTGCAGGTGCTCAGTGTAGATATATTCCAGTCCACTTAGTGACATAAATTGTGGCAGGGTTCCTCTCCACCGACAGAGTGGGTCTCGTATGCCTTATGGCACCAAGACCATTTGCGCGTATATAGCCCCCCAGGCTAAGATGGGTCCTCCCTTGGTCTCAGATGATGGAATGGGTGGGAAGGTATGGATATCCTCCTCTGCTCTCCCCGAATCACATACAAGCCAGGGTAGAAGACAAAAATGCTCCGGATGGTGTAGTAATTAATTAAAGACTTTTATTCCCATAACATGGGTAAAAACGACAAAATAAAACAATGGAAAAGGCCGGTTGTGACCAGATGTACATGGTAGACAAGCTAGCTGCAGAGTGGCGAGCGGGGATTCTGGTTTGCGTGCCATCTGATGTACTGCGTCGCGCCGTGCGTTCCAATCTAACGCGTTTCGTCACTTCCGGTGCACAGATCACCACAGAACTCTTATTTCCAGCTTATGTGATTGCTCACTACTTTCTCTGGATGTCTGTACTGAGTTACAAGTTGAATTTTCTGCAATCCTATCAACTGAGGCTAAACTACTGCACAGCCAGCGTATACCATGGCCTAGGGTAATGTTTCTCAACCTTAGTTTTAGTCAAGGCACCCTTTAACAATTATGGACAGTCTTGAGGCACCCCATTCTAAAATGTAAAAACTATTCTAATAGTTTTACATAATGCATCCACATTTACACATATAGAATGCCCAACATTAGAGGTGGTTTATTCTTCCAAAGCAAATACACTTTTGCAAACTGGTACTGACTATTATTCCAATGTTTCTGTTCGCTCCTAGTTTTTCTCCATTACTCAGCTAATGTGACCTTAACGCTGATGGAGAGGGTCGGGGGAGGGTCAAACAAGGATGCTATGCAGGCGACTGACATCTTCCCTATTAACTGATGATGCTATTAGTCGTTAGGAGACCAGCAGCTACAAGGTTGTAATGGTGCACAATGAAAACCAGGGGCGTTGTGTAACTAAAAGGCAGGCTTCATCCACATGCTGGTTTGTATACAAATTTTGGGCAATTTTTATGCATTTTGCCAAGGCACCCCTGAAGAATCCTTCAGGGGTGGAATAGTGTACAACATCGCAATCTATCTATAAAAGACTGCATCTAGTGTCGTTTCTGATGTCCATACAGAATAAAATCTGAACACCGGGCAGATATTATAAAACTGCTTACCGTATATACTCGAGTATAAGCCGAGTTTTTCAGCACATTTTTTTGTGCTGAAAACGTCCCCCTCGGCTTATACTCGAGTCAAGGAAAAAAATGTCCTCTCCGACGGGTTTAGGGTTTAAAAATGGCGCCGCCCGTCACATACATGTTACCGCGCACGCGCCGCCGCCGCTCGTGTAATTTCGGCTATTCCCGGCGCCGCTCGGGAGAGGCCGGGAATAGCCGAAAGTATACGAGCGGCGGCGGCGCGTGCGCAATGACGTGTCGGCCCCGGGCGGCGCCATTTTTAAAATGAAGGCGCCTCTGGAACAGGTAAGTGAAACAGCTTCACTACCTGCCATGGGCTGCGGGCACACTACGAGGGATGCAGTGCTGCGGGCATGGTCCACATGTACCATGCCCACAGCACTGCATCTCCTGTAGTATGCCCACAACCCCGGATCCTCTAGTACCATGCCAGTACCCTGCAATCTCCTGCACCATGCCAGTACCCTGCAATCTCCTGCACCATGCCAGTACCCTGCAATCTCCTGCACCATGCCAGTACCCTGCAATCTCCTGCACCATGCCAGTACCCTGCATTCTCCTGCACCATGCCAGTACCCTGCAATCTCCTGCACCATGCCAGTACCCTGCATTCTCCTGCACCATGCCAGTACCCTGCATTCTCCTGCACCATGCCAGTACCCTGCAATCTCCTGCACCATGCCAGTACCCTGCATTCTCCTGCACCATGCCAGTACCCTGCATTCTCCTGCACCATGCCAGTACCCTGCATTCTCCTGCACCATGCCAGTACCCTGCATTCTCCTGCACCATGCCAGTACCCTGCATTCTCCTGTACCATGCCAGTACCCTGCATTCTCCTGTACCATGCCAGTACCCTGCATTCTCCTGCACCATGCCAGTCACCCTGCATTCTCCTGCACCATGCCCGCCGCCCTGCATTCTCACCCTAGGCTTATACTCGAGTCAATGATTTTTCCCATCTTTTTGTGGTAAAAGTAGGGGTCTCGGCTTATACTCGGGTCGGCTTATACTCGAGTATATACGGTAGTTATGTATGTAAATTACTGAATCTGTCTTTACTGTAGTCAGACAGGGCAGGGTATTAGAAGGGACAGAATTAGGAGCCAATCATTCTGTGCTGTTTGCACTTCTGCTGACAGAACATACTGATAGAGGGAAGAGCAGAGGGATGACTTTATCAGTGTACTGCTGTTGCTACACTGCCTAATAAGTAAGGTGGACATATGCCTTGACCCTGTGTTGACAAAACTATTGTGTCCCTGCAGTGACAGATGTTTTACAATGCAGTAAAGTCAGTAAAATGTCTGTCACCGCATATAGTGTAAATTAGCCCTGAAGGGAAATAGATTGTGCAATTTGGAAGTGCAATTGCACTCACTTTCCCCAGAGCTTAGTAAACATAGTAAAGCTTCAGTTTGTATAGAATACCCAATCAGGTCCAAGGAAAAAAAACGCATTTTTGTTTGCACATGACTGGATCATGTGAAATCAATAGAACTTTTCCATATTCACCACAATTTATATACAATTAGTGCAACTGCACAGTCTATTTGCCTTTAGTAAATCTACCCCGGGGCTCAGCAATCAGTAGATCACATTCTACCAGTAGATCACATTGTACCAGTAGATCGCAGTCTGGGCTTGCTGACCCACCGTCCCACAGCATCAAACAGAGTGCAATACAGAGGAACTACTTGTAAAGTTGGAGCTGTAAAAGGGTGCGAGAGCCGCATAGGCCGATGCCTTCTCGTAGTGCTGGCTCTTGTCCCATGTGGAGTGATACCAACTGCACTCCACCCCTTATTCCTGCTAGTGGTCTCCAGAGTGGTGCCAGCAGCAGGAAAGAAGAGATCTTCAGGTCAGTGTGCAGCAATACACTGGGCATAATAGTATAAGCCTGCGATAGTATAAACCTGCTTTCACACTGATGTGCTGCGGTTTACCCACATAGCGGGTGCAGTGCTGTGTACCTGCAGCTTTCCTGCAGGTTTTCTGCGCTTAGCCATAGACTTCAATTATATCCTGCAGGTTTGGTACTTTCTGCTTGCAGGAGTTTTGGTACGCTTTCAGAAAGTGCACCACACCGTATAATAGAAGTCTATGGCAAAGCGTAGTTAACCCAGGAAGGTCACAGATGCACTGCACCCGCTGTGAACATTAGTGTGAAAGCACGCTTAAAGAGAGCTCAGAACAGTAAGGGTTCATTCAAATTTGTAATTTGGAGGCTTGGTAAAACTCCATAGTTAAGACGTGCTATTATCACCCCTACCCCAACTGCACCCCCTTTAGCTGCAGTGGCCAGAGGTGTACACATGCCGCAGCTGCAGCAAGAAAACCTGTCATGGTTGGTCGGTGTAGCACCTGCCAAGCATGACCCATTCAAGTGAATGAGGCCGCTCTGCAAATGCCCTAAAACCTTGTGCAGTACAGCAAACAAGGGGTTAAAGCTGGCAGCATTGTGTTGCTTTTTTACCACCTACTTTATCCCCTTGGTCCCCACAGAAGCATGTACTTGCGGGGAGCTTGCAGAGTGGCTCCATTTATTTGAATGGGTCACTTCGGCCGGCAGTCGCACCCACCAAAAGCAAGAGGGGGCTTAATTCCTGCTGCGGCATGTGTACACCTTTGGATGCTGCTTCAGCAGCTAAAGGGGGTAAGGATTGGGGGCGGTAAAACCACGATAACTCGAATGCAGGATTATACCCCCCAACTATATGTGTGAATGAGCCCTGAGGGTGCTGCCGTGCAATGCACACGATTGTGACACGGTAGTGCGGCAATTACAGGTTTAAATAAGGTGTGAGGAGGGGACACTGTGCCCGGTGATCCTTGACTTCTCCCATGTTGTTCAGGTAGATCTCCATCTCCTTAAGATTGCCTACCCCTAATCAACTCCTACAACTACTGATGTCCAGCTCTTCACCTTTGGATACCTATTTTAAGGATATGTCATGCAGTGGTACTCAGAATGCCCCCAGAAATGTATGCACTGGATTAAAAAGCTTAGACAGGGCAGCTGTAGCCGCAAAAGGTAAAGCCAAGGCTAGTAGATAAATCAGCAATCCAGAGCCACAGGGTTCACAAAGAAGATGGTAAACTATCAGGGGCCAAAGCTATCTGAGCGTAGTGATACATAAACAGTTGGGAATATAGCCAGAGGTCATTGTAGGAGGTAACCAAAGATAAGCATCAAAACCAGAACATGGAAAAAAATTGATAGCAATCAGGTCAGCATCAAAGATCAATTTTACTGCCCCATGCACCACTATCTAATTGAATAACCACACTACAGGTAAGTCAGTGGCAATAATGAGCCTAAAAGAAACCTGTGAGTTCATCTGCAAAACAACCTGGGATCCCCAAAACTTGGGTCATTCTGCAAATGCTAGTTTCCTAGCTGTCATGTTTACCCTCTTACTCCAGTACTATGGGGTGGACATGTTAATGAGGAACTTAAGTCCCCTTTTGTTTGGCTCCCCCAACATCGCCTTTTTTTTGTTATAATACAGCCACTCGACCAAGCTATGGACGATAGTGGAGAATGACTTGGTCGGCCCGGACCTACCTTCCCTACTATGGACGGACCCTAAACTCAGACCATCTGCAGATCTCTTGCCTCTCATGACTGTTACTACACTACAGATATGGGATAGATATCTGGCCAAGGAGGATATTTCCTCCAGAATCAGCGCCCTCGCCCCCTTATTCGGGATTCCTTCTTTCCCACCCACGTTCACGAATCAGAATTTTTGGTCTGGCAGAAAACCAACTCCCCCCTATTGAGCCATTCGATCTCTAACGGCAAAATAAAACCACTACCCCACCTATTACCAAATTGTCACAACCCGACTGGTGCATGGTTGGAACATACGCAGCTCTCCTGCTTCCTTAATAGGCTGCCAAGGATATCTGACCTCACTAGACCTAAAACCCCATTTGAACTGCTTCAAACACAGGAAAACAGGCCTGAGCATCCCCTATCTCTATTATACCAAATACTCCTACAGGCCTCTCATCCAGACCCCCCTTTATATATCGCAAAATGGGAAGGGGAATTAAATGCCTCCCCTGAAGACCTAAATTGGAGCAAGACGCACAATCTTTCCTTTACATTGTCAGTTTCCTCCCATGCCCAAGAATGAAACTACCCTATTGCAGCCAGATGGTATAGATGCCCTTCAATCTTACATGAGATAGATCATAATATCCCGAATGAATGTTGGAGATGCTCGCATTCACCTGCCAACATGACGCACATTTGGGGGACATGTCCCCGTATCGTACCCTTCTGGGACAAAATACTGGTTCTATATGAAAAACTGTTCGGTGACAGGTTCCCCAATGAGGCCCTCATAACAGTCTTGTCTATGTTGCCAGGATCTTATAAACAGATTAAAAAAAGCCTCATCCGCCACTTTCTCACAGCAGCGAGATCGGTGATTGCCAGACATTGGCGTAAATCACTGGTGCCCCCTATGGCTCAATGGGCATGTGAGGTGGACAGGATTGAACACATTGAAAGAATGGTGTCTTGGGAGAATGGTAAATCAGAATCTCACACTATCATGTGGTCAGTATGGCTCAATTTTCGTTTTTCCAGCGAATTTGATACTTTTGTTTCTGACTCTCCGGGCGATCCCCCATAGGCCCCCCCCCCCCTCCTATTTCTTCTTTCTCTGCTCTAACTCTTTCAGCTTTCTCTTCCTAAATTCTGTTTGCATATTTCCATATATAGTCTTTATTACTACTTATGATTCCCCATCACGGTCAAACCGAGAACTAAGAGTCATGCTATGCACTATACTGTTTTAGCTACTATAACGGATTTGTCATTTATGGTCGCTGTTCATATAGATGTTCATTACCTATGTGGCATTGGTTTAATGTGTGATTCGTTGATATTGTAAGCAATGTACGTTATGTAACTTTCTATGTGCAACTGATTGTTCTAATAAAACAGATTCAACATAATATTGCATGCACAAATGTGCTGAAGGGATGTGCCCAGCCATAGCTTTGTAACTTCCATTATTATCGATCTTTGCACATGTGCAGGGAAAGCTAAGCATGTGCACATGCACCAAAGGGCTCAGTTGAGACCCAAAGCCCTGCAGCACAGAATACAGAAAGGAGGGTAGGCTAAACTAAATGTATTTCTCACCAAGGCAAGAATTGTGAAAGGGTTGCCTTGTAGCACAAAAAAAATCTTTAGAATAGAAAAAAAGTGAAATCAATATCAAAATGTGACAGAGGAAGAAGGGCAAAATTAAAGATAGTTCAGGATGAAGGTCTGATGTAAAGTGAGTGTAAAGCTTTATTTTATTTATTAAAACAAACCTGTTATACTTACCTGCGCTGTACGGCCCTAAATCTCCTTTTATTGAGGCCCTCGTCGGCGCTCTAAGCTTCTCCTATTCCTAATGCGCCACCACTGTAAGCCGCTTCCTATGGGGGTGCACCTGCAGGCTCGCTCCCGAGCCGGCCATTGTGTATTCATCAACTATGTACAGTAAAAAGAAGATTTGCATGCGGCGCTTATACAAATCAGTCAGTTTCTGCAATGAGGTGCAATCCAAGCTGCTTACCAGAAGGAAAGAAGTAACAGGCCTGTCGTCAAATATACACCTCAGATGACGGCTGCTTGGCCGAAACGCGTCAGTTGACCCTCCTGCAGTTCCTGGAACACGCCATTGAGACCAACACCGTGGAATTTAACTTCACCGATTTTACATGTAAGTTACTATAATAAAATGTGCTTTAACCAAATATACTGCACTATGAGCCCATTTTCTTTCTGGGGATTGTACTGAATCTACCATCAACACTATTGGATACTTGTTGTGGTCTGGCATGAGAACCTAATCACCCTGTCTGATGAGGATTCAGCTGTCCATTAAAACAAGGATTATTTGCTCCAAAATCAGCGTGCCTGCTGACCATCACCACTAGGATTGTCTGCTCCAAAGTCAATGTGTCTGGTAAGCAGCTCGTTTGGACACACTGAGGTGTGGAGTGTTTTCATCTTTACAGCTCCTTGGTGGTGGCTTCTTTGTATTTTAAATTATATGTGCTTTGAATACTACACTATGGGCCATTTTCCTTTTTTGGTATCATGCTGAGTCTTCTGACTTTATTATCTGGCCTGTACTGACTGCCTGTGATGAGAATCCAATTAGTCGGATGAAATTTATGCCTAGTAACATTGCCTTCAAGTTTATTGTATCTGGTAAGCAGCCTGTTAGGACATACCAAGGTGTTGTGGGTTTTAATATCACGGTTTCTTGGTGGTGGTTTCTCTTGATATATTTTCATTAACCGAGTGTACTACACCATGAGTTTCGTGTTTGTTTTTATATGTGATTTCATATACCCTGCCTTCCTTGCTGAGTGGATTTGGCTGACATAAAGAGAATCAACACCAACTATATTTGATTACAGGCCTGTTACTTCTTTCCTTCTGGTAAGCAGCTTGGATCACACCTCATTGCAGAAACTGACTGATTGGTATAATCACCGCATGCAAATCTTCTTTTTATAATTTTTACTGACTGTCAATATCAGACTTTGCTGGCAGCTTCTTCTTGAACTTATATTATCTTCAAGCGCGGATTATTCTCTATATACATTTTTAACTATGTACAGTAGCATGGCTCAGCTATTCACCCAACCCAGCCACCACGCTCTGTGTTGACAGAAATTTGACTGACAGCAGCAGGAGATAATAGCTCCCGCTGCTGCCTCAGAGAGAGGAAAGACACACTGCAGACAGGCATAGTGCTGGACTGAGATCAGGCTCATGTATGTATACAGGGGGTGAGGGGGCAATACAAATACAGGGACATTTTTTATCTTAACGCAGGGAATGCATTAAAGTGGATGTAAACCCTCACATAAACCCACTAAAGTAAATAACCCCAGATAAAACACAGATTATACAAATCTACCTACATAAGTTTTACATGTATATCTGCAGTCCCCCCTTTCTACACTCTTTGAAAAGTGCAGAATGTGTTATGGCGCTTTTCCACTGCATGGAACCGAACGGTTCGGCTCGCTTTTGTGCTTTTCCACTGCTGGTACCGCATGGTACGGTGTAGGAACGGTTGGGTACGGTATGGCGGTGCTTTTTCACTGCATGGAACCGAACGGTATGGCTCTCAAAAACAGTACCACCTCGATTGTGGTTCCAAGAGGTACCATACCCGGTACCATATCCCACAATCCTTTGCATGCAGTCACTACTAGCCACTGATTGGTCAGAGAATCCCACCCACCCCATTGTTATCCCACCCACTTAACTTTAGTACTACTTTAGTGGAAAAGCAAAACATACCGTACCGTACCGAACCGTTCCAACACCGTACCATGCGGTACCAGCAGTGGAAAAGCAAACCGGGCCAAGCAGGGCTGAGTAGAGCAGAGCCGGTACTTGCAGTGGAAAAGTCTGTGCATACACTTTGTGGGAGCTAATTGGAGGAAAGGCACACACCTGCCTCCACATAGGTGGAGGAACGAAGGAACATGCAGAGCTGTAGTCTCAATAGACCAGCCTACTGCTAATTTCCTTCCCCGACAAATTTTCAGCTGCTGTTATCTCATGTGTCAGAGAGCTTGTCAGAAGTGACTCATGCTGATAACAGAGGAACAGAGCACCAGAGAGAAATTACATATAGAGCTTTAGAGAGAGATGAGTAAACACTGCAGATATTTGTGCCAAGGTCAGATTTCATGAATGGGGTTTACAGCCACTTTAGGGGAAAATGTCCAGCCTTTAAAACCACTTTAAGGAGAAAAGTTGCTCATCTAGGAATAGGGAATATTCACTTTCCAAAGTGAATGTAAGTAAACAAGATGCAGCTGTGTTTACTTTGAATACCCAATCATGGTATTGTTAGTCCTTTTTAAAACCTCCCTTCCACATGATTAAGTATTTAAATGGTAACTCCACTTTCATGGGGAAAAAAAAATAGCAAATAAAGAAAAAAATATATAGTGTATACAATTGTGACACAAATCATATTGTATTTGAATGTTATAAAAAATTGCCTTTCCTTATCAATCTGCAGCTTTCAGAAAATGCAATGCAATATGGCTAGTTGGCTACCTGGAGATACGGAATGTGTACTGTCCACACCCTCAGAAACATAATTTCCTGCTTGTGTGATTGGCTCAATGATTTTCCAAGAAGTCTGCCTAAGATACAAAATCAGATTTCCGGCATTCCCTGGAACAAAAATTTCATTTTTTCTGAGATACTCCCTATAGGAACACATCTAAGGGGATGCAGGCCCAGCAGATTTCCTTACTCTGCAGCGGCACAGCTGATTGATAATTATGAAACCACTCCCATTAGACCCACTCAGCACAGAGGCACAAAGGAACAAACAGTGATTGCTTCAGAATAACAAAAGGTAGAAATCTGCAGCAAAGGTTGTTATAATCCTTGCAATGTACAGAGATCACCCAGAGGGGAATGTTTTTTTCTCAACAAAAGTGCTTTAAAGTAAACAGAAATTCACCTGATTCACTAACATTTACCACAGTGTACTTTGCAAGGTAAAAATACACAAGGTGATTATATATGTAAATAAGGACACGTGACTTTGCTCTGACTTTACTGACTTGCATACCTGTTCCATGGTAGTGGCGTAAACATTATTGAATCAAGAGAGTCAGTGAAAAAGCCAGAAAACTATAATCTACAGGAGAGAATATGCAAGATGTATCTCTCAGGAAAATGTAAATGTTAATGTTGTCATGACTCAGATGTGTTGGTACTGAAAATATGCTATAGTTTCCTTGTGGAGGTCGGTGTACAATAGCAGAAAGATTAGAGGTATCTTGAAGCAATCCGCAACTGATATTTGGATTTTCATTTCTATGACCTGAGCACTTGAGCATCAAGACACTGCAAGTCACTTGGCAGACAGGATGATACTCTACAGATAGTTGTTAATATTAACAATTGTATCTAGGACAACACAGAAAATAATTCAACAATGAACAAAGCTTTAAATGTAAAATATTCTTCCAGGATAATTGGATGCCTAAAGGGAATTGTGCTCTGGGAAAATATGGTTATATAACATTGGTCAGTATTAACCATGCATGGGGACATCATCCAAAATTAAAGTGGAACTTCACTCCCTCTATCAACTTTGACTATTTTTAATTCTTATGCTGCTAGCATTCGTAAATAGATAGGGAAGTATATTATATTTACATTTCTTCAGCTACTTCCTGATTTCCAGGCCTAGGCAACTAATGTCTTCCATCCCAGGAGTCTTCAGGAGGGGCTTTCTCTGCTAAGTACACCCGCCTGCATGCACGCTTGAGCTAAGGGCAGATGGATTCTAGGAAGTAAATGTTGCATGAATTATCTGTCCTTACTCAACATGGCCACAGCTAGAAATGTTATGGGGCATTTTTCAAAGGGATTTCTCAGCAAAATAAAGCATGGAGACATGGATGAGTTTGCTTTAAATATTAAAAACGAATTAAATAAAATTTTTGGTTTGTGTTGCTCAGATGCAGTCTGGTTCCGCTGGAATTATTCTTCTCGTCTTCTCAAACTGTTTTATGCTCAAAGCATGTTCAAAGCATCTAAATTACATTTTAGGCAATGCAAATGTGCGAATAGGTGCATACAACCAAAGTGTGTAAATAATTAGTAGGGTCTGAAGCTCACCAGTAATTTCCAGGCCAGAATTGTGCAATATGGTCTAAAATGTCAGTCTACTCCAACATGATGTTTGAAGCTTTGGTAGATACTGAAGAGTTAAACCAACTGACAGTCCTTTATATCTCTTGGGGACTTCATTGGGGAGATATCTGCACTTGAGGTTCTGGATCTGCAGACCTGCTGAGGTCAATAATCGAATGTGTATAACTGGGGGAATACCGCCATTCATTCTAGGATGGGAAAAGGAATTGGAAACACGATTGAAAGAGCAACAACAAGATAAAGTATGGAGAGCCTTATTCGGACTGGCCAGAGATATTAATACAATAGAAATGAACTACAAATGTTTGGCCAGGTGGTATAGAACCCCAGTTAAAGTTCAGAAATATAACTCAGAGAACTCGATACTATACTGGAGGGGTTGTAACTTAAAGAGCACCATGGCACATGTATGGTGGGAATGTTCAAAAATAAGAGTTTACTGGCTGTATATAGGGAAAATTGCAGAAACAGAGATTGCTGATGACCCGTGGCTCTGTCTATTCCACAATACAAATAGCCCAATGAAACAATATTAGAACACGATAGTTCCATATTTGATAAACCCAGCAACAGGGACAATCCCAAAGAAATGGTAAGACCCCCGAGAGCCCTACGCTGAGGGACTGGTTTAATAGAATTGAGTACATATATAAAATTGGAACATTTGTGGAACAGCAGAGAGGACTAAATGAGGAGATTCTTTATTACCTGGAAAAGATGGGAAGGGTTTAAGAAAACGAGGAAATACACAGAGATTTGGGAAATATAGACCAGGAAAGTGAAGTAGGAAAGGAAGGAGGTTCAAAGAAAGGTGAAAGGAGGAGAGATGGGAATGAAAAGGGGGGGGGAGGGGTTGAGAGAGCTTGGGGATTTATGTTTTGCTTTTTTTGTATTAAGATTTTAAAAAATGGGATTATTTGCTCATGAAAAAACAAATAAAGGATAAATTAAAAAAATTAAAAAAAATCTAATGTTTATATAAATGTTTTCAAATTCTTGCTTCTATGGATTCCTGTTTTGCAGTGCTAAACAATGGATGCACTTTACGATTTAGGATTAGATTTATTGTCATTGCTAATAAAATACACAATGAAATTACAAAAAAAAGGAGGAAAACTCCCACACAATCAAACTTCACACACATGTTCATAAAAACACTTACAAAAATAACACAACGTCCTATATAATAGCAGGAAAACATTATCCCTAACCATATGCTGCCTAGCTTCAATGATTCCCGTTTACTGCTTTTATTGCCCCTGGTAAAAATCTATCTCTGTATCTATTTGTTCTGGTTTTGATACTCCTGTAACATCTGCCAGAAGGCAGCAGCTCAAGTAAGTGATATCCGGGATGAAATGAATCACTTATTATCTTCTCTGCGCTGCCAAGACAACGGGAATAATACATTTCTGCTAAATATTAAATCTTACAACCCACTATTTTCTGTGCAATAAAATTTGCTTTCCGAAGAGCGTTCCTATCCAGTACAGTGCAGTTTGGGTACCATACTAAGATAAAGTATGCTCTCAAAGAGCAGTAAAAGGCCTCTACTACTTTTTACCCTAGACCATCCTTCCTGAGCAGCCTAAGAAAATATAATCGATGCTGAGCTATTTTTCAATGGCATGTACGTTAGCTGACCACGAAAGATTCTCAGAAATATATATCTAGTATATAAGAAACTTGAAGACTGCTCTTTGTCATAAAGCAAGCCTAAGAGCTGTCTGACTCCTTGAAAACAGTGCACTTGTGATTAAAACCTAACTCCAGGTTTTAGTGACATTTAACCACTTTAGGACCGGAGGATTTTCCTGCTTTATGTCCAGGCCACTTTTTTGCGATTCGGCACTGTGCGACTTTAACTGAGAATTGCACCGTCATGCAATGCCGTACCCAAACAAAATTTACGTCCTTTTTTTCCCACAAACAAAGCTTTCTTTTGGTGGTATTTGATCACCTCTGCGCTTTTCATTTTTTGCGATATTAATAAAAAAATGGGACAATTTTGAAAAAATAACAATATTTTTCTACTTTGACAGTTAAAAAATATCCAATATATTAAATTGTTGCCATATATTTAGGCCAAAATGTATTTAGCTACAAGTCTTTGACAAAAAAATTCTCAATGAGCGTATTTTTAACCGCTTTAAGACCAGAAGATTTTACCCCATTCCTGACCAGGCCATATTTTGCGATTCGGCACTGCGTTATTTTAATGGACAATTGCACGGTCGTGCAACGCTGTACCCAAATTAAATTTATGTAATTTTTTCCCCACAAATAGAGCTTTCTTTTGGTGGTATTTGATTACCTGTGCGATTTTTACTTTTTGCGCTATAAACAAAAAAAGATCGACAATTCTGAAAAAATAACAATATTTTTCACATTTTTTTCATATGAAATTCCCCAAAAAAAAAAAGTAAAAATCAAAATTTTTTAACATTTTAGGCCAATTTGTTTTCTGCTGCATATTTTTGGTAAAAAAAATCGCAATAAGCGTATTTTGATTGGTTTGCGCACAAGTTATCGCAACTACTAACTACGGGAAATTTATGTCATTTTTATTGTTTGTTTTTTTAACTAGTAATGGCGGCGATCTGGCGGCGATCTGAGATTTTTTTTGCGGGACTGCGACATTTCGGCGGACAGATCGGACCCCTAACTGACATTTTTGGGGGTACCAGTGACATTACTACAGTAATCAGTGCTATAAATATGCACTGTTACTGTAAAAATTACACTAGCAGGAAAAGGGTTAACTTTTATTGGTGATCAAGGGGTTAATGTATGCCTGGTGCTTACTGACATGTGAGGGGGGGAGGGGACTGTGTGACACAGGCACAGATCGCAGGTTCAGCTATGCTGAATCCTGTAATCTGTGACTGTCTGTCACGTAGGAGAAACAAAGCGGGCGGATCTCCTCACTCGATCCCCGACGATCGGGGAAGAGCGGCGGTGATCACAGCCTCTCCTCCCCTGGCCCGACTCCCGCTGTGTCTGAATACAGCGGGAGTGAGCCTTTGGCGGCGCACGCGTGCCGCCCACAAGGGGAGGAGTCCAGCGATGTAGAACTACGCCGCTGTGGACGATAGCGAGCCACTTTGCCACAGTACGCTCAATGTGAGCGGTCGGCAAGTGGTTAAAAAGTTTATTTGGACCAGGCTGGTCCAATCAAGAATAAAATAAGATAAAAGAAGAAAAGCCCCCAATGAAAAAAAAAATAAAAATGAAGCAAAGGATATGATTGCCCAAAAGGGCTAGCAATCAAAACTTCAGTACAGTTTCCTGACGACTAATTTCTCTCAATGCAGTTTGTCAGCCATTCTTATGCTTTCCCTGCAGTAGCTTCTAATTCACACTGTGGGTTGATTTACTAAAATTGGAGAGTGCAAAATCTGGTGTAGCTTTGCATGGAAACCAATCAAATTCCAGTTTTTTTGTCAAAGCCTAATTGAACAAGCAGCAGTTAGAAGCTGATTGGCCACCATGTACAGCTGCACCCGATTTTTCCCTCTTCAGTTTTAGTAAATCAACCCCTGTGGCTGCTCTGTATGCCTCTTTTCATAGTAAAGGGCTTGGCTTAACCAAAAGCCCCCTTTATTGGCCCTTCTAAGGCTGTTGGTCATAGTTCAAAAGCCATGTGGTAAATTATGGTTTTAAAAAATTCTCCTGGGCAAATCTACACATAAATCTGCAAGGACCACACATCTGATACTTGCAGGATTTGCCCAGAACCCGCGGTAGTGGCAAACAGAAACCACATCCTTGTTTTGGAGGCATGGAGGAAAGACAGGAGACAGATTTGAGTTGAACTTGAAGTTTTAAATGCGCTATGTGGAGGGACTAAATTAGAGGAACACCCCTGGAAGAGTGAAATAAGAAGTGGAGGTTTTAAAATTGGTAAAGTGTCAACTAGAACTTATGCTTCAAGTGCTCTTTAAGTGTACAACTTGGCAGCTAAAATGTGCAGCAAGTTAACAAGACTTAAAATCTAACACTGCCACAAATTTGTAGCAAGTTATTCTTGCTATCTGGATAAATGTGAGGTTTAAGCAAGATAACAGAATCAAGTGTTGACATATAGGGGTTGATGAACTAAAACTGGAGAGTGCTAAATCTGGATTAGCTGTACATGGTAGCCAATCAACTTCTAACTTCAGCTTGTTTAATTAAGCTTTGACAAAAAAAAAACCTGGAAGCTGATTGGTTTCTATGCAGAACTGCACCAGAATTTGGCACTCTCCAGTTTTAATAAATCAACCCCATACATAGTCTGAGCTTAGGGAGCTGAGGTTATTAGAGTGTTGTCAACAATAGTATCTGCTTCATTTAGTGGAATAGAGCAAGATGCCGGGAAAAAAGAATATAAGCTCTGCTTTAACCATGTTCATTTAAATTAAATGAGAGGATAGGACTTGATAGGGAAATAATAGAATATTATTAATAGAATTGATAGGGAAATAATAGGATTAAGAAATAAGACAGAATTTGTAAACTATGAAAGAAAATGGTGGAGAAGGATCTGGGTGTTCTGGTAGATTATAAGCTTAATAATAGCATGCAATGCCAAGCTGCTGTTTCCAAAGCCAGCAAAGTCCATTCTTGTATTAACAGTGGCATGGACTCCAGAAAGAGAGATATCATTTTGCCCCTGTACAAATTATTAGTAAGACCTCATCTAGAATATGCAATTTAAGTTTAGGGCAGCAATTGACAAAAAGGATATCAGGGAACTGGAGAAAGTGCAGAGAAGGGCAACCAAATTGATAAGAGGCATGGAGGAGGATTAAGGGGGGGAGGGCGGTATGATCAACATGTATAAATACATAAGTGGTCCAAATAGTGAATTTGGTGTTGAGTTTTTCACCTTAAGGTCATCACAAAGGACAAGGGGGCACTCCTTACGTCCGTAACCGATTAACTATGTAAGTTCAGTCAAGGGAGCAAAGTTAATTAGAGAACATGCTAAGGAAAACGGTTTGGGCTGACACACAGTATTAAATCGTAAGGCCATTTTCACACTGGCACGCTGTGCTTTTGCTACAGGTAACCCATGGTTTTCATGCAGGTTAGCTGCGCTTAGACTTTAATATGGTACTGTAAAGTGCAAGTGAAAGTGCACAAAAACCCCTGCATGCTGCATCTTTGGTGTGCTTCCTGAGACTGCACCAAAACTGTGGGACATCATAGAAGTCTATGGGAAAGCAGAGCTAAAACACAATAAACCAGTTAGTTAGCTGTGCTTTGCCCAAAGCACAGCTGGACCACACTGGGGTAGTGTGAAGCCACTGTAAAGGCACTTGTGTGTTTCCTATTTTGTCAGTAAAATCTGAGTTTGCAGGAAGGGTAAATGTTAGTAGGCTATGATCAAAGAGTTAAAAATGATAATTAGATAAATCAAATTTAGTACAAAAGAGAGAATGTAAAGTCAAGACAAGAGTGTGACCATCAGAGTGGAAGCCGAAGATCACTGTGTGATGCCAGAAAATATGGGGTCAGTGGGAGACATTTGGCAACAGCAGGGTCATTGGTGTCAAGGGGAATGCTGAAATCACTCATAATGATAGTAAGGATGTCAGGCATGCATAGAAATGACCCATGAAGAGAGTAGCTGGCAAGATTTACGATATATATATAAATAGTATTTTTTTTTGGGGGGAGTAGTATGTAGAACAAAGATCTCAGACTACGAAATATTTTGTCAAGAGTTCCCTCCTTTAGCCTAGAAAACCCATATTGGTCCTAAAATGACTCAACCCTTTTCTGACATACATAATCCCACCAGTATCATATTGTATCCTGTAGAATTGGGAATGTAGGCATGATATAGAGCGATGACGATAGCCATGACTGTTACAGATAATATCTAACTTGAGATGTTTGCTCCAGGGAACAAACAAATAATGGAGATTGAAGCTGTGCTTTCGGTATTCTGGAAATATATTATTGCATTTTAAAAAGGAATGAAGAACTAAAACCAAACATCAGTCTCCAATTACAGACAGCACAAATCGAGTCTGGGAATTAAAACAATCACAATCTTAAAACTGCTACAACTTCACATTAAAATTTTATCTAAACCTTAGAACAGCAGTGGTGGCTGCATTCGTTTTTTTTTTTTTTTCTTTCAGGCTAAGAACATTTTCAGCAAGTACAGAAAATACAGGTTTATCTTGCCAACAATTGGTATCCTTGTTACTTTCCGAGAGTTAAACTAAAAACAGAAACATCTTATCCTCTTGTGTAAACTCCATCCAACATGTAATGGAGATGAACAAAAGCAGAGATATTTGAAGTCTGTCCTTTGCGACAACCATGGCTCCTTCCATAGATACAGTGGAATGGGAATAGCCCCCCAGGGACAACAGCTGTGTTGTTTACAGGACCACCATGCAAAAATAAAAGAGAAAACAAAGCTAATGCTGCCACCTTATTCAAGGACTAGTAAGATGCAAAACTATTCATTTTTTTGTTTTTGGGTTTATGTAGAACTTTAAAGCCTCTAAAAACACTCTTTGTTCTGTAAAGAGCCTAAAATGATCCTAATATATGTCTAAACCACTTCCCGACCGTAGGACGTCCTTAGGTTGAAGCGGTTATACCGGAATGATGCCTGCAGCTATAGGTATTATCCGGTACCTTTTTTTCAGCCAGCGATTCCTTTTTTTGCAAAAGCCATCCCAGCGGCTTATTAGCCGATGGATTGCTTTTACAGGCAGCAGGAAGGGACACCCCCCTCCCCCTGGCACCTCTCCCATGTGATCAATGAGCCAGGTATACGATCTGTCATGACATGTGATGTCATGACGTCACTTCCGGTTCTAGCAGATTTAAACACTGCCATTTTTTTGAAAAACAGAGATCATTAAGTTTTTTTGTTTTCATGCTTTCCAGGGTGGAGGAGAGATTTGGGGTCTTGCAGACCCTGAATGTCTTCATAAAGAGGACCTGCCATGCCCTATTTCTATCACAAGAGATGTGTACATTTCTTGTGATAGGATTAAAAGTAATATAAAAGATATTAGTTTGGCGTCATTCCACAAGTGTGCACAATTTTAAAGCGTGACATGTTAGTTATCTTTTTACTTGGCGTAACATAATGTTTTAGATTTTATCAAAAAATTGGGTTATATATTGTGTTTTTTTGCATTAAAATTCATTAAAGTGTATTTTCTCCAAAATAATTGTTTGAAAAATCGCTGCGCAAATATCATGCGACATAAAAAATTGCAACACCCACCATTTTATTCTCTAGAGCCTCTGCTTAAAAATGTATATAATGTTTGAGGGTTTAGAGTAATTATCTAGCAAAAAAATGATTTTATATGTAGGAGAGAAATGCCAGAATTGGCCCGGTAGAGAAGTAGTTGAAGCACATTGGTCTTAAAATCTCTGTTTGTAAACTGGCAGTGCGTTTTTGGAGATACAAAAAGTGGTAAATATGGAAGACAAGTGAAGGAGAAAAAACAAACAATGTATGTAAAAGTGTGAATCATACATGATGAACCATATCATTAAATGGTTGAATGAAAGTACTACAGATGTAAAAAAACACGTCGCATAAGTTAACTTTGTTTCAGTTATAGGTATTCCATATTTTTAAAGCTCACCTCCAGACAAAATGTAATCGTCTTAAAGTGGAGTTCTGGCCACAAAATCGACATAGTCGATTTTGGGCCATCCGCTTGCTCTAGCTCACCTGAAAAAGAAATGGGTAGTTTGTATTTTTTATTTTTTTTTACTTACCTTGTAATTGCAAGAAAATACTCTCCTCTCTTCCACTTCCTTCCTCGGCCGCACGGCCCACGTCGTCACTTCCGCTTTGCAATGATTCCTGGGAGCTGAACGTCATCGCTCCCAGGAATCAATGCGCCTGCATCAGCCCCGACATCAGTTCCGGCGCAGGCGCGTCATACCTTGCTAAACAGCTACTGGGCATGCCCAGAAGCTGTGCAGGGATGACGCTGCAGATCCGGTAGTGATGGCGGGGCCGGCGCAGTGCATCGAACCAGTGCATGGGACCGAAGAGGACGAAAAAGGACGCGGAAGAGGATCGCGCTGGCTTCAAGCTGCCCACACCTGAGATGGCAGCGCTGGAGAAGAAATTTTAAAAGTAAGTATTTCTTCTAAAAGGTAAGTGCGAACCGGGACAGATCAGAGGCTAGCCATTGTGGAATGCACTAGCCCTGACTGTCCCGGGGGTATGTTCATTGAAAAAAATTTTTTTGTGGCCCGGAACTCTGCTTTAATGTTGCAGTAAATGTCTAACTTTAACACTATGCTGTTGCAGATCTCTTGCTTCCTTCTTTAGTAGTCTTCATTTAAAAATGAGCCTTCAGAGAATATTATCTTCATACTTCCAGTTGAGGAGGCCAGTCACCAGTTCCTTCTCTATGGGCAGCAAGGTGACTGGTCTTCACAACATTCCTTTGTACTTTCAGCTCAGACAGCGCTGACATAATAACATCAGCGCTGCCCAAATAGTAGGCATGTTTATTAAAATTAACATTACTTCTTCTAAACTGGTTGACCCCACTGCTGGCCCCAGTTCCTCCCTCAGCTTAGTGTCCATCTTCACAACTTTCCCTGTCACGGCCCATTGTTCTTCACCTTCAAGAGCATGCCCTGTGAGTGTCTGAAGGCTCGTATGGAAATGTTCTGTAGCTCTCACCACATTCCCAACGATGTGACAAAGAGCATTGTACAGATCTCTCCTCTGGGAAGCCTGAACATGAAAGAATATTGACTGATGTCACTAACCGATAAAAACAGCTTTAGGGACCATTCACACCAGTCTTGTCTGCTGTGGTGCATTAATACTCCTTGGTTTGCACATTAACATGGATTGTGTTAGGGCAGCCTATTCCTTAGAATGGGCTTCCCAACACACCACAATGCGTGGAAAATTGTGTACCTTGAGATATAGTTCATTGATCCCTCCTTGCTCCTGCTGGCTCCTGCTGGCTCGTCACACAATAAAACAGTCTAGGGGTGTTGGTTTTTTGATGTTCCTTTGGAACCGGGATAGGAGAAGGTAATAGTGGGATACTCCAGTTTGAACTATTCACATTGGTTGAGGACTTCTATATTTAAGCCTTCTAGGTTAATTGGAAACAGCTAGGCTGCTTAATCCACACTGCCACAAGTGTAGAAAGGGTTAAGTCTCTTGCTCTTTAATTGATAGCAAGAGGACTTAGTGGATGATATCTTATCTTTAGGACACTCTCACTAGCATCCCCTTTCAACTGACACCTGTCCACTGACTATCCTAGGAGCAGAGGTGGCCCCCCTCAGGTTAGGCCCCTTGACACGATATTCTTTACTCACTGTACTGCAGAGACAGATCCTCCAGTGTCTCCCCTCTCAGTCAGCTCCTCTGGACCTCCAGGTTCAGTTCCTCGATGCTACTCTCCAGGCCCTCAGGATGACCCCCTGAGGTCGCATGGCACCTCTCTACAAAGGAGGAGGCAGCCGTTCCCATCCCTCTGGGACTCTGTTATCCAGAAGAAAGACCTCAAGCACATGTGCTCCTGGCTTTTATACAGTATCCCAGCATGCACTGAGGCACTTTTTCTCTGCCAAATCACCAGGGCTGTATCAAAAGCCTGTGTACCTATTTTTTAGGTTTCTTCTCACTTTCCAATATGCCTCCCTATTGGACCAGTGTGAAACACTCTCCAGACAGAACAAGTTGCATCCTGAGCACAATGAGCAGACCTTAGTAACAGATCCTGCTATCTGGTAAGCAGAGAAGAATATAGATTTACCCGCAGACCTTCTGGAAAGCAGACAGAGCTAAAAACTATACTTTCTCACTAGCACCTACCTAGGAGGGTGCTACACAAGCTTAACAATCTTGGTTGAATAGAATAAGGAGGAAACAATGTTACACTAAAGTTTTTCAACAGTACATATTTTGGAAATGGTCTTCATATACCAATGGTAATTCAATTATTATAAAACCGCTCTTAAATCCCTTTTTTGTACAAGGCTATTCTTATTTACCAAGCCAGTCAGTGGTAAAGGATGTTGGACAGACGTCGTCAAGAATATGTATGTTTCTGGTAGACACAGACTTGTATAAAGTACTCAAAATTTCTACTTGAGTAAAAGTACAAGTGCTCGATCAAAAAATTACTTGAGTAGAAGTGGAAGTGCTCGCAGAAAAAGTTACTTAAGTAGAAGTACTAAAGTATTCAACATTTTTTTTACTTAAGTATAGCAAGTAGTTTTTTCAAAAAATTTGCTACTTAAGTACTAAAAGTAAAAAGTACCAGTAGTTTTGAAAAAAAAATTCTACTCAAGTACTGAAAGTAGAAGTACAAGTACTATGTTATGTAGTTATTAAAGAAAGAAGTCAAAAGTATGAACATCATATTGTTTTTATTATTTCAAATGATTTATTCAAATGATTAACCTGTGTTTGTTAGTAGTTTCTTGATGCACTTTAAGCGCTGTAGCACCATTTATTTGTTTGTTTCATATTTTCTTTTTATTGGAAAGATTTGGTATAGCAGCTTTTATTATACACAGCCTTTATTTTCGTATGCGCTGATTTACAAATGACATTATACACATTTTTTTGAGCTTTATGCAACCTGCCATCTACTGTTCTGGCAGTGGTAATTTTTTTAAAAGTAACGAGTAACTATGCAGCACAAAAAAAAAATACTTGAGTAGAAGTATCGAAATCATCGAAAAAATGTAGTGAAGTAAAAGTAGAAGTAGGAGAAAAAAATTCTACTCTAGGAAAGTACAGATACCGCATTTCGGTACTTAAGTACAATACTTAAGTAGTTCTACTTCGTTACTATACATCTCTGGGTAGACAGTAATATTGGAATGCAATATTAAGTAAGCCATCTCTGGGAACTATCAAATGACAAGACTGCAAGAATTGGTCTTATCTTTAATGTTGGGAACTTCAATGCTGCAATGATCCCCAGAGATTAAAGGGTTACAGGTCTATGTGACTTTCGTGATGAATGCAGTTACATTCTATTCAAGTCCAACATGGAACATTATGATGCTCGTTTGTACGACTTAACTTGAGGCACAATCCTCACACAACTTCAGATAGGCACATGTGCATCAAACTATTTTAGAAATAAACCTAAAATGACATGATCTCCTTAAATGGGTTTTCTACTTTAAACCTATGCTAGAGACTATATACTGTATAGCTACAATGCACTAAAGTCTTGGGACCAGGAGCTATGAACTCAAAGGTCTGAAGCAGTGCTTTACTTTAAATTCAAACTGGGAAACCCCTTTAAATTAAAGTGATACTGGGGAAGGGGAGGGGAGTGATAAAACTAATAGCAATTTTTATCTTAATGATGTGAGGACAATAAGGTAAAAAAAAGCGAAGCCTTTGGAACTTACTTTAAAGAGGTTGTAAACTCATTTAACATTTTTTTTTTCTTTACATCCTGAAAGAGAAACACATAATGAGCTATTATGCATCGCATACTAGCTCATTATGAAATACTTACCTTAGAACGAGCCCCCGCCGTTCCACCGCTTACCTGTGTGACGGACGACATGTTCGGTCGCCCGTCTTCCGGGATCGCGGCATCCAGCCATCTGATTGGCCGGACCCGCGATTATGTCACTCCCACGCATGCGCGCGGGAGCCAACGGTCACATCTCGGGGCTCTGAAGGAACGGCACCAGCGGCTGTTCCTTCAAAGCGCATGCGCCAGTGATGTCATTGGCTGCATGTAAGGTAAATGTCTCCTAAACGGTACATGTTTAGGAGATATTTACAGTACCTATAGGTAAGCCTTATCATAGGCTTACCTATAGGTACAACTTGGAGAGGAGGGTTTACTTCCTCTTTAAACAGATTTTTATAAAATATGAAACCTTAGGACAGGAATTTAAAACTCATTTAAAATATGGGAAAGAGATATGCTTGGTCATTTAAATTTTTTCTAAAATTAGAATGCATTCTTTTGTGCAGTTTTCTAGCAAACAACTAAATATTTGCATTGGGAACCTGTACGACTCTATCTGCCCATGGAATGCTTTGTCCATGAGTAATTGTAATCTGGAATTATCCCTCAATTAACAAGGAAGTGGACAAATTCCATTTATAGAACTGCTCTAAAGCCGATCTCAGTAGCATGCATTTTTTTTAGAGTTCAATACTCAGGCTGGATCGCAGCCAGCAGTTCTAAGAAAGAGTTGGTGATACCGTAAATTATGGATTTCATAATCATTTTTCTTGAAAAGATCAAAAACTGTCAGCTTTCATTCCAAAAAAGCTCATCCATTACCTTTTTTGAAATGTATACCTATATAGCTCAGACAATCATTATTTGTCATTATGATCACTATTTTTAAGCGTATGTAAACCCCAACAATATTATTAGATGTATGTTCTTGAGTATGGATATTCTTTTTAGCAATTAGATGTGAAAAAACTAAAAATAGCAATCACATGGCTGAAATCAACAATTACAGTATCACATACCATATACACTGCATTACCAAAAGTATTGGAACGCCTGTCTTTACAAGTACATGAACTTTAATGGCATCCTAGTATTAGCATGTAGGGTTATATATTGAGTTACCCAACCCTTAGCAGCTATAACAGCTTTAACTCTTCTGGGAAGGCTGTCCACAAGGTTTAGGAGCGTGTCTTTGGGAGTGTTTGACCATTCTTGCAGAAGCGCATTCGTGAGGTCAAGCACTGATGTGGATGAGAAGGCCTGGCTAGCAGTCTCTGCTCTAATTCATCCAAAAGGTCTTCTATCTGGTTGAGGTCAGGACTCTGTGCAGGCCAGTCAAGTTCCTCCACGTCTTTATGGACCTTGCTTTGTGCACTGATCCAAATCATTTGGTGGAGGGGGGACCATGGTGTGGGTTTGTTAATCAGGGGTTGGGCTTGGCTTGGTTTGGTTTAGGTATGGCCCCTTCCTGTTCCAACATGACTGCCCACCAGTGCACAAAGTAAGGTTCATTAAAGTTTATGTGCTTGTAAAGGCAGGCGTCCCAATACCTTTGGTAATATAGTGTATATTTTAGCTTCTAATTTAGCCCATTGTCATCTCTCACCTCAACTATTGCAACTCCCTTCTTTTTTGCCTTCCTCCATGCAGGCTATTCCATTTCAGTCTATTATCAATTCTGCTGCAAGACTCCTCTAATTGCCAGCCCTCTCTGCCAATCCCTCCACTAGCTTTCCCTCACCTAAAACAAAAAAAATAGTAATATTAACTACAACATACAAAGCCAACCACAACTCTGCCCCAAGCTATATCACTAACCTTGTCTCACCATGCTCTTTTCTCCTACCTTCTTCCAAGTCCACCTGCTGTCTAGCCCCCTCGTCATCTTCTCCCATGCTCAACTCCAGGATTTCTCCAGAGCCTCTCCTTTCTCTCCCACTGGAACTCTGTAGCCCAGTGCCTCCGGCTATCTCCTACACCAGGCATGACTAAATGGCGGCCCGCGGTCCGGGTCTGCCCCCATCACTCTCCCACCCGGACAGCAGCGGTCGCGCCATTTAGGAGCCTGTTCTTCTTCCAACTGTCATGCTTTCTTCCCAGAGCCAAAAGCGGGATGCGGGACAGTTCTGGAAGTAGGGCGGGAGCTGCCCGAGGTAAACAAGCCAGTGATTGGTTGCTGAGATGAAGGGCAGTCAAAGCAACAAATCACCAGCTTGCAGCTTCCGTCTTCCATTCAGACCTGCTGTGGGGGAGCTGAGTACTGTAATTGGTGGGCTGGGGAGAGTAATGTAGGAGAGCTGGGTACTGTAATGGGGGGGGGGGGGTTGAAGACAGTAATAGGGGGCTGGGTACTGTAATGGAAGAGGCCGAGGACAGTAATGTGGGGGTAGAGGACAGTAGTTGGGAGGGGCTAATTACTGTAATTGGGGACTGAGGACTGTAATGTGGGGGGCTGAAGACAATAATGTAGGGGAGCTGGGGACTGTAATGGGGGCTGTGGACTGTAATGGGGGGATGAGGACAATGTGGGTGATATGAGTACTGTAATGGGAAGGGGGGCTGAGAAGAGTGTTGATGTCAAGGGGGTATGAGAACACAACTGTTAAGGGGGATCTTGATGCAAAGAGATAGGAACTGTGATGTGCAGTGGAAGCTGTGGAACTGATGTAAGGATAGGATTGTGATACGGGGCTCAGTCCAGACCTGTGCATGTGCATTTGTTTGCGTATGTCACAGGTAGTTCAGCCCATTTTTTTAAATGGGCTGCACTACCCATGAGAAACATGGGGAAACAAGTCCCTGGCCTCTTTTTTAAATTGCACAGCACCAAGCTGCATGGTGTTGCAGGACCATGCAGTTTGGAGCACACATGTGCTAAAGTGTGGTGTGTTCCTCTGCAATTTCACCTGCGTTCCCCAGCTGCAGAGATGGGAACGCCTAGGAGAGGGTGCTGTAATGTAAAGGATCTGAGTCAAAGGACAAACATGTGATTCAGACCTACGCTGGAAAAAGATTTTACTAAGTGAACCTCCATGAACTTTAATTCAGTACCCCTGTCCTATACGATCAGCCTTCAGGCAAACCTTATAAAACTCATCACTTGGGAATAGGAAAATCTATCCCAACTCTACCTATAAAACTGGACTTTTAGGTTAGATTGTAAGCTCTCACAAGCTGGGTCCTCTGAATCCTTCTGTATTATTGAATTCTATTTGTATAGTCTATATTAATTTTGTAAAGCGCACAAACTGTTGGCACTATATAGATTCTATATAACAATAACAAAACCAAAAACAACAGCAGAGCCAAATGAAATGTATAAAGAGGATCTGAGAGAAAAGTGTATATGTGGTCCACAGCAAATAAAATTCCAACTGTTATTTTCTTATATAGTAGCTGTCTGAAAAACGTGAGGAAGGATATGGTTTTATTGATGAGGAAAGTGGAAAAATAGCACAGGATCCATTGGGTTATTTCACTGGTATTGCAATCTTAAGGAATTTATGCTGATGATGTAAATGATCTGGTTCCTGGATAGGCAGCTTCTACACCCCAGAAGATTTCCATGGCCTCCTTGGCTTGTAGTGTAACCTACCAAAAATTAAAATTGAAGTGCCGCCTTGCTGTCAAGAGGTCCAAATACAACTTTATTGCAGTAAAGTTCAGGGGGACAATCCAAAAAATCTCCAATGGGTTTTCGGGGTCGAACAGCACCTACTTCATCAGGGATTGATTGGCAACAATGTGAATAGACTAAAAGCGAACTGGACCTTTAGGAATTTTTTTCCAGTGTAATTTCAAGCAACTGGTTTGGCATAGGTATATTGGAAGAAAATCTCTTAGCAGTGGTGTATCAGTTCAATTTTATTTTGTTACATGGTTTTAAAGATTTTTGGCTTTAAATATTTAATACATTTTTACGTCTATGCAAATAGGTATTTTCAAAAGAAGAAAAAGGCTTATATATGACTACCATATTTACATGAGAAAAACCTCCAGCTTTGTGCTGAAGAGGCCCTTAAGGCTTGAACATAGTGTACCAGGGTAAGTGTTGGAAATCAGTAAAAGTCATGTGATGCTCTAAGGAATCTCATGATTGGGACATTTCTCACAATTTGTTCCTCTTAAAAAGGTAACATTTTTCATGGGCTACTTACTGGGGTCTCCCTACTTCCCCTTGTCCAGACTGATCATGTAGCAAGCAATGATGTCTGGATGGAGTTAGCCAAAACTATTACCAGCCAGGAGAAGATCTGTTGGTTAGAAGACTAGTGTAAATAAAATTATTAATTATGCTCAGGATTACTAAAAAGCTGTAAGATTTGCAATCCGCTGGCCTTTGTAAGTTTTATACCAATGCATTTTTAAATGAAACTCTAGTGTTATCCTGACTAATGATCATGTAATTGACCTACACCCCTCTACCAAACCGAACAGATAAAGGGGCCCTCTGTAAAGGCCCCCGTTAAAAAGCCATACGTCACCACTAATGATAAGCCAGATGCCAGCACTTCATTGTAACGTATTGATTTTAAAATTTGTTTCAAAAGCAGATGTTTACCAAATTATTATACTCTCATATATTCTTTAAAAGTTCTAAAGCCATTTCCATTCTTTTCCATGCTATGGTTTTCGATAAAAGAATACTTGGTGATTATGAAGGTGCTTTTTTTGTTGACACCTCCTGTTAATGGGTGATTCTGCTGTGGCTATCTCCCAGTCACTTTTCTACATTACCACTCTGTCATATGCATATGCATGTTCTGCCATTATGAAGCCTGCAATGAGCAACAACATGCAGCTGCCATTGGAGCATGTGCATATAGACAAGGAATTACGAGTTACTACAAGCTGCTGGAGTTGATACAGCCCCAGGGCCATTTTAAGCTTTTTTTCTCTATTAGGATAGCTACCTTGTGCACAGACATCAGTACAGTACTGGCACAACTAGAAACATGTCGAAATACACAACTATTACTCTGCTAACACAGCCAGAATCATGCCTACCAATACAAGAGACACTGTACTAACATGTCCACAGAGACACAGTGAAGTACCCTACAAAACCATAAATAGGTTTGCAGAAACAAAACTGGTGCTGTACTAACATCAGCCAGAAACATCTCTATAGGAAACATTCAGTACCAAACTGATACAACCAAGAGCCCATGGGGAAGTTGCCAAACTGCTGTTCATCCTCTTGGTCTCTCCTTTCCAGTGTCCCAGTCTCCCTGGCACTCAGCTCCTTGCTTTTTTCAGCCTTTGCCTGCTTGCTTGGTGCAGTCATCATAAGGGAGAGTGGGAGAACAACATGTGGCACAAGGCCAGGCTGCCTCAATGAAGTGAAAAGAGGCTCCCCCCAGCACACATATGAAAACACTGATCCTGGGGTAGTTGCCCCTCCTGCATCCCAGCCCCAGTTTTAACTAATTAAGAATAGAGTATATATAGTATGGTGGTAGATGAAATCCCATTTAGCACCTAGGCTGCAAAATACCATGTTCCACATATGCTGCACAAGTACCAAAGTTGCAGCATCTTGCATTGTTGCAGCATCGGTGGCATATGGATTTTGCACCATACCCTATGCTGCAATAATTAACGTGCCACCTATGCTTCGTAAAAA
This sequence comes from Pelophylax lessonae, assembly GCF_965119305.1. Lineage (NCBI taxonomy): Eukaryota > Metazoa > Chordata > Amphibia > Anura > Ranidae > Pelophylax > Pelophylax lessonae. The sequence goes on along the minus strand of NC_138771.1, from coordinate 556,370,618 downwards.
CATATGTCATCTATGATATTATTTATTAAAAGTTAAAAAATTTTATATGAATAAAATGCACAAACAAACATTTAGGAGTGGTGGAAAGAGATATTTGTCTTCTTAACAGTAGTTAGTAGGAGCCTAGAAAACCAGGCAGCAGGCAAAGCAACAAAGTTTGAAGTGCCCTGGGTGGAAAAACAGCTTTGAGCAAAACTGTAAAAACAATATTTTCAAAAAGTAAAAAACATGGCAATTGTTTGCTTTTGCAAACTAAAAATAGTTTACATCTACTTTAAACATCAGGAAGACTTTAAATATTAACAATGTTTCCTTCGGAAACTGACCAAATTGGTCTTGCCAGTTAACAGTACGAAAAATATTTTATAGTATACTTCCCAGTCTCTGGCCAGGCAGTAAATAAAACAAAGTGCTGTGTGAAAGGAGCGTGAGACAAATTTCCCCAGCCCCATCACTCATTAGATTATATTATAATGGGAAGTATTGCTGTTACATTTCTCCTACTACTGATTTAGAGGGGAAACAATAGCATGATGTTTAAGTAAGATTGCAGTTAATACCTTTTTGCAAAAAAACTTTAAAATCTTATGGATAAGAATGCCGTGGGGACATTGAAACTGTTCTGTACCTTTGATGTTAGTTAACTTACAGTAAAAAGGAGACTAAAGCTGGCCAAACATATAGGGGTTTATTTATAAAGCCGAGATTGTGATTTTCACAAACATTCTCTGATGGAATTCTAGTTACTCCCATTAAAATCACATAGACCTGGGCAATTCTCTACCAGAGAATGTGGATGATTTTTTCATTCATTCTCCAGGTAGTAGGTCTGCCGGATATAGGTGTGAATGTAAATTTGGGCCATGCCTGGACATACATTGCATTGTAAGCATTTAATGATAAACGCAGGAGATACAGCCTAAAAAAAACACACACATTTCTAACACATATCTCCTACCTACTGCTCCTCTGAGCCTGCCTCTGCCACTTTCCCTGCAACCCCCTCCCCCTGCTACTACCAGCAATTTCTGGCTCTTAAAATGCCATTCACAGGTGACTTTATTCACATGCTTTGGAGATGCCCCAAACTGGTACGATACTGGCAATTCGTAGTATCCACTATTAATCGTGTATACCAAGTTCAACTTCAGTTGGATCCGCTGGTGTGCTTGCTGGGCGGCCTGGATGAGACGCTATACCTCCCACATGTTCTTGTTGCCCTCCTTCGACTTCTCTACTTAGCTAAAAAACTGATTGCTAGAGTGTGGATATCTTCCGGGCCTCCTGCGGGTGCCCAATGGATCCAATCTGTCAACTCTATTCTGATACGTGAAAAACACACCTATTATCATAGAAAAGCTCCTCTTAAGTTTGAGAAAATCTGGGGCCCCTGGCTGTCTTCTCCGGAGGTGGCTCCGCCTCAACTTGTTCTTAATCGCTTGCTTATGTAGATATTGGTATGTTTTTGGCAGCTGGTATGTTCCTGACAACACGTGTTTAGTTGTTTTTCCTGTTTTTTTTTTATTTTTCCCCCTCCCCCTCCCCCTCCCCCCTTAAAATTTTTTTTCTTTCCTTATGTTCTGTTTTCTTTTAGGGATGCTCATGGGGCAACAACGAGGTTCCTGTGCTTTCACTAAAGTGCAATTTGCACTGATTAACATTGTATTTTGGTATCCTCTGTGATTATGTATGCTGTCTGTGTATTTCTTGTACAATGTTTTATTGTCCTGTGCCATTCCTAAATAAAGTTATTTTTCTGATTAAAAAAAAAAAAATGCCATTCAATTACTTTTAATTCAGCAACTCCTGTGCAAAATGACACTTACAGAAAGTCTGCAATCTGTCATTCACTAATACAGTGTAATAATGGTAATACAGTAGTTACTATATCATTTATATGTAAATCACAGGTGTGAGCTTTAATCTGCATCAGTTAAAGAAATCTTATATGTAAACAAAAATTTCAAATAAAATGCATTCCTATTTAACCCCATATTAACTCCTATTTAAATATAATCAGCTCTAACTAACTTCTTCCCTTAGCTATTTTCCCTTTATTTATTTTTTACCATTAATATTCACATTTTTTTGTCTTTTTTTGGGTGGCGGGTGGGGGGGGGGGGGGTTCAGTGATACATAAATAAGTGCAAGACTGTAAAATAAATGCCCTTTTTCCATTTGCAAAAAGCGGTTATGCTTAGTACCAGATACATAATTTTGGTGTCATTTAATGTCATGAGCCAAATTATAGTACAATGTATATGTTTTATGTACAGTAAAACCACTTATTTTTTTTAATTGAATATTGGCCAAAGTAGAAAAAAATAACTTTTTTTCCATTGTTTGCTTTTTTGTCTATAGTTTATATAGAATATAAAATGTTTGCATGACACCAAAAAAGCATAGTTTGTCCCCTTAAAAAGCAGAGATTTCTTTGTTATCTTAAGTAATTACAAAGTTATCCCCAAATAAACAGGCCCAGAGTGGAAATGTAAAAATGCTCTGGTCCATAAAGATACAGGATCTGAAGTAGTTAAATATGTTCTGATGCTATGATGAGCAATTTGAGATGCCTCGGATCAGAAAAAATAAAAAATGAACCATACACTGGGCAAAATTTGTTTTAGGTTTGCAGATACTTCTAATTTCTACATTTATCTTTAGCACATTTTCTCAAATAAATTCAGTCATGTACGGAGATTCTGTTTATGGAATTTATGAAGTGAAACTTACCCAGACAGGAATACGCGTATTGTATTGTAAAACACGTCTGAATCCACGTAATCTATAGGAGCACAAATTACAAAAGAGTGACTAACGGATAGAACATAGGGAAACCGCACCAAAGAAGCAGCAAGCAGGACATTTTCTTATACAACATAAGAAAGTGTAGAGATGGAAAATGACCTTTGGGGGAGGCGAATGGTATAGGCAGCAGAATGATGGGTTTCCCAGAGCAGCATGTTACAGTCTCCTTTTCCTGCTACTAGCATAAAAAGGGGAAATCTGGTTGAAATGGGCAACAGACTCAGCTTTTCTTTCAGAGACTCCTATATGACACTAGGCAGTCTCAAATTTAAAAAAGCTTAAGGTTTTGGCTGAAGTTCTACTTAGCCTATTTACAGTTAAGTCACCAATATCGCATTGCTATAAAAGCATGCCACAGTTTTAAATGATTCAGTATGTTGAAGACTTTCCCATTTCCCAAAGGAAAAAGCAAAGCAGCCACACACTGCTAAAATAAAGCCTTGATTACCTGTAGGTCTCTGGTACATGGCTGTTTGTATTCCCATGGTGCATTCAAAGTGAAGATGGCTTTCATTTAGCCTGGTACCCAAATTTGGGGAGATAGCAAGGGTTTATGCTTTGAGTGGATATCTGCATGAGTTTTCCAATTGCCATTTTGACTTTTAAAGGTGCGCAGAGACAAAGATGATCTTTGAGCAAAATCATTCTATTACTACATCTATCAATGCTATGAAAGGCATTGCTAACGTGTTGATTGGAAATCCATAGGACCTATAATGAAATTTGCTTATGGGAATTATCACATAATTAAACTCTTCCGCATAATAGTCCATGGCTGGCTGTGCTGTCCAAGCTCTGAAGACGTCACTGGATGTGACGAAACGCGTCAGAATGGACCGCACACACGTCATCACGTCGTACTGAGTGGAGCGCAAGCCGGAAGTAGCTTTGTCTCACCGCGAGGAGGACAAGCAGCCCGCACCGCTAGACCACCAGGGATGTGATACGATCCTTTTTAAACTACTTTACCCACTTTATGGGAAATAAAGATTTATCCTATTGAATTGCGCTATTTGGAGCCTTCTTTCTTCTCATTACAAATACCTTGGACGGAATCACCTGCTATTGGAGACCATCCTAAAGAGGTTACCCATTGAGCCCAGGGGGCTTTTCAAGCCTGATAGGTTCTAATACCGTACGGTATATAGAACCCACTACGTCTGGTAAGTGATCCAGCCCTTTCATTCAGCAAGAATTTGATGTCACAGTTTTTTCTGATCAAGCATGTGCACCTTTGAATTGAATACTCACCATTTTTATTATCAAGGACTATTTATTAACTTTGGAACACAGAAATATTATTTTTAAATGTTCACAATTTTTGAACTATATATTTATTAAGGACACTTTATTCTCTCAACCTTTTATATTATATGTTTTTGAGCACAAGTCACTTATATTATATATTTTTGTTGATATTTTTATATGCAGATACACTCTATGGAACTATTTATTGTAGCAATATTATTAGCAAAGTAATATCTACTATTTTTTAACACTATTGATTTTTATATCACTCTATAATTGCACAATTTTTATATTTGCTCATAGCAATTTTAGAATTTATGTGCTGGTATCATACCCAATATTTAAAATCGGGCAAACCTATACAGGTATTCATAGCCATAAGCAAGAGCTGTACTTTGGTCTTAAATAAGACCTTAGATACTTCACCTACTACCTTTTATACAGCAGCTGCTAATCATTGATTTTAGGCCTTTTTCTAAATTAATATCCACCTACATTTATACATATTACCTTATTATTTATAGTGCTCTTCCATTGGCGCGAGGAATATACTTTTGTATATACATATTTTATAATTAAACTGTTGCTTCTAGCTTTTAGGCTAAACTAAACTCTCTTAACCACTTTAAAACCGGAAGATTTTCCCCCTTAATAAACCAGGCCCTATTTTGTGATTCGGCACTGCGTTACTTTAACAGACAATTGCGAGGTCGTGCAACGTTGTACCCAAATAAAATTGACGTCCTTTTTTTCTCACAAATAGAGCTTTCTTTTGGTGGTATTTGATCACCTGTGCGATTTTTATTTTTTGCACTATAAACAAAAAAAAGCGACAATTTTGAAAAAAAAAATCAATATTTTTCACATTCTGCTGAATGACATTCTCAAAAAAAAAATTAAAAAAAGCAAAATTTTTTAACATTTTAGGCAAATTTTTTTTTGCTACATACTTTTGGTAAAAAAATAGCAATAAGCGTATTTTGATTGGTTTGCGCAAAAGTTATTGCGTCTACTACCTACGGCAAAGATTTATGTCATTTTTATTGTTTTTTTTTTTTACTAGTAATGGCGGCGATCTGCGATTTTTAGCGGGACTGCGACATAGCGGCGGACAGATCGGACCCCTAACTGACATTGACACTTTTGGGGGGACCAGTGACATTACTACATTAATCAGTGCTAAAAATATGCGCTGTTACTATAATAATGCCATTGGCAGGGGAGGGGTTAACAGTATAGGTGATCAAGGGGTTAAATGTGAGCCTAGGGGAGTGATTCTAACTGTGGGGGGGCGTGGCTTCTGAAATGACCATAGAGACATGTGATCCTATATAGAAGGATCACATGAGCTATGTGATCATTCCAGGGAGAAGGACGGTCGGCTGTGTTTACAACAGCCGACCATCCTTCTCTCTCTGTGGGTAATGATCGAAAGTGTCAGGCAGCAATCGGAGCTGCCTGACACATGCATCGGCTTCCCCGCTGACGAGCGGGGGCGGGAGCGCGCCGCCAGCTCGTCCCCTAGCTGTAGGCGTGCGACTGACTGACGGTTCGCGCAGGAGGGCCGCCCTGCCGCAGTAAATCTGCAGCGGGCGGTCCGGAAGCAGTTAATCAACATTCAATATGTTTAATCGGTATGCTACCATCCTTCATAAATAGATAAGTATATTATATTTTATTGGTTTAAAACTGAATTTCTTCATTTGCTTCCTAGTTTCTGGCCTAGGCCATAATGATGTCAAACATCTGAGGAGCCTATATGGTCATTTTTTCTGAGATAAGTACACCCTCCTCTGTGCATGTCTGAGCTATGGGCAGATGAATTCCGGGAAGTAGACGCCACAAGAGTCATCTGATTTTCAAAGTGATTTCTGAACAAATTAAAGCATGGAGACATGGAAGGATGGGTGAGTTTACTTTAAAATTAAAAATGAATTAGTGTTTTTGATTTGTGGTGCTCAGATACAGTTTATTTAATCTTTCAAAAAAATTAGAGAGAGAGTAGAGGACAGGTCAAACTTTCCCTTAAGTAAAATTCTGACCTAGGAAATGGTAGCTCTGTAGGGCTTTTCTTGTGCCTTGTCTGCTGTTAATACTTGCAGGAAAGGAAACCCAGTGAAATCCAGTTGCAGACAGAGGTAGTAGCACCAATAATAATAGTAGTGACAGTGGCAAGGACTAAATTTGGCCTTTTTATTTATTTATTTTTTTAATACTGTTTATAACATGAGAATTCAGGCCCCGTTCACATTGCAGCGACCCAACTTTGCCGGGCGACCTCGGAGCGGCCGGCACGGACTTCATAACATTGAAGTCTATGCAGGTCGCTCCGGGTCGCCCCAAAGAAGCTCCGGACCCTTTTTCTAAGTCGGAGCGACTTGTGTCGCTCCTATTAGAACGGGTCCGCAGCTTCTCTATGGAAGGCGACCTACGGCGACCTAACAGGTCGCCCCAGTGTGAACGGGGGCTCAATGGCAAGGTACAAAAAATTACATTGTAAAAGTGGCAATATCTCACTGTAAAAGTGTGACAGAACATCAGTAAACAGAAAACCTTAACAAATTTTGCCTCCTGTTTGGAGCATCCTTGCAACAAACAATAGTAATCATCTGAAATCAATTAGATACATTCAGATCTCCTTCAGATACTTTGCTTGTAGCATTTAAAGTTTGGGTTGAGTTACACCACACCTTCCATATCTTATAGTATTTGCGGGGGCAACCCTTGTGTTCATATATTACTTTTTCATAACTGAGAATCTGATTAACCGTATTAATCCATTGAGGATTAAAGAGTGGATTTAGGAATAATGTTCATGCTTACTAACCGTACATGAGATGGAGAGCCTCATTCATCTTGTTTATCGAGCGTTCCATGTCTCGCAAAGCTTTAAGCAGTGTTTGCTTATCATCAGACTCCACAGATTTCACTGCCTGGATGACAGCCTGCAAACACGACAGCAAGCATTTTTATTAAAAACGAATCACACTGAATACACCTTATTAGTTAAAGATACCCATATCTAGACAAGGTATTGTGGTGTGGTAAACATAAAAAGAACCAGTCACAACTACTCTTACACATGAATTTTAATATTTAGTCATATACAGCATTATAAATGGCATAGGTCTGTCTATGTAATTGAGACAGTAGCAATTATTCGATTTTGTGACCTCTGACCTGGCATAAAAAATGTTCTGTGCATGTGCAATAGGGACACAATGAAAGGCATTCTCAGAGTTTTAATGTAAAATCTGGAAGGCAAAATGTGCCTACGCAGTGGTCTGGTTTTGGTGGTGTTCTACAAAACAAAGGTTAACGTAAAAGGCTCACAACGTATTGGTATCAGCCGATGGGTGGCTGGCTGGCAGGTACAGTGCCTGTGGCTGGCTGGAACAGGGCCTGTGGGTGGCTGGCTGGCTGGTACAGGGCCTGTGGATGGCTGGCTTGCTGGTACAGTGCCTGTGGCTGGCTGGCTGGTACAGGGCCTGTGGGTGTGGGTGGGTGGCTGGCTGACACCGGGCTGCTGTGGGTGGGTGTATGGCTGTGATACACTCCCGACTCCAGACGAGGCTGTCCAAGGCGAGGGAGGCAGCCTAAGAAGGCAGAATGACGTCACAAAAATATCGGCAATATCGTCCAGTTCCGGGGGCCAATACCGATATATCGGGGAAAGTGCATATCGGCCCTCGATATATCAGCCTTGCCGACAATTGGTCTATCCCTAGTATAAATGTTGCAGCACAGTGTACCTGCAGTTTTTGTGTGGGTTAGTTGCACTTTGCCATAGACTTCTATTATATCAAGTGGTTCTGGTGCACATTCTGGTGAAAAAACTGAAAGGAATAGAAGTCTATTGCACAGTGCAGCAAACCCACACAAAAACCATGGGTACACTGCAATGCACCCATGGTGTGGGAAAACTGTTCCACATTAGCTTGAAAGCCAAGATGACCATTTATTACTACGTTGCCTCACTTACTACTGACCCCTGAACTCTACCTCACTTACTACTGACCCCTGAACTTTGCCTCACTTACTACTGACCCCTGAACTCTGCTTCACTTACTACTGACCCCTGAACTTTGCCTCACTTACTACTGACCCCTGAACTCTGCTTCACTTACTACTGACCCCTGAATTCGGCCTCACTTACAACTGACCCCTAAACATTGCCTCACTTACTACTGACTCTCAAATTCTGCCTCACTTACTACTGACAGATGAACTCTGCCTCACTTTCTACTGACCTCTAAACTCTGCCTCACCTACTACTAACCTCTAAACTCTGCCTTACTTATTAATGACCTCTGAACTCCACCTCACTTACTAATGACCTCTGAACTCTGGTTCGCCTGAGTTACTTCTGAGCTCTGCATCCCTTACTACAGAGTTCAGAGGTCAGTATTGACACAGAGTACAGAGTGCAGTAGTAAGTGACCTCTCGATCTCACCTCTGCACTGCGTACCTGTATTCTCCTTCTCCCTGGACTTTTCACATTACTCCGTATACTGCAACTTCAGCTACCCCCCCATTCTCCTATTCGCTGGGCCTTTAGGGGAAGCTAAATTACAGCTACTCATCACCCCCTCCTACTGGACCTGGGGGGAAGCTGGAGTTGCAGTATCCTGAGTAATGTGAAAATCCAGGGAGAAGAACAAAAGTTATTCCTATTTCTGTGGTTCCTCTAAAGCTGCACTTGTCACAGGCAGCTACGGGGAAAAGGCTGTTTGTTTATATCAGTGAGGGGGCAGGCACTAATGGATAGTAAGAGGAGTAGGGGGCGATGCTATGATTGCCTCTGATTGGCTTATAGACCCACCCCCACTGCTGTGTCAGCTTTAGCACCCCCCCCGGTATAAAGCCAATCACACTCGATCTTAGCTCCCGTCTCCTGTGCCGCCCTTTAGTACCCGCCCAGTTCCAACAAAAGCAAACAACATTCCTTCTGTAGCTGTCTATGAGATGCACAGCTGCAGGGGAGACACAGAACAGGGTTTCTCTGGAGCTGAGTGCCAGAACATGTTCCGCCACTGAGACCAAGCACTTGGGAGGCATGCACGGGGGGTGAATAGGGTGTGCCGAGTCACACACCGTGCGCACGCCTATTTCGATTTATGATCCGTGTATGGCCCGCTTAAGAGCTCGTCCGGTTTAGATACAAAGACTGTTCAGCATTAACACTCCTGTTAAATGATCTCACACTTGCTGAATATAAATTAAAGCGGAGTTCCGGGCACAAAATTCAATTTCTAATAATTACTGCATTGTATTCCTTACCCTCCGCTGAGTCAGAATTGGATATTCCCATAGTTTTTTTTTTTTTCACTTACCTGTTTACAGAGGTTTGTATACTCACCTTTCAAAGGACTTCCTCCCTCCTGCGCCTCGGCTCTCCTCGTCACTTCCGTGCCGCAATGCGTCCTGGGAGCTCCTCCTCGGCGCTCCCATGATGCACTTTGCAGTCACATGGGCGGCCGACCACTGTTCTCATTTCTTGACTCACAGGCCTACGCCCACTGGAATCAGGAAGAAGGGAAGACATTTCCCCACAACGGACTCGGCAATCCACAACAAAGATGGCGCCGCACATCAGAAATTATATAAAGTAAGATTTTATTCTTGCAAACTCATTATTTCACCATTCTAACCAGGATTAGCGGATGTATCGATGTGTAAGGGTGATTGTTAGGGGGAGATTGAAAAAAAAAAAACGATTCTGTGCCCGGAACTCCGCTTTAAATATTCAGGTGTTAAAAATATCCCAACTTACACAGCATTATACAAACTGTATATTTTCCTCAGTCCCAACCCTCTAGGAGCTTACAATCTAAGGTCTCTAAAATACATTCACATACTAGGTGCAATTTAGACACAAGTTTTTTTTAACCTTCTAGCACACCTATTGTGTGAGGACACCCATGAAAACGCAGAGAAAATGCAAACTCCAAGCAGGTAGCATCCTGGTTGGGATTCAAACTAAGGACCCAACTGCTGCAATGCAGGAGAGCAAACCACTAAGCACATGTTCATTGTGTAATAGCTAAGGCCTCCCCGCTTCCAGTATGACATTGCCTTTCATCATCAATTTTCCTAGTTTCATTAAATGCACTGCAAGCTCTTTGTACACAGTAAAAAATAGCACGAAGGCGTTCAGATTAGTCAGCAATGTTTGGTGTCATCAATAACTGTATAATGTTTCGAAAAAGCTGAATGTATCGGTGGTGGTGAAAGCAAACAGAAAACACATAACTGTATCCAGGCAGACTACACTTCATAGACGTCACTACTAGGCTTTCCCGGATCTATTTACTTAGCACATTTTATCACACTATGATAAGATCTCACAGTAGCAGTCTGAAGAACAGACTTTGTACTCTTTCCTGCCATTTACCTACCTTGGCTGCAGGGATGGCTGCCACTTCTACCAGCAAGGTGACCAGAACAAAGCCCTGCAGACTGTCACCTCCTGGAAGTGACACAATGGTGGATAGGTTCCTATGAACAAGACATAAGAAACATAAGCTATGCAGAGCAATTCCCCTGTGCAATGCTGGTCATACATTAGGATTATTCAACAGACACCAGCCTCACTTCCAATTACTGAGCAGTGCAGCAATTAAAGGTCCCTGTTGAGAAATAGCGGTTGTCATCCCAGACCCCCTGCCCCTGAAAACACCAGGTTCCTAGCTGTTATGTTGATCCAGTAGTTTCAGTATTTCTTAAAACACTGTTGTAGCGCTAACCCCACAGGAGCCGCTTGGTAATTTCAGTTCTCTGTTCTGCGCCTCGACAGCCCCTGTGACACACCTGGTTCATTGAAAGTTACTGCAAGCACTTATAAGAACATGAGTATAAATAACATTAACTTGGCTGTAAATTTGAACCAGGAAATAGACACAAGATGGTTTAGTGGTAAATGAACTCAATGTAATGGTATGGGTTAGAATAAATGGGGGTTTGAGCATAAATTAACACAAAGAAGGCAGACACAGACACAGTCTGCTTCAGTATAATCACTCTGCCAAGGTAACTTAATATAGAATTCTGAACCACTAGACTGGAATTAACTCATGAATCAGCAAAGTCAGCAACAAACAATGCATATAAACATGAACTACAATGTTAATAATACTATAACTAGTCTAAAGTACACTCTAGGAGAAAGGCTAGAATATGGTGCAATGTTCCCTGAGAGGTACCTCTTAGCATAAGTGATAGGGGAAGGTCTCTTTGTAGCAGCTGTAAAGGGACAGTCTTTAGTCCTAACTCCGCAACTGGCTAGCGTTGGGGCCCAGTTGTACCACTGGTGCACGTGAGAATAGACGCAGTCAAGACTGCAGGCAGCAATAAAGCTACTAGATGGCTGTATGGTCGATTCCTAAAAGGCACAGTCTCTCTAGCAGCAGATAGTAAATCCCCACCGCAGCAGCTCACCAGTCTCAGTGATTTTGCAGCTCATCATCCCGTCATACACAGCTCATAGTCCACTATCTGTTCTACACCTGGGTAGATCTGGCTGATGGCACCCCCAAACTCAGTGCTCTGGATCCCACTCAGGCCACTGATATAAAGAAGTGATGGAGCACACTGGACCACTGTGTGCACTCACTGATCTCCCTCACAGCAAGAGGAAGTTGTGTCCTGTATAGCCTTGCAAAAATGTAGCTCTTTGCCCTCCTCCCGGAAATCTCTCTTTGGGAAATGCAGTTCAAAAGTTCTCGATTACAGTAGAGCAGCCTTTCCTAACCTTCAACACAGAGGAACCCTTGAAATAACTTTCAGGTCTCAGGGAACCCCTGCTAAAAATTACTATAACTACATCTTATGACACATTAGTGTGATGGTCATTTGGAACACTGCTCCCTATGCTTGTGGTCATTAGGAAGAATTGCCCCCTTACAGATAGCTAAAAGGATCAATGGTGCCAATGGAGACTTATCTGAGAGGCAGAAATTGCTCATTGCTCAAGGAACTTTTGGCAACCTCTGGAGAAACCCTAGGGTTCCAGGCAACCCTGCTTGAGAAACCATGCGGTAGGGTCTCTCCTCTTGACTGCAGTTTCCACAGTGCAGTGCTGCCTGACTGAGTCAATTGAACTCTTCCTGCTCAGCAGCTCCCTCCTTTTGCTGTTACCAGTTAAGCACTGCAGGGCAGCAGCTACAGAGAGCAGCTGCAGCCAGTGTTTCTCTCACTCTCCATTACTAGAGAAGCACCTGGCTACACTGCCTTACAACAAGTTTGCACATTAGAAGATATGACTGCACGGTGACTTCTCTGATCTGCATGCATCCTTCAGGTCCATGTCTAAAAGACAAGTAGTTTTGTTTTTTATAGGAAGGTCAGTAATGGTAGCTCCGTTTTCAATACAGTTTTTCTTTATAAATTTTGCTTACAAGCAATTAAATGTTCCAAAACTACCAAATTGCAATATGTGAAGTTTCATCAAAATAAAGATATAAATGAATTACATGCTCCTGGACATTTTGTTATTTGCAGGCTTGAAGCCATCCCCTATTTGAATCTGGTCATCTCTGTAAACAAAACCTTCATCATCTGACTGCATTTGGGTGCCTACACATGAGTAACAAGAGATGAATGATTGTGGGGCTATGTAGCAGTTAACTACTTAATGACAACTAAGTGCCTCCAAGAATTAAAACCATTTCATCAAATACAATGAGATTTTCCAATATGTTATGAAACCTTTTTGCATTGGGTGTCTTTCCCTTTTCTATGAGAAAAAGGAGAATTACACTATTACCTTCCAAACAGGAATATATATTTTGTTGTGGGTCCTGATAGCACAGTAAAATATCTATGCTCAGCTTTAGATGACTTAGATTTACAAAAGCCACTCCCCTCCAGGGTAGTGATTCACTACGTCTCCGTGAAAGATCACATAACACCAGCAATGACCAATATGTTATGCTGCTACCTTCATGTCCTCAATAAAATGAGAAAGAGGCTCTGAATAGCCAGCATTCATAATGCCAACCTAACCACTCACTTGGAAAAAAGTATGCATAGACGAAGAAATAGTTTCTTTTGAGTATGATTTGCCCAACTATTTGTCCTGGTGGCCACTGTCACCCAGACAGAAGGTTAAGAGGAAATACTGCCTCCTATAGTTTTTTTTTTTACAAGAGCAAGGTGTGTGTGTGTGTGCCCAAGACTTGACATTGTTCTAATGTCTTGGTGTGCCTCCAAGAGAAAGTGAAGGTGAAAATGTCACCAGAAGGACAGAGATAGCCAACCCGATAGGGGATTTCAACCTTTCTGTGCCCTAAACAAAAAACCCATAAAACAATTCCAATTTACATACAGTTTGCATAAACAGCTTATATAGTCTAGGAGGAGTGAATATTTTATTGTGTAAAATACTATTTGGGGAGAGGGTGGCACTAAAAAACGTAACTGATACATCCTAGTAGGTTCTATGAAACATGTATAATATAAGCTGGGTAATCGCTTACGGACCTAAAGCTCATAAGCGTTGGTGCCCTTGTTTTTTAGAACTATCAAAAAGTTCAATAGGGAATAAACAATAATGATCCACAAAATAATACATCATTGCAGGTCCATATGATAAATTATTGGATTTGTTGGAAGAAAACAAAGGGCATTAGGCCACACTACTCACGACTCATGGGCTACGCTTTTTTAGCCGAGACAAGGGCAATTTATTTTTACCAGGCCACAAGGCCTGGCCATTGCACCTTACACTAGAACATTTTTTTTAATGTTTTATGCATATATATCTTTTAGTTTGATTGTAGGGTGTAGGTTTTTGAGCCCATCCTGAAGTCTAGTGGAAGGAAGTGTGGCCTTTAGGTTCCTTCCACCCCTGCCTTGGGGGGGTCTCTTTTTGGAAGAGCCCCTCACCTCATACTGCTTGGTCAGCTTTGTCTGTGCATGAGGAGCAGGGTCTGCCAGGTCCCTAAGTGTGGCTTGACCTAAGTAAGTCTTGTACACCAGGGGGGTCATGAGAAGGGTCATTCCTCTTTGCGAGGGGACCATATGACACAACCTAAGGGCACTAAAAAAAAAAAAAAAGTGTGGCTTGACCTAAGCGAGTCTTGGGCACCAGGGGGTCAGAGAAGGGTCATTCCTCTTTATTAGACTTCACTGAAAATTGAAATCACTGATCACTATGGATTGATTTGCACATGATAGTGCTCTTTTTTTAGCCATAGATGTGATTGCAGATTTTAAAAAAACAAAACATGTTTTATTTACTGAGCAATGAAAATAGTGATAAACCAAGAAAATGTACAATACACTATCATTTATCTCTTTTGATTTACTGGGGGGTTATCTGTAAAGACAGCAGGCTTTCCATAGACTTGTGTCAATTTCCAAAACCATTTGTTATTGGCTGGTACAGGTGGCCCTCATATCTATGGGTAATCTTACTGAATAATTTCATGGTAGGAACCTGTAGAAGGTACTAACTCTCTAGAGCTCCACAGCATTTTATCTTATACACCCAGATGACCATGGCAATCAGTACCAAATTCCCTGTCCCCCAATATAGTAAACCTTCAAGTACTTCAAAGAGTTGTATAAAAGTAATTGAGTTTCACTTACTCTATTGTTAGAGGCCTTCACAAGAGTCCCCAGGAGCAAGGGAAGGAAGGAAACAAACAATTAGTATGAACAGACATTTTCCAGAGGTTATCTCAACACGATAAAACTTTTTAATGTGCCCAAAAGCTTATTGTGTAAGATTTTACAATAGAACATATGTGTTCTATTAATACCAAAAAATAAAGACTTCCTTATGTGTTTAAAATGAAGAGTCATAGAGGTGATCTTACCCCAATGGGTCTTTCTTTTTCCAGTTGGCCAAGACTAAATCAGCATGGACAATGATTGACGGCAGATCAAGAGCTAGTGAAATCTGATGATAGGGCACTGCCAGGGCCCGAGGTAGCACCTGATGGAATATAAAAGCTTCATTATAAACAGGTTTAATAAAAGAAGAATTAAAATCCAATTGGTAGATAAATTATACTTATAGGGACCTTTCACATGTTCTGTCTGGATCCTTTTATGAACAAGCATTCTTTTATGAACAAGCTGTAGTAAACTGAACACAGATGTTGCAAACTGAACTAAATTGGGCTAAATGTGAACATACAAACTGATGTAAATTTTTTTATTTTTTTCAAATTATTTTTATTTTTTTATTTAAAACATATATATGAACAACCAAACAAAACAGTTGGCATAAGAAAACAAAGGTCATGAGTAGCTGTTCTCATCGAATGCACAGAACGATTGTGCAGTAGGAAAATCATTTAAACAAGATCTTATACATGACAATTTATAACAGGTGTAGATAATGTACACAACTGATATGTAGGAATGAGTGTTCTTCCTGTTAAGAGCAAAATATACAACAAGAATCAGCAAGTGGAGCCCTAAAACAATGCCACTAAACAATTGTAAACTAAAACCAAACCTACTGTTAACGGTATAATTAAAAAAAACTGATAGTTCTACCTATTTCTTTCACAAGCAGATCATACCAACATCTATCCTGAATCTGCCTACATAAGCATATCTGAAACAACCTCATAAGCCTTGCAAGTGTACCACCCTCCTAGGTAGGTGCTAGAGAGTACATCATTTTTCAGATTCCCTGCTTACCAGGGGAGCTATCAGGCAAATTTAAGTGCTCTGCCTAACGGGGAGCAGTGATCCATTGATAGGATCTGCTCAGTGTGATCCGATGCTGTTAATGTTGTCTGCCTATTTCACACTGGTCCAATAGGACGAAGCTTATTGGACAGTGGGAGGAAACCTGACAAATGGGAGCATGGGTGTAGACACAGCCCTGGCCATTGGCAGAGGAAAGTACCTTAAGGCATGCTGGCTGACTGTATTTATACCAAGAGAGCACGTGTGCACGGGGTCTTTGGTTGGAGAGTGGGGTTCTGGAGGGAGGGGGCTGCTGTCGTTCCTCTGTACAGGCTGCCATGCGGCCTCAGGTGGATGGACTGAGGGCCGGAGTTACAAAAGCTAAAACCCAGATGTCCTGCAGAGTTGACTGAGGGGGGCATATACCTGGAAGGATCTGTTCCTGGTTACTGTGAGTACAGATCCATGTCTAGTGGCCTGTTTAGTTAGGGCCATCCCTTCAAGCTAGTGGAGTCAGTGGACAAGTGCCAACTAAAGAGTATACTGGTTAGTGTCCTGAAGAGTCAGTGTTCATTGAGTCTGCTGCCGGAGCGAGCAAAGGACTTTTTCTTCCATACAGTATGGTTCAGTATAGGGTCTGCTATCAAGTTCAATCAAGTGAGGCCAAGTGAAAGTTGTCCTCCTCTGTGCAAATTGGAGTATTCCGCTAATCCCTTCGCCTATCCAAGTTCTACCAATAAATACAAAAAACCAAACACCCTAGACTGGTCCTTGGATAACGAGCGGAAGAGCGTGCAGGTAGTCATGTGAAAATACCCAAGTCTCTGGCTGCAGGATAATCAGAGGGAGGCCAAGGGAAGACTATATTCAGCAACCCCTATGGGGGCAGTGCTACACAAGATTTGCGCAGAGACAAGGGCTAATGGAGCTAACCCTGGGACCTGTAAACAGGGGTCCCATAATTTATTACATTTAAAAGGGATGCCTCGGGATTTCAGAATATGCCTTTCTTTGAGTAATGTAGTTTTGACTTGAATGTGCCACTCCTCAAAAGTAGGAGTAGGAGGGAGAGGCACCATCCATTTCAACAGGATGCATTTACGAGCCAGGAACAGCAGGCGAGAAATCGCAGTCCAGGCATGGGACATAAATAGTTCTTCTTCGGGAAAACCCAGGATACAGATCAGAGGGCCATTTTGAAGGGATACCAGAAAAGCTTGGTTAATTACCAAAATTATTTTGTTCCAGTAGCATACAAGTTTAGAGCATTTCCAGAACATGTGTAGGTGGACAGCTGGAGGACCCCCACATCTGAGGCAGTCTAGGTTCTCTCTACAGTGCCACTTAAAAAATTATAGCAGGGTTCTATGTACCCAATGAATTACAAAGAGTTTAGACAACCTCTGGGTAGGGGAGATGGAGACTAAAGGAACCTGTTCCAAAATATAATGCCATGTTTTGGCATCTATTGTAGGGACATCTGATGACCAATCCCTTCTGCCATGAACATGCACCGTTTCATGAAAATAATGCACCAAGGACCCATACAGTAACTCACAAAAGTGAGTACACCACTCACATTTTTGTAAATATTTTATTTTATCTTTTTATGTGACAACACTGAAGAAATGGCACTTTGCCAAAGTGTAAAGTAGTGAGTGTACAGCTTGTATAACAGTGTAAATTTGCTGTCCCCTTTAAAATAACTCAACACTTAGCCATTAATGTCAAAAGCGAGTACACCCCAAAGTGAAAATGTCAAAATTGGGCCCAATTATCCATTTTCCCTCCCCAGTGTCATGTGACTCATTAGTGTTACAAGGTCTCAGGTGTGAATGGGCAGCAGGTGTGTTAAATTTGGTGTTTTTGCTCTCACTCCCACATATTGGTCACTAGAAGTTCAACAATGCACCTCATGGCAAAGAACACCCTGAGGATCTGAAAAAAAAGAATTGTTGCTCTACATAAAGATGGCATAGGCTATAAGGAGATTGCCAAGACCCTGAAACTGAGCTGCAGCACGGTGGCCAAGACCATACAGCGGTTTAGCAGGACAGCTTCCATTCAGAACAGGCCTCGCCATGGTCGACCAAAGAAGTTGAGTGCATGTGCTCAGCATCATAACCAGAGGTTGTCTTTGGGAAGTGCTGCAGAGATTGAAGGGGTAGGGGGTCAGCCTGTCAGTGCTCAGACCATACGCCGCACAATGCATCAAATTGGTCTGCATGGCTGTCATCCCAGAAGGAAGCCTCTTGCAAAGATGATGCACAAGAAAGCCCACAAACAGTTTGCTGAAGACAAGCAAACTAAGGACATGGATTGCTGGAACCATGTCCTGTGGTCTGATGAGACCAAGATAAACGTATTTGGTTCAGATGGTGTCAAGCGTGTGTGGCGGCAACGAGGTGAGGAGTAAAAAGACAAATGTGTCTTGTCTACTGTCAAGCATGGTGGTGGGAGTGTCATGGTCTGGGACTGCATGAGTGCTGCTGGCACTAGGGAGCTACAGTTCATTGAGGGAACCATGAATACCAACATGTACTGTGACATATTTAAGCAGAGCATGATCCCCTCCCTTTGGAGACTGGGCCGCAGGGCAATATTCCAACATGATAACGACCCCAAACACAACTCCAACACGACCACTGCCTTGCTATAAAAGCTGAGGGTAAAGGTGATGGACTGGCCAAGCATGTCTCCAGAGTCCAGACTTAAACCCTATTGAGTATCTGTGGGGCATCCTCAAACGGAAGGTGGAGGAGCGCAAGGTCCCTAACATCCACCAGCTCCATAATGTTGTCATGGAGGAGTGGAAGAGGACTCCAGTTGCAACCTGTGAAGCTCTGGTGAACTCCATGCCCAAGAGGGTTAAGGCAGTGCTGGAAAATAATGGTGGCCACACAAAATATTGACACTTTGGGCCCAATTTGGACATGTTTACTTAGAGGTGTACTCACTTTTGTTGCCAGCGGTTATGACATTAATGGCTGTGTGTTGAGTTATTTTGAGGGGACAGCAAATTTACACTGTTATACAAGCTGTACACTCACTACTTTACATTGTAGCAAAGTGTAATTTCTTCAATGTTGTCATATGAAAAGATATAATAAAATATTTACAAAAATTTGAGGGGTGTACTCACTTTTGCGAGATACTGTATAAGGAAAATATAAGGCCTTTTTAGTCAGTAACATTAGCTATTAGATCAATAATGGGGTGTCTATCTGTTTGAGAGATATGGAGCTAGCCTGAATAGAAAGTGCGTGGCAAAACTGGAGGTATTGAAAAAAGCTGGAGGAAGGGATACCAAACTCATCCTGTAAATCTTTATAGCATTTAAGATGGTCAAGAGTATTCAGTTGGTAGAGAAACAGATACCTCAATTATACCAGCCAGTGAATCCCTGCAGCTTTCCAAGTTCCTCCAACCTTCCCCGCTCCCAAATTGGATGAAACAAAAAAAAACATTATATCCTATAATCCTGTGCATTTCATCCCAAACCTTAGTCATAAGGATTAGAGTTGGGTATTGACATCCAGTCTAAAACCTTCTGCCTCCAGTTGTGCTAACAGGTGATATTTAGTAGGTCTGGACAATAAAATAGCTTGAATGGGATTGTGGATATCAATAGTTCCCCAGCAAGAAAAATGTTGCAACTGGGATGACCAAAAAAAAATTCTAGCAGAAAGGACAGCCAAACTAATGTGAATTGATGTACCAGTAGTCATACGTTTTTACTTATGTAGCTCCCTGTGCTAGCTAGGCTAAATTTTGTTTTTGGCTCTGCAGCAATCTATTTTTTATGCCTGGTCAAGTTTCACTAAGTTTGGTAGTTGATTGCTCCCCTGAAAAAAGCTTCAAGAAATAGAGTGGGAGCATCAGCCACTGAAGTTATGAATATTTATCTGATGTCAGCTTACTCCTGGGTGCAGGCACCTAGAAGCTGGTTGGGGAGAAGAAAACAGTTTGGGAGGCTTGTTCAGAGTATCTTCTTCTGAGGCTGCTGCCCTTGGAAAGCAGACTGTGTACTGAAGAGCTGTTAGGCCTCAGTATGTGGAAGGCCTGCAGGAACACTACCTCAGGGAACTGGGCTAGAGGAGGACCATTTTGTGACCAAAGGGTGTCATACAGAAGTTGTGTGGACGACAGCTGTCCTCGGACATTGCGAGTAGGCCTAGGACTCCAGGTGTGCATTTACTTTGGGAGTTAAAGGAGATGTACAACCAAAGCTCGTTTGGCTGTACATCTCCTATGGATCACAGGAGTGCAGTTCATTCTGCACTCCTGTGATCCGTTTTCAGCAGAGAGTGGTCTGAAGTCCACTCTCTGCTGACGTCACAGATGTCGGTCCAGACACTGTGTCATCACGACCATAGAGTCATGGACCAACACCCAGCTCAGCCTCTCAATGAGCAGCTGGGAGCCTGAGCTGACCCTTCCCAGCTCAGCCCGCCAAGAAAGGAGAAGGGGGCGGGGCAGAGCAGAGCGCTGCTGACTGATAGTCAGCAGCTCCCAGCTTGGGGAGCGATTGGTGGTGTTCGATCGCTCGATTCTCAGTGCAGAGGCGCAGGGGGACATATGCAGCATCAGACCAATGCTGCATCCACCTAGGTAAGTATAACTGGGCAATAACATCAAATCCCATACTTCTCTTTTAATGCTTGAAGTTGCTGCAAGGACTGGGACTGCCTATACAAAGTCTCAGATTATTCAGCTATAACCTCTACCTCCAGCAAAGGCTGCTGCTATAGGAATTATGTTTGAGTAACTGTCCTCCTGTACCCGTTTTGTGTTTTGGAGTATCCTGCACCCTTATCCCTCTTTTCTGTTAATTACTGCAATAAGTCTACAAAAAAAGCATCCCCTAGACTGGGCCTGTGTTTGTCGGTGTGATTGGAACTGATATCTGGGCCTAGCATTCTCTGAACAGGTAAGGGAGACTTGGGTCATTCTTCATGGTCCCTCCAGAGGTGAGCTCTAAAAAATAAATACTGGAAACTGAATTACGAACAGTCCTTAAATGGTAATGATGCTCATAAATACAACAAAGCATCTAGGTACTTGTTGCAGCATCAGTTATTGAAGCGAGGCTGTGAAAGGGACCAGAGGTTTTTGACATAATGACTACAGCCTGACAAATCATCCCTAAACCATGGCTTGTATACCACACAAAATGAGTAACGTTTTTCAAAATAATTGTACAATAATGTAAGCTGTCATACGTCTAAGGGCTCTTTCACACGGGCGTTCAGTTTTTTTGCCCGATCAGGACCTTTTTTTTTTTTTGAAACGGACACGTCTGTCCGTTTTTCATCCCATCCGTTTGCGGATGAAAAACGGACATAATGTATGTCTATGTAAATACGGATGTCAGCGGATGACACCACTGACATCCGTTTTTGCGTCCATTCCGTTTTTTGAACGGAAGAAAAAAATAGGTTCCTCTTCCGTTCCAAAAAACTGAACTGAACGGAACGGACGAAAAACGGATGTCAGCGGATGATCATCCGCTGACATCCGTATTTACATAGATCCGCAAACGGATGGGATGAAAAACAGACATACGGAACGCCCGTGTGAAAGAGCCCTTACACGTGCATAAATAATTGTATTTCAAAGCTTCTGTTTATGTAAAACAAAATACATCAGCACAACATTACTTACCTTTGTGTCCTCCTTTTGAGGAAATCTTCCTCCTCTGAAGAAAACCCCCTCAATCCCCCAATCCCCCAATCCCCACTCACCCCCTCCCCCCCCCCCCCCCCCACACACACACACCCTCCTGCTGCTGTAATACCTTCACCTGGTTAGGTTACAATAGAACTAGGGCTGTGACAGACATTCATCAAGACTGCCCAACTATGCCTGCCATTTCCTCCCAGCTCCTCCATTCATAAATGCCACTACTGCAGTTTCCATGATTAAAACTATGAATGGAAGGCAGCTTGATGATTCATAGGTCCACCCCTTCATTCATAGATCACACTTCATTCAAAAAAGCTGTAGTAACATAATCCCTGTGTCTAAGGGGGTTTACAGACATTACAATCTGATTGTGCAGCAATTGCACAATTTCCTTTAGATGTGGCCTGCCTTAACAGTTTGTCCAATTTAAATCCCAACAGGTAATCCCTTGTACTACAAATTGGCCAAAAAATTATTATTATTATTATTATATAGGATTTATATAGCGCTGACAGTTTACGCAGCGCTTTACAACTTAAGGGTAGACAGTACAAATACAATACACTTTATTACAGTAGGAATCAGAGGGCCCTGCTTGTTAGAGTTTACAATGTAAAGAAGGGTACACACTAGTAGAAAATCTGCCGAAAATTCCCGCCCGATGTGAAATTGTCCGATTTTCGCCTAGTGTGTACTCAACTTTCAGCAGCCGATGCCGACATTTTCAACAAAAAAAAACGGAGGGACAAACACCAAATTTTTTATCGTCCATCCCCAGACGACCGATTTTCGTTTAATGTGTATGCAGTACGTCCGTGAAAGATACGAAAGACCACTCATGATCTGAAGTTGCTGACAACCCGGAAGTCTAGGAACAAATGTGACAAAAAAAAAGAAAAATCGGACGAGAAATTTTGTGAACATTTATGCACTGTTGACTAAAAACGGTAATGAACGCTGAGAAGACAGAGAAAAATTGGAGGATATTTAGTCCGATTTTCGTCAAGTGTGTACGGCCCTTAAGAGATAAATAAGAAATGATGTAGCTGGATTGTAGCATGTACCCAAACCTAAGCTCGTTATAAACAATAGCGGTAGGTCAGATTGTCACAGAAGTACTATAGCAAGACATCTTCAGCAACATCTATTTGGAAGTAAAAAAAACAAAAAAAAAAAACGTTGTCTAAATAGTTATCTTCAACGCAGCCAGTCACCCAGTGAGATCAGCCAGACACCTTTTGGTGCCAATAGAAATGGAAGGAGTCACCCAATGTAGCCAAAATTTGGCAGGTATTCATGTCTTTGGGCACTTTATTCCTTATTATGAAGCCCCTATCCAGGTAAAGTAATTTATCCATATAAATAAATTGTGATTGGCTGTATTAATCATGCCTTTGTCAGTAGCCTCCACCTGAAAAACCACTCCTGTTTTGGAGGTCGTCTCATTTGTGCCCATCTAGTGCACCTGTTGTTAATTTCATTACCACCAAAGCAACTGAAACTGATTAACAACCCTCTCTGCTACTTAACTGACCAGATCAATATCCCAGGAGTTTCATTAACTTGATGCTACACTCTGATTAAAAAGTGTTTCTTTAATTTTTTTTGAGGAGTGTAATTGAAGTAAAAGAAAAACATTGGGGTAGAGTGGGGTAAGGTTATAGCCCTTGTCAAAAGTCTGTTTGCAATCAGTGTCCCATTAGGTTGATTTCCCCCTTTACACCTTGTCATATAGCCAAACAAGTATTGAAAAAAAATCCCTCCAAAGCAAGTTGGTGGTCACCAGCATCACCAGAAATAGGGTCCCTATTGGAAGATTTCCTCTTGTGATAATGGTAAATAGGACAATAAGAGAGGGTGAATCTCCCCAGTGGGTGCACAGAAAGTAAGAAAACGGTTGTTCTAATCCCTCCCCTGCTTGGAGGAGAGATGTTTTTGGCCAGCAGACCCTCTCAGGCTGGCTGTCTGAAGAGGGGGACCATGCAACTGGACCAAGGCTTGGTTTCAGGATTAGTTTGTGTGATATGGGGATGAAAGTACAAGGGAAGAACACCAGATGTCTCGAGGAGCCAGAGAAGCTGAAATCGGAAGCTTGGAATTTAATGGAGTATGGAGTTTTCTCCCCAGGGAGTTGTCTGCAGAAGGGGCAAGTGCCTTACAGTCAGGAGCCACATTTTTCAGTGTCCCAAGTCAGCTTTTAGGTAAATACTTTCAATCCCCTTTTTCCGAGGCTTCTTATCCATGGGTGTCCTGTGCCCCTACCCTTTCTCTTCCTGGAGTATTGAGTGAGTAAATAAACCCTGTTTTTCTTCTAAAAATGACTGGTGCTCATCTGTACATATTGCTCCACTATTGTCAAGGCCTGGTGTGGAATGCTAGCCTACCCTGTCCCTGGCATCCTACTTCCCTTTGGGGCTCCAGAAGTATTTATGTTCTCTGATATTCTTACCAAAGACAAACTGAAAGGTAATTGGCTTGTATTCAGAATTTCCTTACCATGTACATGGCGGTTGAAGATGTAATACTCTCTCAGTAAACATTCCAGAGTGCTGAGCTGCCTACTAGAATCAGGTCAATGAAACGGAACCAACTCAGCTTTATGTCAAGTGATGTCACTGTCATAAATGCGCTGCATAAATGTCAGCTTTACAGAAAGACAGATATTTTACTTCCTGACAATTTCATTTTCTGCACACATTAAATTCTGCATTTTGTTAGAAATTACTGTTAACTACGGTTGCCGATACAGTTCTTTTATCAGCGAGTATGAGTACCGATACTTTCTGTCAAGTACTCACCGATACCGAGTACCGTCACCTTTGCAGTTCGATTTGAGCCCATAAAAAATGAATGGGCTCAAACCGCACTTCAAAGAATTGCATGCAATTTAACCAATTAAGGAGCAGGCCTATTTCTGACACTTGTTGTTTACAAGTTAAAATCAGTATTTTTTGCTAGAAAATTACTTTGAACCCCCAAACATTATATATATATATATATATATATATATATATATATATATTTTTAGCAGAGATACTAGAGAATAAAATGGAGATCTTTGCAATACTTTGTCACACCGTATTTACGCAGCGGTCTTACAAATGCAATTTTTTGGGATAAAAATATACTTTTTTGAATTAAAAAATAAGAAAACAGTAAAGTTAGCCCAATTTTTTTCTATAATGTGAAAGATGATAATTAAAGAGACGTAAATACACGGTGGGCGGTCCACAAGTGGTTAAAAAGGAATGCGGTGCAATTCCTGTCCGAATCATGTGCGATTTCCCCTACTACTCCTGGGTGTGTGAACCCAGTATAGAAAGGGAAACGCCATCCAGTGCAGCAATGGGTGGTTTATTAAAAATGTTATAACTCATATTAAAAAGCACTTATCTCTTCAAATCCAAATCAGTGTCCCTGTCCCGCTGATGTGCTCACAGCTAGGGCTGGAGGAGAAGTTCAAGGACCCCTGTGGGTATAGGGTGGAAGTGATGTCAGCTTGGGGGTAGACTGCCTAGACATCCCCTCCGGCCCTTTGAGCACCTCCAGCGGCCGTAGTTATCTATCATCGGCGTAATAGGGAAACTACATAGATTTGGATTTGACGAGATATGTACTTTCATGCGAGTTGTTATAACATTTTTAATAAACTGCCCATTGCTGCACTTCCCTTTCTATACTGGGTTTGCACACAAAGGAGTGGTGGGGGAAATTGCATTCGGACAGGAATCACACCCCATGTGATTCTTCGCAGTGTAATTTGAGCCCATTCATTTTGTATTGACACAAATCGCACCGCAAAGGTATTGGTTTCGAGTATCAGGAGCATTTGCACGAGTAGAAGTATTTGTGCAAATACTCAGTATCGGCAGCAATACTGGTATCAGTGCAATCCTACTGTAAACCTCCAAACACATACATATTTTCTGAAACAAAGACACTGGAGAGTAAAATAGTGGAAGTTGCACTTTTTATTTGACACGATATGTACGCAGGTAATTATCAAATTCATATCTTCAGGAAAAATACACTAAAATTGTCCCAAAATATGTTGGTACTCAAATTTACATTTTTTCCATTTTGTTATAAATTTAACACTTTTTACATTTTTTTCTTTAACCACTTTAACCCCGGAGGATTTGGCTGCTCAATGACCAGGCCCTATTTTGCGATTCGGCACTGGATGACTTTAACGGACAATTGCGCGGTCGTACGACGCTTTACCCAAACAAAATTGATGTCCTTTTTCCCCCCACAAACAGAGCTTTCTTTTGGTGGTATTTGATCACCTGTGTGATTTTTATTTTTTGCGCTATAAACAAAAAAATAGCGACAATTTTGAAAAAAAAATCAATATTTTTCACATTTTTTTTATATGAAATTCTAAAAAAAAAATGTAAAAATCCAAATTTTTTAACATTTTAGGCCAATTTGTTTTGTGCTACATATTTTTGGTAAAAAAAAATCGCAATAAACGGATTTTGATTGGTTTGCGCAAAAGTTATTGCGTCTACTAACTACAGGAAAGATTTATGTCATTTTTATTGTTTTTTTTTTTACTAGTTATGGCGGCGATCTGCGATTTTCTTTGCCGGACTGCGACATTGCGGCAGACAGATTGGACTCCTAACTGACATTTTTGACACTTTTAGGGGTACCAGTGACATTACTACAGTATCAGTGCTAAAAATATGCACTGTTACTGTAAAAATGACACTGGAAGGGAAGGGGTTTACTGTACTGGTGATCAAGGGGTTAAATGTGTCCCTAGGGGCGTGATTCTAACTGTCAGGGGGCGTGGCTTGTGAAGTAATCACAGAGACATGCAATCCTATATAGCAGGATCACATAGCCTCTGTGATCACTTCAGGGAGAATGACAGACGGCTGTGTTTACATCAGCCGTCTGTCCTTCTCTCTTTGCTGTGGGAGATCGCGAGTGGCCGGCGGCCATCGGAGCCACCGGTCAAAAGCGCTGGCTCCCCAGCTAACAAACGGGCGAGCGATGTAGTACTATGTCACTTTGCCCAGGAGCGCCTGACAGCCGCAATTAATGTGCTGTAGGCGGGGCGGAAGTGGTTAAAGGGTAACTCCACTTTCATGGGGAAAAAAATAGCAACTAAAGAAAAAACAATATAGCATATACAATTGCAACACAAATCATATTGTACTTGAATGTTATTAAAAATTACCTTTCCTTTTAAATCAGCAGCTGTTGTAATGTTCTGAAAATGCAATGCAATATGGCAACCTGGAGATGTTCTGTACACAGAATGTATACTGACCAAACCCCAGAAACATCATTTCCTGCTTGTGTGATTGGCTCACCAATTTTCCCAGAAGTCTGCCTAAGATACAAGTCAGATTTCTGGCATCCCCTGCAACAAAAATATCATTTTTGGTGAGATACTCCCTATAGGAACACGTCTAAAGGGGTGCAGGCCCAGCAGCTTTCCTCAGGGCTCTGCAGATGCCGCAGCTGCCGCAGCTGCCGCAGCTGATAGATAATTATGAAACCACTCCCATTAAACCCACTCAGCTCAGAGGCACAGAGCAACAAACAGTGATTTCTTCAGGAATCTGCAACAAAGTTTGTTAAAATCCCTGCAATGTACAGAGATCACCCAGAGGGAAATGTTTTTTCTCAACAAAAGTGGAGTTACGCTTTAACTTAATTGCCATCATAAGAGAAGCCAACAAGTCTTTTGACAGCTTTAAAAACTGAATACCAAATCCATGGCTGCAGTAGCAGCCATCAGCTTACTTTAACCTAGGGGGGCTGAAACTTTTGAAGAGCGAGGGCCGCTTAAAGGATAGGTTTACCTTTACAGAGGTAGAACCCACCTATGTAGGTGCTAGGTAAAACATATATGTGACCCTGTTCTACTTATCAGGAGAGTCTGATCTGTCAGTTAGCCTGTCACATATTTCCAGGTGTGTTCTGTTGAGTCTCCCCAATGTATCCAATGAGGGACCTTGTTGGACAGTGGAGGAAACCTAGCAAATAGCACACGAGGGTTTATGACTGTCCCAGTGGGTGGGCATTGCTGCAATGCATCCTGGGATTGGAAATAAATCTGGAGGGAGCATGTGACAGGGTGTCTTTGGGTGGGAAGCCAGGTCCCAAGTGGAGGGTGACGGCTGTCTCTCCTCCTGTTGCTGAGGAAGGTGGTCCAGACAGTCGGCCTAGGGACCAGCGGATAAGCTGTGCTGTAGAGGATCCAGTGTGTGCTGACCAGGTGGAGCTGTAGAGCAGGATTCTTCTGGAAAACAGTATCGTGAGTACCTAAGCCTCTGTACAGGGGTCTGCCTAAGAGAGGGGACCACTCCAGATCAAGGGGATCCAAGAGCCAGCTAAACCGGAGTGTTACTGTAAAAGGGGGTGCCAAGTTGTAAAGCCCTGAAGATTAGGGGGTAAAGGTGGTGCCAGGAAGGGCCCTTAAAGTTACTCAGTAGTGCAGTCTACTTTTAAGTACAGTTACAGTGCCTTGCAAAAGTATTCGGCCCCCTTGAACATTTTGCCACATTTCAGGCTTCAAACATAAAGATATAAAACTGTAATTTTTTGTGAAGAATCAACAACAAGTGGGACACAATCATGAAGTGGAACGAAATTTATTGGATATTTCAAACTTTGTTAACAAATAAAAAAACGGAAAATTGGGCGTGCAAAATTATTCAGTCCCTTTACTTTCAGTGCAGCAAACACTCTCCAGAAGTTCAGTGAGGATCTCTGAATGATCCAATGTTGACCTAAATGACTAATATTGATAAATAGAATCCACCTGTGTGTAATCAAGTCTCTGTATAAATGCACCTGCACTGTGATAGTCTCAGAGGTCAGTTTAAAGCGCAGAGAGCATCATGAAGAACAAAGAACGCACAAGGCAGGTCCGAGATACTGTTGTGGAGAAGTTTAAAGCCGGATTTGGATACAAAAAGATTTCCCAAGCTTTAAACATCCCAAGGAGCACTGTGCAAGCGATAATATTGAAATGGAAGGAGTATCAGACCACTGCAAATCTACGAAGACCTGGCCGTCCCTCTAAACTTTCAGCTCATACAAGGAGAAGACTGATCAGAGATGCAGCCAAGAGGCCCATGATCACTCTGGATGAACTGCAGAGATCTACAGCTGAGGTGGGAGACTGTCCATAGAACAACAATCAGTCGTATACTGCACAAATCTGGCCTTTATGGAAGAGTGGCAAGAAGAAAGCCATTTCTTAAAGATATCCATAAAAAGTGTCGTTTAGAGTTTGCCACAAGCCACCTGGGAGACACACCAAACATGTGGAAGAAGGTGCTCTGGTCAGATGAAACAATGCAAAACGTTATGTTTGGCGTAAAAGCAACACAGCTCATCACCCTGAACACACCATCCCTACTGTCAAACATGGTGGTGGTGGTGGCAGCATCATGGTTTGGGCCTGCTTTTCTTCAGCAGGGACAGGGAAAATGGTTAAAATTGATGGGAAGATTGATGGAGCCATATACAGGACCATTCTGGAAGAAAACCTGATGGAGTCTGCAAAAGACCTGAGACTGGGACGGAGATTTGTCTTCCAACAAGACAATGATCCAAAACATAAAGCAAAATCTACAATGGAATGGTTCACAAATAAACATATCCAGGTGTTAGAATGGCCAAGTCAAAGTCTAGACCTGAATCCAATCGAGAATCTGTGGAAAGAATTGAAAACTGCTGTTCACAAACGCTCTCCATCCAACCTCACTGAGCTCGAGCTGTTTTGCAAGGAGGAATGGGCAAAAATTTTCATTTGTTAAAAAAGTTTGAAATATCCAATAAATTTCGTTCCACTTCATGATTGTGTCCCACTTGTGGATTCTTCACAAAAAAATTACAGTTTTATATCTTTATGTTTGAAGCCTGAAATGTGGCAAAAGGTCGAAAAGTTCAAAGGGGGCCGAATACTTTCGCAAGGCACTGTAGGGGGAGGGGGGGGGGTCAGGAGGGTATGGTGGCCGGTACATCTGTAACATGTTACACCCTGAATATGGGTGTAACATTACTAAAGGGGAACTCATCCTTTTAGTGTAAATGAGCCCCCTATAAGGTTACTGTCACACTGATGTGCTGCAGTTTACCCGCACCATGGCTGCAGAGCAATGCACCTGTGGCTTTCCTGCGGGATAGGTGCACTAAGCCATAGACTTCTATTACATCTTGCGGGTGTGATGCACTTTCTGAAAGAGCACCACAACTGCATTCAGGAGTTTTGGTGTGCTCTCAGAAAGCACACCAAACCTGCAGGATATAATAAAAGTGTATGGCTCAGTGCAGCTATCCCGCAGGAAAGCCGCATGTGCAGATCAGTGTGAAATCAGTCTAATAACCCTTTTTTTATAAGTGCTAATATGCCCATTGCAAAAGTGCAGTGTAGGTGATGTTTAATACACTGAACCTTTCCTCTTCTAGCTTCTGCTGGCATCTCTCTCCAGGCTGCTAGAAAGGTCCCAGGCGATGTGCACTTGGTATCGCTCTTCCTGGGACAGGAGCAAGCTCTACAGAGGAAGTATCCATGTATGCGACTCCTGCTCCCTTCGTGGCTCCTTGCTTCCTCTGCTGGTGATTTTGGCTCACTGCACACTGATGCTCTGAATGGCGAGTCAGCAACCTGTTAATTGTGATCTGAGCCTGCCGACCCGCCATCTTAAAGCATGGGCATGCGCTTCCCTGGTTTGAAGTCGCAGGCCACATCAGAGGGCTCGGGTTGAGCATCCCTGCTTTAACCCCTTGATGGTTGCCTACGTTTTTTTGGTTTGGACAAAGTATTGAAGCCAGAGACAGCCAGCTAATTAGAATTTAAAGGAGGTCAGCATTGGTAGCCTTCTGTATTTTTCTCATGACAGATTTAGTTAAAAAAAATAAAAATTTGACCACATACTATCAACAACCCCAAAAAACTTGCAAAAATGGCTTAATTAGGCTGATCAGTGTTCCCTGTGTAGCAGGATTCCCAGCCGTTTTGCTGGATATGGGTCCGCCTGGGTTACCGCTAGCAACAACAGCACATTTAAGCATGTTCTCCAAGTGTGAGCACTGAGACAATGACCAGTCCAGTATCTTTGGGTTTTTGTATTTATTGAGAACTTGGATGGGAGAAGGGAATGAGTGGGATACTCCTTTGGCTCAACTCTGCACATATTGCTAGGGACAACTGAAAAATGCTGAGTGACGCTGGCTAGATGCCGGTCAACGCCGGTTGACGCTGGTTAACGCTGGCTTGCTGCCTGTTAACTCCAAACTGACTTTGGACTGCTTTCTTGCATAAAGGAGTCCCCTTTGAGCTCCCTTAAGCACTCCTTGCTGAGGTAGCTACTTGTACTACTGCTGCTGTTGAACACTTCAAGGCCCACATTGGCGCCCCCTTTCACTAACTTATCTTCAGGGCTTAGACTCTGGCACCCCCATTTCTAAGCCTTCCTCTACTGGTTAGCTGGCTCCCGGAACCCGCTGACCTTCTGGAGTGGTCCCCTCTCCTAGGCAGACCCCTGGGCAGTTTTGAGTACTCACAATACTGTTTTTCCTGGAAACTTCTGCCCAGCAGCTCCACTCGGTCCACAGCACACTGGATCCCTCTCTGCAGCTCAGCTCAACCTTCGTCCGCTAGGCCGACTGCCCAGGACACCCTCACTAGCGCTGACAGGAGGAGAGACAGCCGTCACCCTCCTCCTGGGGCTCTGCTTCCCACCAAAGACGCTCTGTCATGTGCTCCCCTCAGACTTATACCCCATCCCAGGGTGCATTGCGGCAGGTTCCACCAACTGAGAATAATATAAGCCCTGGTCTGCTATTGGTCAGGTTTCCTCCACTGCCCAACAAGTCCCCTCATTGGATACAGTGGGGAGACTGTCCAAGCTCAACAGGCACACCTGGAAGCACATGACAGCCTAGCTAAATGATCAGGCACCCCTGATAAGCAGACAGGGCCACATTATGCTCTTTCCTAGCACCTACCTAGGAGGGTGCTACACCTGTATAGCTTACGGATCAAATGTTTGCAGCTAAACCTCCTCTCCCTCCCGCCAGCATTCAGCTGCCACAGGAAAAAATACAGGGGATCAGATCCAGTAAATGCCAGCCCTGCCACCCACCCTGTTCAGGTTCCTCTTTATTCTGCTGCTGTCCTTCCCCCTCCCAGCACTGTTGGCTTCCCCTCCTCTAATCTCCCACTGCTTGCTGCAACAGATCTTCAGGATAGAGAGTGGAGGAAGGGCCAGGAAATATGCCATTTACCAGCTCCTTCCATTTCTGAAAGAACAAAGCAAGGAATCGTTAATGAATATAACTTAAGCATAGTAAACAGTGTTTGCTATGCTTCAGTTTGTGAAAGAACAGGAAGTCACACTGTACAAAGCACTTTCTGTTCATTCATTCTGTGCAGCTGAGACTGCAGAGATGGAGATTGTAGACTGTGTTCTCTCTTTCTCCAAAGTGAGACATCTGACGTATGTTTAGAGCCCTGATATTTCACCAAAGCCTCCCAACTAGGGTTGCCACCTCATCCCTTTAAACCAGGACACACAATAATTACACAGGTTCTGTGGCTGATTAAGGTGGTAATTAAACTCACTTAGGTTCTGAGGCTAATATAATACACATAAGGCCCGTCGGTCCGTTCTCATCCGATCCCATCCGATCCGGTTTCCATCCGTCCAGATTTGACGGATCGGATGTCAGCGGACATGTCTCCGCTGACATCTGATGCCCCAAAGGGATGCATGGGGGGACCGTTCAGATCCGCCAAAAAAACAGACAGGCGGATCTGAACGGTCCGCCTGTGTGAAAGAGCCCTTAGGCACTAAGTGAGTTTAATTACCACCTTAATCAGCCTCAGAACCTGTGTAATTATTGTGTGTCCTGGTTTAAAGGGATGAGGTGGCAACCCTACTCCCAACAGGGGTGCTAAAAAAGAAAAATTTAAAAAATAATAAAAAATAAATTTATAAAAGTACTGACACTGTCCACTGCTCTACTGACTGACATTCTCCACTTTTTTAAGGTAGGCTAAGTTTATATTTTTACAGTGACATTTGTTTCATTATATTTTCTAAGTTTTCCTTACTGCTTAGTTAGGTATTGCTAGGTATTACTTTTCTTTAACCACTTGCCGACTACCTAACGACTATCTACGTCTGCAGTCAGCCCCTCACAGGCAAAGTGACGTAGATCTACATCGCTAGCCTGTGAGGGTCTAGGGAGTGAGCGCGCGCCGCCGGAGGCGCGCTCCCGCTCCTGCGTGGTCACGGACCCCCCCCCCCCCGCGCGTGTGACCGGCGGACCCGATGTCCGCCGGTCACTCTGCGATCGCCGCTGCAGAGGGAGAAAGTCAGGCGGCTAATGTAAACAAGCTGCCTGTCATTCTCCCCTGTGTAGAAACTGTGTAGAATCACGCCCCTAGGGACACACACAGCCCCTCCCTCTCAAATAAAGTTAACCCCTTCACTACCAGTGTAATTTTACAGTAACAGTGCATATGTATAGCACTGATTACTGTAGAAATGTCACTGGTAACCCCAAAAGTGTCAAAAATGTCAGTCAAGGGTCCGATCTGTCCGCCGCAATGTCGCAGTACCGCAAAAAAATCGCAGATCGCCGCCATTACGCGTTAAAAAAAAACAACAAAAAAGACAAAAATCTTTCCCTTTGTTAGTAAACGCGATAACTTTTGCGCAAACCAATCAAAATACGCTTTTTGCGATTTTTTTTACCAAACATTGGTAGCATAAAACAAATTGGCCGAAAATGTTAAAAAATTTTGATTTTTACATTTTTTTATTCGGGAATTTCATATAAAAAATGTGAAAAATATTGTTATTTTTGCAAAATTGACGCTCCTTTTTTGTTTATAGCGCATGATCAAAAAATCGCACAGGTGATCAAATACCACCAAAAGAAAGCTCTGTTTGTGGGAAAAAAAAGGACGTCAATTTCGTTTGGGTACAGCATCGCACGACCGCGCAATTGTCCGTTAAAGTCACTCAGTGCCGAATCGCAAAATACCCCCTGGTCAGGAAGGGGGTAAAATCTTCCGGGGCTTAAGTGGTTAAAAAATAAATAAAAGTGTCGAAACCTGGTGATCTTTGATCTCTTTCATGTTGTTCAGATAGATCTCCACCTCTCAAACGTTACCTACCCCTGCTGTAGACAGACACTTACCTTAACTGCTCCAGTCTCTCCATTCTGCCAGACATAAGCCATGACCATATGACTAAGGACTGTCCTGGCCAGACGCTTCTGCCGGTGTCCTTTCAGTTGCTTTATGTCTAACTCAGGCATCTACAAGGCAAGAAGGGAAAACTAATGTTACTATATCTAGATTAATTGATATCTAACACTATTGTAGAAATAATAATACAAAATGGAACTGGTGAAACATCAGAGGAACATACAGTATTTAGCTGTCCACTTCGTATTATACTCACCAAGTAAGTGGTTAGCACTTAAGCCTAGCAGCAATGGGGTTGTTGGTTCAAATCCCAACTATGGCGCTACCTGCATTGAGCTTGCATGTTCTCCCTGTGGTTACGTGGGTTTCTCCTCTGGGAACTCCGGTTTCCTCCCACACTCCAAAGACATGATAGTAGGTTAGCTGGCTCCTGTCTAAGTTGGCCCCAGTGTGTGTATGATTGAATGTGAGTTAGGGACCTTAGATTATCAGATCCTTGAGAGCAGGCACTGATGTGAATGTACAATTGGTATGTGTATATCTCTATTTAAATTTAAGGCGCTATAAAAAAAAAACCTGTAATAATTTAGTAAGTGTTGCCTACAGCAGGCAATCAGTTATTCTCAGTTGTTTGTACAAATCAGGACACAGTAAGCTAGGAAGGTTTAAAAAATGTAAACTTGAGAACCGGTAGGATTTGCATGAAACAATGCTGTGCTACCCTCTGGTGGTCAATGTTTTTAGTGCAGACAACTTAGTAAAGGCATCACATCTTCTGTATTAATGTGATTTTAAAGCTAAAATGTTTTTACCTTAATTCATTCTCCATATTAAGGTAAAATATGTTTTACAGCTTTCTGTGCTTCCTCACTTGCCTAAATACTTACCCAAGTCCTCAATCAATCCAGCACTGTGCACGGTCTCTTCTCTCTTTCCTTTCTCTCCCTCCTTTTCACAGGGATTGAGGCAGCAGCTGGAGCCATTAGTCCTGGCAGCTGTCAATCAAATGCTGTGAGGATAGAGGGGAGCAGTGGCAAGCTGCGCTGTGTGTGTGTCAATGGACCAATACAGCCTGGCTCGGGATAGAACCTGCATGTCTGCCCCATAGCAATCCCATTGCTATTGGGGCAGATGGAGAAGAAGACCTGACGGTGTCGGCGGGAGACCCTAGAAGAGGAGGCTCAGGGCTGCTCTGCAATAACATTGAAGTAAGTATAACATGTTTATTATTTTAATTTACCCATTTCAGTACCGGACACTTTCAACCCCTTCCTACCAAGGCCAATTTTTAACTTTCAGTGCTCTCACATTTTAAAAGAATTATCCAGTTATTCATCACGGTACTCAGATTCAATTTATATCTTTTTTGAGACAGATAGAGCTTTATTTTGGTTGTATTTATTCACCACTCAGTTTTTTATTTTTTGCTATATAAGCAAAAAAGTACTGAACATTTTGAAAAAAAAAATATGTTTTTCTTAGTTTCTGTTGTAAAATGTTGCAAAAAATATATTTTTTTCTATAAATTTAGGCCAAAATGTGTTATACATTATTTGGTAAAAATAAATGAAATCAGTGTTTATTATTTTGTTTTTGGGAAAGTTCTAAATATATGAAAACTGATCAGTCCTGATTATAAACTTTTATTGAAAAATATATTCAAGTACAAATAGAATAGTAAATGTAAAATTTACATAAAGGTGTTTCATCAATAAAGCATTTCAAGTAATAAGTATGTGAAAAAGCATACAAGCGATAAAAAAAAACAAAAATTAAACAAAATAGAGGATGTATATCCGTCCTTGATAGAAATATAACATTGTATGAATAATGAAATATCTAAGAGTTTGAGTGAGCAAGTTAACAGAATACGTGAGATATAATCAATAAGAAGGTTACCTCTTTCGCCTCAGTAAGAGGCGCCCAACTAGCTTAAAACCATGAATATGGTGTGATGGAAAAGAAAACTGATCAGTCCTGATGTACTGACTGACTACCTCATTTCATGAGGCCCTAAAATGCCAGGAAAGTACAAATACCCCCAAATGACCTCTTTTGAAAAAGTAGGCAGTCCAAGGTGTTTAGTAAGAATTTGGATTGTCCATTATTTTGGAAGCCAACATATTTTGGTAAGTGGCCATTCCTTTATCACATTTATTGGTGACTTTATCTGTCAGCATTTGGGAAGATTGGCTCTTTATGCATGCTGGGACTTGTGGTACTTTCCCTAAGGATAGTGTCTACTACACTACTGGAGTTTGAGTTTATTTTCTAATATATGGACACCTTTTTCAGTATATGGACACTTTTTGGATTTTCATGCACATTTTTTTTCCAATTATACATCTGTTTCACCATTTTTGTATTTTCTCACTAGTGGTATATGTTTGCATTTGTTTTTTTCTACAAGTTATGTCACTTTTACTAGCGCTGCACGCATTGTTATATTGTTACATTTAGTAAGAGGCATTGTGAGTTTTTTAAAGTTGTAATTTTTTTTTGTCACAATTTTTTGGGAAAATAAAAAAATTAAAAATGTTTATTTCCTCAAAGTTGTAATTGTAAAAAGTTATTTCTCACACAGCATAGCCATACTTTTATTTACACCCCAAACACATTTTGCTTTGACACCTGAATATGAGGATACCACACGTGTCAGACTTTTTCACACCCTAGATACATAGAGGCAGTGGTCCCCAACCCCTGGGCCGCGGACTGGTACCGGTCCATGGATCAAATAGTACCAGGCCGCCCAAGGAACATTAAATTATTTCCATTTTATTTACTGTGGTGTATTTCTCTCGGGTTTGTGCGACTTTCCATGGACGAGAGGTTAACCGGGAGCTGAGAGACGTCACCTAAAGCCGCACCAATACCGCGCATGCGCAAGATATCGTGATATTGGGGCGGTTTTAGGTGACGTCTGGAGTTGAGCAGCTGCAAGCGGCAGTGGCATTGTAGCTTTGGTAAAGAGAAGGTGTGTATCACTCTTCTCTCTGTTCACCGGTAAGCAACACACTTCGGATGTCGTTGTCTCTCATTACCCCCAGATGGAAGCGTCTCGTTGCAAAGAAACAAGCTCAGGGTTCTCATTGATTTAGTGCTGGTTCACACTTGTGCGATGTGGGAAGGCTGCGAATTCGCAGCCTGTTCCCGCATCGCATCCGCACAAGAAGCCGTTCACACTGCCATATGCGGTACGCAGGGGGTGTCAATTAAATGTTAACGACACCCCCAGTTTGATTGCATATCGCAGTGCGATCTGACAGTTCGCACAGGATCGGATCGCACAAGTGTGAACCACTGTGCGATCTGATCCTGATGCGGCTGAAAAAAAGGGTCCTGTGTGTCTTTTGTGCGGGTACAGTGCGAATTTCACCCATACAAAGTGTATGGCTGAATTTGCATCCGCCCAGGAGATCGCATGTAATGAAGGAGC
Organism: Pelophylax lessonae; assembly: GCF_965119305.1. NCBI lineage: Eukaryota > Metazoa > Chordata > Amphibia > Anura > Ranidae > Pelophylax > Pelophylax lessonae. The sequence goes on along the minus strand of NC_138771.1, from coordinate 556,333,598 downwards.
AGTGCGCTCCGAATTACATGCGATCAGCGCACCCGCAGTAGTGTGAACCGGCACTTAGCGTTCTAGTGAGTTAAAATGTTAAATCACTTTATATTAATTTTTTGGTGTAACTGTATTTTATTTTGAAGTCATGTTTAAATACAATTAAATTAAAATTTTTATATCAAAACAATCTAAAATATAAACAAACAATCAACGTCCCCCCCTCAGCAGGCCCCGGTAAAATTATCAAACGTTGACCGGTCCACGGTGATAAAAAGGTTGGGGAGCACTGCATAGAGGGACCCAAAATCCAAGGAGCACATTTGGGCTTTCAATTAACATAAATTACGCATAACTATCTAACATGTTTTTTTAAGGCCCTGGAGCACCAGGACTGTAAAAACACCCCCAAAATGTCCACATTTTGGAAAGCAAAACGCCACCAGGTATTTTTATAGGAGGCATGGTGAGACTTTTGAAGATTTTATTTTTTGCCACAAGGTTTGGGAAAATGTCAAAAGAAATTGAAAGTTATTATTTTTTTATTGTTTTTTTTTTACATAAATTTGTCAATTTAAATAAAAGATATTAGAAACTAAAGATATTTCTCACACACAGCATGGGTATACTGTGTGTGAGGGATGATCGAACTTTTGAAAAGATCGGTTCGACCAGAACACACGAACTTCCCGAAAGTTCGGGTCCAGATTCCAGAACCCCATTGAAATCAATGGGACCCGAACTTTGGTAATCAAAAAACACCATTTTGAAGCCCTAAAACCCAATAAATGCCCCTAAAAAGTGCCTAGGGTTCTGGGTCATGCCCCAGGGACTATTAATCACACAAAAAAAAGTTCTTAAAAATTGTCATTTTTGATAGAGTGCTAATTATTGAAAAAGTTATTGAAAAAAAAAATGAGATTTCTTTGGACTTAGTGTCTGGGGGGTCTAAAAAGTGTACCTGAGAAGTTTCAGCTCTGTAGCATATCCAGAACCAGAAAAAAAAGATAATTTTTCTTACAATTTTTATTAGCGCAGGGATGTGGCTCCGCTCCTATCACACCTATATGTGTGTATGTGTATATATACATATATGTGTGTGTGTATATATACCCCTATACAGAAGTTCGGATGTTATGCCTGCCTCCAAAGACGCCCAAAAAATGCCCAAAAAACACCTGCAACAACACACCTGGGTGTTTTTGTTGCAGGCGTTTATTGGGCATTTTTTGGGCATCTTTGGAGGCAGGCATGACATCTGAACTTCTGTATAGGGGTATATATACACACACACACATATATCTATATATATATACACATATATTATTTGCAGGGATGTGGCTCCGCTCCTATCACACCTATATGTGTGTGTGTGTATATATATATATATATATATATATATGTGTGTGTGTGTGTGTGTGTGTGTGTGTGTGTGTATATATACCCCTATACAGAAGTTCAGATGTCATGCCTGCCTCCAAAGGCGCCCAAAAAATGCCCAATAAACGCCTGCAACAAAAACGCTCAGGTGTGTTGTTGCAGGCGTTTTTTTTTAAATGATCTTTTTCTTATGTCGGTCACCCTGACATGGAAGAGTTTGGTCACCCTGGCATAGCAGTCAGAGTCAGTTCACCCTACACTACACTACGGTCACCCTGACACTTAACACTTTCCCTACAGAAACTGGATTATTGAATCTAACTATAGTGGTATATAGTACCCTAACTACACTAGATATCCCTTTCCTCCATTGTAATAATTGCTAAATGACACTTTTGCAGCAGGAGTAACAGAACTGCTTCCACTCTCTTCCACAGCCCCTGTATTACAGTGCTAGAGATTTGGCGGGGCTATGTTATATACTGGGGGGCGTATTCACTACTGATTGGCCTCTGGACCCCCTAGTCACTCCAATCTCATTCCTAGCATCCTCCTGCCCCCTCAATTGGCTTTTACTGATGTTTCTGGTCCAGTCATGGGCTTTTAAAACCCAGTTCCTGTCCCATTGCATTTTGGTTGGTTCTGGTTGCCGAATTCCGAACTTTTTCCGCAAAACCGTTCGATCATCCCTACTCCTGAGTATGGCGTGTGTGAGATTTTTCACTTTCTGGACTGATTATATAAAAGAAATTGTATCTTGTTTATCACACAAATCAACTAATTGTATCAAAACCAATTTACTGTAATGGTCTCCTCTATACCAGTGATCAGAGAATATAGCTTGTAGCATTGTAGCATTGCCTATAGCAGTCCCAATTCATAGCCAAGCAAGCCTAACCAACTGGTACATGGCTGCCCCCGTGAATGTCATGTTCACTGACCAGGGAGTACAGGATGCTAAAGAAAAGAAGGACAAAAAAGTCCCTGTGGTTCCAGGAGGGTAGTTGTCTGCAGGGGATGGCTGGGACTGGTGTCTCACAGGAACATAGAGTCAGACATGCAGATGGGTCAGTTCAGGCCACAGACAGTGATGTTGTCAACAAACATGCAAAGGATTGGTCCAGGCAACAGGCAGACACGTGGTCAATAAACAGGCCAGGGTGAGTACAGGCGGCAGGTAGAGGAAACACTGCACTGGTGTGGCGGTGATCAGGAACATTGTTGCTTGTCTGGTGACACTGGGGACTAGTGTGGCAACAATAAGGAATACCGTTGCTGACTTACACTGGTCAGGTGACACTGGGACTAGTGTGGCAGCAATCAGGGAAATCATTGCTGGCTTACACTGGTGAGATGACACTGAGACTGGTGTGGAGGTGATTGGGGACACTGTAACTAGTGTGGTGGTGATCAGGGACAATATGACTGGTGTATCGGTGGTCAGAGACACTGTAACTGGTGTGGCAGTGATTAGGGGCAACATGACTAGTGTGGCAATGATCAGGGACAGTATGACTGATGTGGCAGTGATCAGGGACAGTATGACTGGTGTGGCAATGATGAGGGACAATATGACAGGTGTGGCAATAATCAGGGACAATATGATTGGTGTGGCAGTGATCAGGGACAATATGATTGGTGTGGCGGTGATCAGGGACAATATATCTGGTGTGGCAGTAATCAGCGACAATATGACTGTGTTGCGGTGATCAATCACAAAATGACTGATGTGGCAGTGATCAGGAACACTGGGACTAGTGTCGCAGTGATCAAGGACACTGTAACTGATGTTGCAGTGATCAGGGAGAGTATGACTGGTGTTGCGGTGATCAGGGACAGTATGATTGGTGTGGCGGTGATCAGGGACAGTATGACTGGTATGGCCTGTGATCAGGGACAGTATGACTGGTGTTGCAGTGATCAGGGACAGTATGACTGATGTGGCGGTGATCAGGGACAGTATGACTGGTGTGGCAGTGATCAGGGACAGTATGACTAGTGTGGCAGTGATCAGGGACACTGAATGGTGAGGTGGTGTTTAGGGACATTGTGAGTGGGTGGCGGTGATAAGGGACACTGACTGACAAACCTGATCTGGTGACATTGTACTGCTGTGGTGATGATCATAGATAATGACTAGCAGCACTGACATACAGTGATTTCAAAGCAGCCAGCCACTGTATACGATCACCGCCACAGCAGTACGATGTCACCATAGCGACACTGCATTTGCTCGGGTGACAGTACGTTAAAAAAAAAAAATGTACCCAAATTTTTTTTTAATTAACATTTTCTTTTTACAATTATTTTTTTAAATTCAACTCTCAACAGAGAAGCCTTAACCTATTGACTGTGCGCTCTGCGAGCGATTATTCCGCGAAGTGCAGAGAAAGTTTAGGTGTTAGGCGAGTACCTGAATAGGCAATGTTTAGGCCAAACTTATGCTCATCCCAAACCGTTCACCCATTCCTAGTGGTGCCTGAACACTGTAAACCCTCACAGTTACTCTTGCTGGTCGCAGAAACAAGCCCTGCTGTTAAAATTTGAAAAAAAAAAAAATTGGAATTCCATGTACTTGTCATATAGGTGCAGAAAAATTGGGCCTTGGATATTGGTGGTGCCTGAACACTGTAACCCCTCACAGTTACTCTTGCTGGGCACAGAACCAGGCCCTGCTGTAAGAATGTGAAAAAAATAATGAATTACATGCACCTGTCATACAGGTGCAAACAAATTGTGCCCTAAACCAAAAACATTGTTGGAAGCTAGCATAATCAAGCTTCAGGAATAGGATAGACAGCATAGGCAATCTTCAAGGAATCCCAGATCCCTAGCAAACTCAAACAGTTACATCAGCATCAGGGGGGTTGACAGCTGCTGTTGATCCAGGACTGATTCATTTTGATAAATGTCAGCCGGTTAACAGGGTCTGTGGACAGATGCATTTTTTTTATCTGTCACAAATCCTCCAGAAGCACTGAATGTCCATTCAGAAAGCACGCTGGAAGCAGGACAGGCCAGTATCTTGATTGTAGATTGAGCAAGTTCTGGCCAGTGGGACCCAGTAACCCAGTGGATAATCAGTTGGAAAGGTCTCCAAGTCTGCTCTTGGGCCTCAGATAATCCTGCACCATATGATTCAGACACTGCCAATTGCTGCTTAAACCTAACAGCCCTGGGCGCTATGGATTAAAGAATTGTTTAAAGGCATCGGTAAGCCAGCCACCTTCTTTGCGGCTTCTCCTTTGACCAAACGAAGCCTCAGAAACATGTTGTCCAGGAAATGGTAACCTCCCAGTGTCTGGATAGGTGGCACACAAATTTGTCTTCAAGGTGTCCTCAAGATCTTTCATCCTCTGCTCCCTCTGAAAAGGCAGGATAAGCTCTGCAACTTTACCCTTGTAACGTTGATCAAGAAGGGTTGCCAACCAGTAATGATTCCTCTCCTTGATACCACGAATCCTCAGGTCCTTTCACAGGCTTTGCAGCATCAGGGAGCCCATGCAGCGTAAGTTTGAGGAGGCATGAGATTCTGAGTCCTCTGGGTCATTAAGGATGACATTGTCAGGAGCAACCTCTCCCCGGCAACATACAAATCCTGGGGTTTCAGGGGAATAAAAACCATCCCTTGAAGACTGCTGTATTTTATCCTCTACATCCATGCTGCCACAACCCTCCTCTTCCTCCTGTGTGTTTTGTGGCCCCGCAGGAATGGTATCTACATAAAGGGGGCCTTGTGAGGAAAGGAAGTCCTCCTCTTCCTCCTGCTGTTCTGCCTCAAGTGCCCTGTCCATGATTTCACAAAGCATGTGCTCCAGCAGGAGGACTATAGGGATTGTATCACTGATGCATGCATCGTTACGGCTCACCATCCTTGTGGCCTCCTCAAATGGTGACAGGACAGTGCATGTATCCTTTATCAGCAGCCACTGGAGTGGCGAAAAGAAGCAAAGCTCTCCTGAGCCTGTCCTTGTGCCATACTACTCATTGATGGCCCTCTGGTGCATGTGTCAGCCGCTGCAGCATTGCCAATGTGGAGTTCCACCTAGTGGGTATATCACAAATGAGGCGGTTGGTGGGCAGGATGAATTCCCATTAAATGTCAGCCAGCCAAGCACTGGCATTGTATGACCACCGGAAATGGCCAGACTTTTTTGACCTGCTTCAGAAGATCTTGTAAGCCTGGGTACCTGTTCAAGAATTGCTGCATGGAACATGTGTCAAGTGTCCCTGTCGGAGGGCGGAGAGAAGGTTGGTGCCATTGTCGCATACAACCATTCCTGGTTCAAGCTGCCGTGGCATCAACTACCTCTGAGCCTGCCCCTGCAGAGCTGACAGAATCTCTGCCCCGGTGTGGCCTCTGTCCCCTAGACAGACCAACTGAAGCACTGCATCACATCTTTTAGCCTGACTGCTTGCATAGTCCCTTGAATACCTTAAGAGGCACTGCAGGTTCATGGGAAAATTCAGCATAAGAGGCCAAGGAGGAAAAGGAAGAGGAAGGGGTGGAGCAGACAGATGTGGCAGAATCACCACCAGCTTTTTGACCAGCTTTTTGGAGGCGCTGTGGTGGAACAAGCTCCAGAAATGGACCCTGTCCTGCATCCTTCCCAGCTGCCAGCAGAGTTACCCAGTGCATCGTGAAGGAAAAGTAACGCCCCTGACCATGCCTGCTGAACCATGAGTTAGCATTAATGTGAACCTTCCTGCTAACTGCTCTGTCCAACAAGGCCAAAACATTGCTTCCATATGATGGTACAGAGCTGGAATGGCCTTACGTGAAAAGAAATTTCTTTTTGGAACCAGCCGCTGTGGTACAGCACATTCACGAAAGGGGTCAAAGTCTAACACATGAAAAGGCAGCAGTCGTAGTGCCAGCATTTAGACGCTGACCATGTGGATGGCTGGGACTGTATTTTTTTTTTTACGGTTCAACAACTGGAGTAGCGAAGTTTGCCTGGTGGTGAAATCAACAGGTTGTGTGCTGCTAGTAGATTGGGTGAAAGTAGCTTAGGCACCCATTGTTATACCATCATCCATCTCCGTGCAGGTATTTGAGAAGACTTGAGTTATAGTAAAGGTAGAGATCCCAGATGAGGAGCAAGTCTGCATTTTTTTATGATGTGGGTCTTTCAGGCACTGTTGCCAACAGGCTGCATGGCAGGGTGTCATATGTCTTGTCAAGCATGTGGTGCCCAAATGGCTGGTGTTTTGGCCAGGCTTGATCCGCTTCAGACAGAGATTTCAAACAGCAACACTGTGGTCTGCAGCACTTGTTAAAAAAAGCCAACACCAATAAACTTTTGGATGTTAGCAGCGCCCTGCGCCTGTGGAGCTCTGTGGTGTGATGCAATAGGGTGGCTGCCCTTAAGCTTGCCCCTGGAGGACATCCTGCATCCTTGGAGTTGTGCCGCCTCCTCAGAGTTGTGCCGCCTCCTCCTCCTCACTTTCCTCCTCTATTCTCTCAGGTACCCAAGTACAGTTAGTGACCTCATCATCCCCTCCCTCTTCGTCACTGGAGCAAACTTGGCAGTATGCTGCAGCTTGGGGAAAATGACTGCTAGTTTCTTGTCCGTCATTGTCACCCCCTTCTCTCTAGGCTCACGTTATTCCCTTCCTCTACCCAGGAACCAACATCGGAGCATTCAAATTGCTGGGCATCCTCCAGCATCATGTAACTGACACTATGATCAAATAATTCAGGTGACTCCTCCATGCATGATGGTGTGGCTTTGGAAGGAGTAACTGTGGACAAGGAGCCTGTGGAATAGGCCGCTTTGGCAGCGGCAGTGGAAGGCAATCTAGTATGAGCCTGGGTGACAGAGGATGAGGACAGCTTAGTTATCCACACCACCAACTCTTCTGCATGTTGTGGCTCAATACCATGGCCGGCACCGGAAAAAAAGGACAAGCGTGCCCCACCTGCAGAGGATGCACCGTGTCCGTGACCACCACTTTTCACTGTGGACACAGGGACTTCTTGCCCTCTTTTAGTGCCCTGAGTGTCTGCCTCTCCTTGTTGGCCTTTCGGACATGATAGGTTTTTTTTTGGGGGGGGTTTTATAACTTTTTATTATAGAATGTGGGATGGAAATATGATGCTTGGGTGCAATACTTTTGTGCTTGGTGCACTATCAACCATTTTAATATTGTTTTTTATTTTTTGGAGGGGATTTTTATAACTTTTTATTATAGAGTGTGAGAAAAGAATATGGTGCTTGGGTGCAATACTTTTGTACTCGGTGCACTATAAACCGTTTTATTATAGTTTTTTTTTTTTTAATAAAGAAAAACTTAAAGCCAAAAAAAAGAAAACCCCTCCAGATGCATTCATTCTTCATCTATTCCTATGACGTAAAAGGGGGGACAGCAATTATGCCCTAAATAAAATTAGTGCTGCTGCGCCACCAAAACAAAAGAAAACCCATGCTAATGTAGAAGGAATGGCACCTGCAACACAGAAGGGGGACAGCAATTATGCCCTAAATATTATTAGTGCTGCTGTGCCACAAAAAAAATTTAAAAAAACCTGCTGACACAGAAGGAATAGCACCTGTGATGCAGAATGGGGGACAGCAATTATGCCCTAACTATTATTAGAGCTGCCGTGCCACGACAAAAATAAAAAAAACACTGTTGACACAGAAGGAATAGCACCTGCGACACAGAAGGGGGAACAGCAATTATGCCCTAAATATTATTAGTGCTGCTGTGCCACGAAAAAAAAAAAAAAACACTGTTGACGCAGAAGGATTAGCACCTGCGACACAGAAGGGGGAGTACTAATATTGTAGCAACAGAACCTGATGCTGCAAAAAATAAATAAAAAATAAAAATAAATTGAAAAGAAAAGTAAAAGTCAATAAAAAAAAATGGGATCAGTGTGGTGACAAAGACTTGTTGTATACACCAACACTTCAGTGGCCCCACTACACTGTGTTACATAGGAATCACAGCACAGCACTACACTGACTGCACTAAACTGTGTTGCACAAGAATCAGCACAGCACTACACTAAACTGACTACAGTACACTGTGTTACACAAGATGAATCAGCACAGCACTATACTACACTGACTGCACTACACTGTGTTACACAAGAATCAGCTCTACATTACACTGACTGCATTAAACATGAAAGTACAATCCACTAACTACCCTGCGTAATCTCCACTCCTAACACAGTGTGTTAGGAGTGGAGATTACGCAGGGTAGTTAGTGGATTGTACTTTCATGTTTAATGCAGTCAGTGTAATGTAGAGCTGATTCTTGTGTAACACAGTGTAGTGCAGTCAGTGTAGTATAGTGCTGTGCTGATTCATCTTGTGTAACACAGTGTGTTAGGAGTGTGTTAGGAGTGGAGATTACGCAGGGTAGTTAGTGGATTGTACTTTCATGTTTAATGCAGTCAGTGTAATGTAGAGCTGATTCTTGTGTAACACAGTGTAGTGCAGTCAGTGTAGTATAGTGCTGTGCTGATTCATCTTGTGTAACACAGTGTACTGTAGTCAGTTTAGTGTAGTGCTGTGCTGATTCTTGTGCAACACAGTTTAGTGCAGTCAGTGTAGTGCTGTGCTGTGATTCCTATGTAACACAGTGTAGTGCACTACACTGACTGCACTAAACTGTGTTGCACAAGAATCAGCACAGCACTACACTAAACTGACTACAGTACACTGTGTTACACAAGATGAATCAGCACAGCACTATACTACACTGACTGCACTACACTGTGTTACACAAGAATCAGCTCTACATTACACTGACTGCATTAAACATGAAAGTACAATCCACTAACTACCCTGCGTAATCTCCACTCCTAACACACTACACAGGGCTGCCGTGTAAGCAGCCTTATATAGTGTGGGGTGTGGACTTAGCCCCTGAGCCTTGATTGGCTAAAGGCACCCTGCCATTGGCCACTCATGGCTCTGATAGGACATTGTGATGTGATTGACAGAAGCATACAGGTCAGGTGCATGCTTTGGCCAATCACAAGCAATCACGCAGTTCATTATGGGGCACTCATCGGCGGAAAAACTTCCTGCCAAGTACCCTGGGTATTCGTGTGTTCAGGAAACACAGGAACACTCGATGTTCGAGTCAAACTTTCGTTCGACTCGAACATATAGCCAATCACTATTGAGAAAAGAAAAGGGTGTTGGGCGCTTCTGACCAAGCCAGAAAGGAGAAACAGGGGGACGCTTGAGAAAGGAGCTGAGTGCGCATGCTCCGAAACGCGTTGCGTCATTTCCGGGAGCTTGCGTTCCATCGTGGCTTCCGCTGTAACCATCCCTCCGGACCAGCTTCCTGTGACGTCACCTCCGGGCCGGTGGACGGCCGGATTGTGCGGCTGGACTTGCTGAGAAACGGACTGAAGCTTACCTCAGTGTAAGATACTATGTTAATTGTTGTGCAATAAATATATGGTTGATTACATGGCGCCTGTTTTTCTCTTCACAATCACTATTGAGAAGGTACATGTACACTTTTCTGAAAGGAACTTTTTTATTTTATATTCAGCTATAATTTGAAAGTACAGCATTTACCCCACTGTGTTAGAGAAAACAGCTCCCAAAGCCCATCCCTCACAATATACTTCTTCATTGCCTTCCTTATGTCCAAAACGAGAAATAAATGGTTCTTCACATTTCAACCACATGTCTGCAATAAGGCGAACGTGTTCAACAAAAAACTGTAGTATGATTGGTTTTATTGGATTTAAGGTGATAACACTCACCTGATGGACTGCATCTCGTAGTTTTTTGGATTCAGTCAAGGCAGCCAAATGTTCTGCAATATCCATCCAAGGTTTGTAGTAGTCAGGAAGTTTATCCTGTATCAGAAGGAATGGGAAATAATTCATTATTACAAAAAATGCAAGCGAGTGACTGGCAAGGAGAGAGCACAATATGGCGGATGTTCAGAGCTCAAGGCATAAGTACACTGTAATGTTCAAAAGACACAACAGGTACAAGGATACATGTGTAGCCAGGTGCTTGGCTAAGAATGAGCATGAAAGAAAGACTGGCTGTGGCTGCTCTCTGTAGTTGCTCACCTGCAGTACTGAACTGGTTAGCAGCAAATGCAATATCAGCAAGAAGAGGGAGCTGCTGAGCAGGAAGAGTTCAATAGACTGTCAGGCAGCACCTTACCATGGCAACTGTAGTCCTTAGGAGAGACTATTGTGTAATCAAGAGTTTTTGAACTTCATTCTTCAGAGATAGGTTACCAAGAGGAGGGGATAGGTTACCAAGAGCTGCATTTTCCCAGGCTGTCCAGGACACAGCTTCCTCTTGCCATGATGGAGACCGGAGAGTGCACATTACTGTCCAGCAGTGGCAGCTGGTGCTCAAAAATTTTGGGGGGGGGGCGCAAACAGAAAAATGTAATAGGCATTGCTTCGCGGCAAAAAGCACGGCAAACAATTGCGTGAATTTGAGGTTACACAAGTGTGAAAGGGGCCTTCAGTAATCAAGGTACAGTGCCTTGAAGCAACAATAGATCCCCCAGAACAATAGACCCGAGCAACAATAGATCCAACAGCAAAGATAGACTACTTGTCACAAAATACCTCCCCCTCCAGCAACAATGGCACCACCCAAACAACAATAATAGATATCCCAGTAGCCAGCATCAATAGACCCTACAGCAGAGCCCTGGGGGTGTAGGAGAGCCCTGGGGGTGTAGGGGGTGTAGGAGAGCCCTGGGGGGTGTAGGAGAGCCCTGGAGGGTGTAGGGGGTGTAGGAGAGCCAAGGGGGGCGTAGGAGAGCTCTGGGGGGTGTAGGGGGTGTAGGAGAGCCCTGGGGGTGTAGGGGGTGTAGGAGAGCCCTGGGGGGTATAGGAGAGCCCTGGGGGTGTAAGGGGATGTAGGAGAGCCCTGGGGGTGTAGGAGAGCCCTGGGGGGGGAGAGCCCTGGGGGGGGAGAGCACTGGGGGATGTTGGAGAGCAGTTGGGTTGAGGAGCCCCGGGGCTGGTCAGAGAGCACTGGGGGTCAGTAAAAAGACACTGGATAAGAGGAGCAGTAGAGGCGGCTGCATTTTGAAGAATCAAGCTCTGCATTTCCTTCTGCAGCCTCAGAATGCCTGCTTCTCCTCATCCCCCTCCTATAGGCTTTCAGAGAATGCAGAAGGAAATGTAGAGCTTGATTCTTCTAAATGCAGCCGCCTCGTCATTCCTCCTACCCAGGCTCACAAGGGGGCGGCGGCCACACTCACGGTTCTCTCTAATCCAGGATCTTTGGTGCCTGCAGCAGCTGCCTCCTCTAGCTCCTCTCCCCTTCATGGTCACGCTGAACCCATCGAGAGGCTGGATGAGAGGCTGTGACGCCCGGCCAAAGCACCGCCCCTATGATGTTGGACGTCCTGATTGGTCCAGGCTGGACCAATCACAGGACGGCAATAGTGAATGGGAGTGTCCGGGGCGCATCGCTCTGCGCCCTGAGGACACTCTAAAGGACGGCCAATCACATCAAAAGTAAAGAGGCACATGATGCCTAAACCCCCACCCCTCCCATAGCCAGCAATGTGTCCGGCGCCCCGCTGCAATAATAAAGGTACACTTTTTTTTTAATTCTAATTTCACTGTGACTAGCCTTGGGGGGGAGGCGCCACTGCGCCCCTTATTGACTAGCCGCCACTGCTGTCCAGTGTACACCATCACTGCTGCATATTGATGGCCTGAGCGGGATCTGTAGTGCTGAGTTTGGAGGTCCCGACAGACAGAGCCACCTGGGTGCAGGACAGAGAGTGGACCAAGGTAAACAGCTGCAATATACTTGGGACTGGTGAGCTGCTGTGGGGATTTACTATCTGCTGCTAGGGAAACTAAGCCCTTTAGGGAACTGATCATACAGAAATATAATAGCCTTTTTGCTGCCTGCAGGCTTGACTGGGACAGTGCTCATGTGCAGCAGCCAAACCACTGGAATCCATCGCTAGCTGGCTAAAGAGTTAAGACTAAAGACTGTCCCTTTACAGCTGCTACACAGAGACCTTTCCCTATTGTTTTTGGCTAAGAGGTACCTCTCAGGGGACATTGCATCTTATCCTAGCCATTCTCCTAGAGTGCACTCTAAACCAGTTAAGGAACTATTATTTACATTGCAGTTAATGCTAATTTGCACTGTTTATTTCTGACTTTGTTGATTTTTGAGTTAATTCCAGTCTAGTAGTACAGAACCCTGAGTTATTTTGGCATGGTAATAATACGGTCTAGCGGACTGTGTCTGAACCAACATTTGTTATGTTCTGTGATGCTTAACCGGTTCCCGACGCCGATTTACTGCGGCAGTGTGGCTCTCCTGCGCAAACCGACATAGACCTACATAGGTTGTGTGCCTGCATCTAGGGGGTGAGCGCACCACTCGGGCAGCAGGGATTTCGATTCACAGAGCAGGTGGCTCCGATTGCCGTCTGACACCCGTGATCGTTACCCGCTGAGAGAGCTGACCGTTTTTCTCTCTGGAATGATCACAGAGCCCTTGTGATCCTGCTATATAGGATCACAGGTCTCTGTGATCATTTCACAAGGCACGCCCCCCACAATTAGAATCACTCCCCTAGGCTCACATTTAACCCCTTGATCACCCATAGTGTTAACCCCTTCCCTGCCAGTGTCATTATTACAGTAGCAGTGCATATTATTAGCACTGATTACTGTAGTAATGTCACTGGTCCCCCCCCCCAAAAGTGTAAAAAATGTCAGTTAGGGGTCCGATCTGTCCGCCGCAATGTCGCAGTCATGCAGTAAAAAATCACAGATCGCCACCATTACAAGTAAAAAAAAAAAACAATAAAAATTACATAAATCTTTCCCGTAGTTAGTAGACGCGATAACTTTTGTGCAAACCAATCAAAATACACTTATTGCGATTTTTTTTACCAAAAAATATGTAGCAGAAAACAGATTGGCCTAAAATGTTAAAAAATTTTGATTTTTAAATTATTTTTTTGAGAATGTTATATAGCAGAAACGGAAAAATATTGTTTTTTTCCAGAATTGTCGCTCTTTTTTTGTTTATAGAGCAAAAAATAGAAATTGCAGAGGTGATCAAATACCAGTAAAAGAAAGCTCTATTTGTGGGGAAAAAGGGACATCAATTTTATTTGGGTACAGCGTCGCACAAACCGCGCAACTGTCCGTTAAAATAACAAAGTGCAGAATCGCAAAATATGGCCTGGTCATTAAGGGGGAAAATCTTTTGGTTCAGAAGTGGTTAAACCATCATTTTTGGTAACCTGTACCAATACATTGAGTTAATTTACCACTAAACCGTCTTGTGTCTATTTCCTGATGCTAATTCACAGGCGAGTTAAGGTACCTATTTACCCTTCTCAGTAAGTAACTTGAGAAAGAACTGGGGGTACACTAGGAATCTTCTCAGGAGACCAGGGACACAAGGAAGAACTAGCAGACTTCTCAGGAAGCCAGGGATGTGAGGAAGCACTGGGGGTACACTAGAAATCTTCGCAGGAAGCCAGGGATGTGGGGAAACACTGGGGATAGACTATAAATCTTCTCAGGAAGCCAGGGACATGAGAAAACCCTGGGGGTACACTAGGAAGCTTCTCAGGAAGCCAGGGATGTGAGGAAACACTGGGGGTACATTAGAAATCTTCTGACGAAACCAGGGACATGGGGAAACACTGGGGGGTACACTAGAAATATTCTCAGGAAGCCAGGAACATGGGGAAACACTTGGGTACACTAGAAATCTTCTCAGGAAGCCAAGGACATGAGGAAACACTGGGTGTATGCTAGAAACCCTTTCAGGAAGCCAAGGACATGAGGAAACACTGGGGGTACACTAGGAATCTTCACAGGAAGCCATGGACATGGGGAAACACTGGGGGTACACTAGAACTCTTCTCAGGAAGCCAGGGACACGGGGAAACACTTGGGGTACACTAGAAATCTACACAGGAAGCCTGGGACATGGGGAAACACTTGGGGTACACTAGAACTCTTCTCAGGAAGCCAGGGACACGGGGAAACACTTGGGGTACACTAGAAATCTACACAGGAAGCCTGGGACATGGAGAAACACTTGGGGTACACTAGAACTCTTCTCAGGAAGCCATAGACACAATACTTTTTTTTACTAGGACACACAGGGGGCACTAGGAATCTTCTCCACTAGGAAAGAAGGGGGACACTAGGAAACATCTTGGATATTACTTGGCACACTAGCTGTTGCTCAGGCAAAGCCTAAAGGAATGAGCCGAGCTTAAGCCTAGTACAATGTCAGGCCACATTGGCTGGTTCAATAGAAACCGGCTGACAATCGGCCCATGTGCACTGCAGTTGGGCCAGCTTCTGTCGAAGGGGCATGACCGAAAAAGATCTGCCGATTGGCTCACGATCAACGTCTCAGCCAATGACTGACAGCGCTGACTGGAGTGGCTTGACGGGGGGGAGTGTGTCCCTCTTTCAGCACACAATAGCACAGCAGGGGAGATCGCTGTGCCAACGTTGGATAGTTGGTACAGTGGCTCCTCCTGAGCCGTCAGGTTTTTTTCTTCAGCCCTGCTAGGTTGAATGAAAAAAAAAACGACTAGTGCGAACTAGGCTTAAAGAGGAAGTAAAGTCCCAAAAAAAAAAAACGAGAAAAAAAAAGCCCTGTAAAGAGAAAGGCATAATGAGCTAGTATGCATCGCATACTAGCTCATTATGAAGTACTTACCTTAAAACGAAGCCCCCGCCGTGCCGCCCACTCAGCGACAGGACGGCCGTCCTACTTCCGGGTTCGCGTCCTCCGGCCATCTGATTGGCCGGAGGCGCGATTACCTCACTCCCGCGCCTGCGCGCGGGAGCCGCTGTTCACGGCACTGAGCTCTGAAGGAACGGCACGGGTGGCTGTTCCTTCAGAGCGCATGCGCCGATGATGTCATCAGCAGTATGCACTCTAAATATCTCCTAAATGGTGCAAGTTTGGGAGATATTTATAGCACCTATAGGTAAGCTTTAATATAGGCTTACCTATAGGTAAAAGTTTGTGAGGTGGGTTTACAACCTCTTTAAAATAGAAAGATAGATGACCTGAGCATGTAGCAAATTGAAACAAAAGGTGGTTAACCAGTCTTGAATCTGAGTCTTGAAGTTTTGTAAGAAAACAGGTAGCAGCAGAACCTGCTGGTCCTTGAAAATAGACAAGACAGATCTGTGACACCAGGTATGGTATATGCAAACAATGGTCCAAATTTCACCAAAACATTTTTTTTTTTTGCTATTTTAGATAGCGGAAAGGAAGGTTTATACCCCCAGTCAGTTTTTGTGCAATTTGTGTTCCACTGGGAAGATATCCCTTCACTTCCTGTCCCACAGCCAAAACAGGGAGTGAACCTGAACTAGCACCCCCATTGGAAGATTTTCCCTCTATTCCTGTTCTGCCTTTCAAAGACTGGCAGATGTAAACGGACTTGTGCCCGTTTAAACCTGCCTACCTTCGGTCCGATCTGGTCTGCTAAAAAAACAGAAGGGGATCCATCCTTCTCCATCAGATCGGATCGAAGGGCAATCGGGTGTAATTAAACAGTGGAATCGGTTAATTTCCAGCTACCCATATAACACAGCAGGCTCTGTCCTTGCCCACTCTGCATAAACTGAGCGTACACAGAGAGTTCATCTGCCCGCTCTGCTCTGATAAGCAGGGAATCCGAAAACAGATCTTCTGCTGACCTCAACTGAGTCCACCGAATTTAAAAGGGGCCTTAGTTATATTTTAAGCTTAAAAAAAGTTTTTCTCACCAGAGGGTCCTGCAGGATGAATCCATATTCCTCAGACACATAGCAATCTGCAAGATTTTGCTTTTCCATTTGTCTCCTTAATCCTGCGCACGTATGCTCACCTTGACTGCAAAACAACTTATGACCACCCACCCCCGCCCCCTGTCCTTTTATATGAGGCTGATGTGCCGATGAGACTAAAGGTTCAGAGTCTGAAATCAGTGGTATGTCTGAGGCCAGGACACAAGGAGGATGTACTGTGTCAATATTCAGGAAAGAATTAACAAGGACACCAGGGGGCACCGACCCCTTGGACGGTTTTTTGCTTTGTCATAAAACATGTAATCAAGGTGGATTTTACAATACCCTCCCAACTGTCCTTGATATGGAGGTACTGTCCCGCTTTTAAAATAAAGTCCTTCTGCCTGTATTAAAAATGCACTGTTTATCAAAAAGTGTTTTACAGTGCTAAACCTTACACCCAATTTCTAAATTGTTGCAGTATAGAGGAAAAGTAGTGCTAAAAATTCTCTAGGGGTGTATCTTTGCCAACATACTATTTCTAATATGTGTCCCTCTTTCAAATCTAGAAAGTTGGGAGGTATAGATAGCTGCAATAACCCCAGTATTATTTTAAACATAACTTTAACATAAGTGTGGTCCCAGGCAGCGCATTTGCCATGGGACCACCCTTATGGGCGGCGGGAGAGGTGCCCCTCTTGCCGCTTCCCGGTCATCTTCCCATTTACCAGACCCGTCGGTAGTGGGGAAAATGATCCAGTCCGCTGTCCCCTCAGGCAGGAAGTCGAGTGAGGGCAAGATGGCCCTCACTCGACTCCATGGCCTTGGAGGACCAGAGCCACGTCATACGTCGCTTCCTAGCAACAGATTTAAAGAGCCCATTTTTTTTCATCATGAAAAAAATACTTTATTTTTTTTTTTTTTTTAGTGTAGATGTGAGATCTGATGTCTTTTTGACGCCAGATCTCACATTAAAAAGGTCCTGTCATGCTTATTTCTATTACAAGGGATGTTTACATTCCTTGTAATAGGAATAAAAGTGATAAAAAAAAATAAAAAAATATAAAAAACTGTAAAAATAAAAGATAAAACAAATAGGAAAAACAAAATTAAAGGGCCCCGTCCCCACGGGCTCGTGCACAGAATTCAACGCATACGCTAGTCACGCCCACATACGTAAACAGTGCTCAAACCACGGGTCAGGTATCGCCACGATCCTATAATTTGAGACCTTCTCAAACTCTAAACTGGTAACCTGTAGAAATTTTTAAAGTATCGTCTATGGGGATTTTTAAGTGCCAATGTTTGTCGCCATTCCACGAGCGTGCACAATTTTGAAGCATGACATGTTGGAAATCTATTTAATCGGCGTAACATTATCTTTCACAATATATAAAAAAATTGGGCTAACTTTACTGTTTTGTTATTTTTAATTCACAAAAGTTTATTATTACTCAAAACAGTTGCGTTTGTAAGACCGCTGCGCAAATACGGAGTAATAAAAAATTTTGCAACGATCTCCATTTTATTCTCTAGGGTCTTTGCTAAAAAAATATATCATGTTTGGGGGTTCTAAGTAATTTGCTAGCAAAAAAAAAAAAGTTTTTTTACTTGTAAACAACAAGTGTCAGAAAAAGGCCTGGTCGAGAAGTGGTTAAATAAATTTTTTTTTTCTTTTGTACACTGATCAGCAGAAATATACTCTCCCATTCACGACTCATTTACACAAGATGCATATTTAAACACAGCATAAATGCAGTAAAAACATAGGCGTGCACACAGGCTGTGTTGGATGTGCCTGGGCACTCCCCAGTCACCCCATGTGCATACCTCCCAACTAGCTGTATTGGGTGGGATGGTCCCGGGAATTGAATTAAACCCCGATGTCCCATCAATCCAGGCTGAATCCCAGAGCCGAAAACACGTTTTCCTCTTGGCTCCACTAATTAGCCTAAAGAGGTGAAACGCTACAACGTTCCCCCTCTCTGTGTCTTCCCTGCAGCTGAACTTGTCACAAGCAGCTACAGAAGAATCACTGTTTGTTTATACCAGGGAGGTGGTAGGTAGTAAGAGCTGGCACAGGGGGTAGGGAGGCAGGGCTGTGGTTGGCTTTATAGGGGGAGGGGGTGGGTGCTAAAGGGCAGGGCTATAAGCCAATCACAGTCAATCATAGCTCCGCACCCTATTCTCTTCACAGTGCTCAGGGTACTACAGCTTCACCCCTTCTTCTATTCCTTGGTCCAGTAGTCAGGGCTATGAGCAGCTGTAATTTAGCTCCAGCTACTAGAGGAATAGGTGAAGGGAAGAAGAGTCGGAGCTACAGTACCCCGAGTAGTGTGCACCCTGAGTACTGTGCACCCCAAGTACTGTGCGGAGTCCAGAGGGGAGAATATTGATTTCTCTGAGGTATGCATTTCCTACTTGTGATGGTGGCGGGTATCAGATCCCTGCCCTTCTCACTAACTCGTGACAAAGGACCAACCAATCTCACACCCTGCCGTCACTTACGTAACAATGCCACTCTGAGCTGCACCCTGCACAAAGATTTTCCAGCTTGTGGGACCACAATCTAAATGCCAGCAGGCTGAGAGCGATTGTCACCGGGCTAATTGAGCAATTGACCCTTTCACTGCCACCACCTCTACGTTATGAGCCCAGAGGACGCTCATAATTTTAGAAATACCAATTATGATTTTAGAATAATCGTCTGTAACACGCACTGTCACCACAGACAGGAATATTCAGAGGATTTATTATATACAGTAGTACTCTTCAAGAGACAGGTTCGTTGTTAGTTTGCATTAAGAGCTTAGGGACAAGATTAACACTTTTCAAAATAAAGTTAATAATAAAAAAGGTTAAAATTGGTGCAAATAAAATATTTACAGAAAAAGGTGTTTTCAAATAAATAGAGACATAATTCAGCAATTAGCAAAATAAGGTAGAATTGAGAAGTAAGGATACTTGAATTCAATGTCCTGAGTGTTACCAGAGTTCAGAGTTCAATAGCTGAGCCAGTTGTGATCGGTTCTCAAACTTGATAGATGTTCCTTCTTGATGTTACCTTGAGAACTCCCCTAACAAAGTTTGAGCAAGCTTTTATCTAGGATCAAAGGGGCGTTGACGGATACCCCTGACCAATTAAAACAGAGGGTCAATGGGCTGTCCTGGGTTATGACAAATATCAAGACCTCCTTTGTGGACAGAGTCATGCCACGCTCAATATCTCAAAATATGTAATGGTTACTGCTAGTTTATCATTCAGCATGTCATTTGGCACCAAAAGATACTAAACATGAATACGTGATCACACAGGGAATATCTTATCGCTATCTTCTATTCTATATGTGATAGGGTGGTCATGCATGGTAGCGTCACTCCTGACTGGTTTAAATCACCAAGAGGGGATATCTATGTAGAGGGCAACAAAGACCACTACAACAACACGGGGTACCTATACTAACTGAAGGATCAATAGTCAGACTGGTCTACACCACCAGTCTTGTGTTTACAAGACATTTTACGAATACAGGAGCCTATATATCCTGCCCACTAACAATATTTCTACATACAGCAAGAAATATCGGTATTGCTCAGTCTCTTTGGCCCTGACGAAGCCCGATGCGAAACGCGTTGGCTCATTGGGACCCTCAAACCGAATATCAACAGAGACTTCTTGCACCAACATCAAATTGAAGCATGTATTAGTCCCCTATCAGGGGTATATTTCTGTGTTGTGGTTTTTAATGTTTTTCGGTAAATATATGGGGGATTCATTTCTTTTTTTCTAACAATCCCTCATATACTACAATACACTTTTATGATCAAAATAAATAAAATGTTCAATTTTTTATGAATTATGAATTCTTGGTTTTGCTTTTTTAATTAGGCCCTGAAAACCCATACTTTCTCTATTTTGTGATATAGGGGTCATGCATGGTCTTAATTCGATCGGTATGACATTTCTCATCCAAATATATACTTATTGTTAATGTGTCATCTTCCTGTCTGCATTTATGAATTGTGTATGTATTGTTACATTTTCTAATGAACAGCTTGGCTGCGTGGTATTTATGACACAGTTCTGGTCAACCTTAATGGATTTGCTCAGTTTTACGACCGGCCTGTTCTGGAAGAACAACATCTGGCCAGGTTTCCTGTCTGTGCTGAGATAAGGTTTCTTTGAAGTGCCAGCCCCCTGCATTCCTTAAGTTAATTGAGGTAGGGAGGGAGAAAAATATCACTGAGTGCACATTTGGCCTGCTAGACTGTGTTACTGAAAAAAATGGTTGCCCGTGACAAAATGGTTGCTTGCGACAGATTTTAGTATATCCAGTGCAGGATATCATGACACTACTTCATTTGTATTGTATACCTTTCTAAAGTGTCGTAAAAAAATCTCTGTTATCTTGTACAATTGAAATGTTGAAATGTAATATAATATTCTCATATGTATTTTTTTCATTATATTTAGAATATCACTTGTAACTAAGGGGTTCATAAGTCTCCCGAAGAAGCTATGTTCACATGGCGAAACATGTAGAACTGATACCACCACAAGTGTTTGATTGTTTTTCCATGTTTTTAAATGTTTGTCACATTGTTTAAATAAAAAGTTTTATGTTTTTTTACATATATAAAACTATGAGTTTTTTCTCCATCAATTGGTTCGATTTATATTATCAGCACCTCAAAAGTCCCATAAATCCCTACTCTGAGAATAGAGGTAAGACAAACTGTCACTTTATGTTACTACTGACCACTGAACAATGCCTCACTTAGTACTGACCTCTGAACTCTGTAGTGACGCAGGGCTCAGAAGTGGCTCAGAGACAAAGCACAGCTGACCCGCATAAAAACTGCAGGTACACTGCACTGCTCCCATGATGCAGGGAAACTGCACCTCATCAGTGTGAAAGCACCCTACGGGGGGGGGGGCTAAAAGCATATTTTATGGGTACAGTAAGGCTTGTTTTATGTAACCACACCCCTTCAAGCCCCTCCTTTTGTAAACATAATTTGGCCACACTAACTGTTCGACATGGCTTTGGGCTTTTGAGCTTATGCAATAGGCTGCACACACCTATGAGTACAAATGCATATAAAAGAAAAATGAATGTACTCCAGTGAGCCTAGTTTACACCATTGCAGTCCGTTCAAAAAATGTACGGCATTTTTCCACACCGAAAGGCACTGCAAACACGCTGTAAATGTGTACAAATGGGTGTAAATATAACTTAGTAAAGAAAATAGTTGAAATAAATGAAATAATTATTCCAAAATCCGCAGTGAAAACACACTGCAATGCATGTAAACATACCGAAAACACATAAACGGGCATGCAAAAAGCAGTGAACACATTCTACATGCGCGTTGATGTACGTTAAACGCGTGTTCACAGTGTATTTTTCTTGAGCGTATGTCTGCTTGCATTTCCTGTGAAGTCCCTTTTTTCTTATTATTTCTTTGGGTGTTTGTGTTCTGCGTTGTGTTTACATGTGTTATGTATATTTGCACATTTACAGACGTTTGTGTTGCAAAAAAAAAATGCAGTTTGCTGTACTTTTTGCACTGCAATGCTGTGAACTATGCCCATTAGATAACATGGGTTTTGGACTGTATATGCAGTGGGAATGCATTCAAATACTTATCCCACTGCACCTGGAGTGAATGGGCCCTGAATGTCAAAGTGAAAAAAAATATCTAAAAGTGTTTTCATTTAATGACAATAAAAAAACAAAAAACGGCTAACTGCAGTACACACTCTCCTCAAGTTTATATTTAGTAGATACACTTTTGGCAGCAATTACATTTCACACTCTTTCTCCATATCTCAACAGTGGCTGAGCTCAGCTTTAAGGCTGGCCATACACTATACAATTTTCTTATTCAATTTCCTTTAGATTTACCTTAAACTATGTAGTGCAAGGGCCTGCCTGACTGCATACAAATTGAAAGTGTTTAGGTTTGACCCTATATTACATGGTTTTGGTAAATCTAAAGGAAAGTTGAACAAGAAAATTGTATAGTGTATGGCCAGCCTAAGACATGTGATGAGAGAGTGCACTGCACATGTAGCTTTTTTATCAGGGAGCAAAAACTGAGGCCTGGATGTAAGTCGGGAATGTAAACATTGGGATTATTTCGGCCAGGCTTCATGAAAAGCCCTACAGGCAGTGTTGCCAACCCCCCGGAGTAAAATTTACTGGCAGAATGCCAAAATTTACGGACGGCACCAATTTCTTACTGGCACTGCAAAAATGTACATAACATAGCCGTTTTCAGTGCTAAACCGTGCAAATATGAATAATTAAGCTAAAAAAACATGTAGATAGTGCTATTAGCAATGTGTTTAAGTTAAACAAAAGTCATAAACCATATTTCTCCATTTACATGAAGGTCAGATTAATATAACCCAGCCAGCACAGCGTTCCCCCATATATCAGAGTGTGCAGGATTCCCCCTTACAGTGTAACTCTGACGTAAAAAAGGAATGCTGCAGATCTTGATTTAAGGGGGACTCTGATGTAAGCGGGTGCTCTGGTGACCAGAGACCACCTTATATCAGAGTCCACTGCATTCTACTTTACATCAGAGTTCCCATTACATCAGGGTCTGCAGCATTGCCCTTTACATCAGAGCTCCCTTTTACATCAGGGTCCACAGAGTTCCCCCTTGCACTGTAAGGGGAGAATCCTGCAGACTCTGATGTAGAAAAGAATATCAGGAACTCTGATGTGGGGGGGGAGGGGGAATCTGGTGACCAGAGACCCCCTTCCGCAGATTAATTACACTAAGGTAAGGGGGGAGGGATTCCCTGCTATAAGGGGGAAACCTTTATATTAGTTCCCCCTTACATTATTATATTCACCCAGCCCTTACATCAGTGACCCCCCGTTAGACTGACCTGGCGGCGCTGTCACTTACCTGAGGGTGATCAGAGGTTGCGGACATCATACAGGAGGTGGTTAGAGGCTGTGGACATGATACCAGAGGTGGTCAGATGATGCGGACATGGTACAGGAGTTGGTCAGAGGATGTGCGGACATGGTACAGGAGGTATTCAGAGGCTGCAGACACCCTCATTCCCCCCCAACAGTAGTGTCCTAATCTGCCCCCTTCACCCTCCACATCAGTGTCCACCTCTGCCACCCTTTACATCACCCTCCCACAGCAGAGTCCTCCTCTGCCCACCTTCATATACCCTCTACAGCACTGTCCTTCTCTGCTCCCACTTCAGCCCCCACAGCACTGTCCTTCTCTGCCCCCACAGCACTGTCCTTCTCTGCCCCCACAGCACTGTCCTTCTCTGCCCCCTGCCTTTAGCCCCCCACAGCACAGTGTCCTTCTCCGCCCCACTTCAGCCCCCACAGCTCTGTCCTTCTCTGCCCCCTGCTTTTAGCCCCCCATAGCACAGTGTCCTTCTCTGCCCCCACAGCACTGTGCATTTCTGCCCCCACAGCACTGTCCTTCTCTGCCCTCTGCCTTTAGCCCCCATAGCACAGTGTCCTTCTCTGCCCCCTGCCTTTAGCCCCCATAGCACAGTGTCCTTCTCTGTCCCCTGCATTTAGCCCCCATAGCACAGTGTCCTTCTCTGCCCCCTGCATTTAGCCCCCATAGCACAGTGTCCTTCTCTGCCCCCTGCCTTTAGCCCCCCACAGCACAGTGCCCTTCTCTGCCCCCTGCCTTTAGCCCCCACAGCACTGAGCACTGTCCTTCTCTTGCCCTGCCTGTAGCCCCCAAAGCACTGTCCTTTTCTGCCCCCAATTCAGCCCCTTCAGTACTGTCCTTCTCTGTCCCCGGGACCCCAGCCAGTTCTCACATGAGTCTCCTCTTCTTCTTCTACTGGGCGCAGCCCGCAGCGCCAACAAGACAGTGTCACTGTCTTTTAAAAATGGCGTCAACCGTCGCCAGTTCGTCACTGCGCATGCGCCCATCCAGCCGGAAATAGGTGAGCTTTTCCGAGCCCGACAGGCCATGCGCAGTTGCGTGGCGGCCCCGTTCTGACATCTTTATTAAGGGCAGCCCGAAAATGGGCTAAAATTCACGGGCTGCCCGTAAATCTATGGGCGGTTGGCAACACTGCCTACAGGTATGGCATCTGCATTAGGCATGAGCCTATAGGCAGGTGCAGGTTTTTCTCCATCCAGTAGGTGTCGCTGTGCAAATATACAGATGGAGTGGAGCCCTTAGAGGGAAATTGTTCCCCCAGGGACTCTGTAGGTGTCTCAGAGGTAGCATCTGTCAGATTGGAATTTGCAACCTCTGATGACCACTGGTGGGAGCCTAAAAATTACCAACTACTCTATTGTCTCTAAATCAGTGCCTATAGAAATTGTCTTTAGTCATCACTGCTAATCAAAATATAACATGGTTGGGTGATGGAAGAGGAGCGTCCGATGTCCAAAAAACTTTTACTTGATTTTTTTTTTGTATATTGAAGTTTAAAATTTACAATTTGAGCCAACGCATTTCGGGAGAATTGCATCCCACTTCTTCAGGGCTAGTATTTAAAGAGAAAGATACACGGTAACAATCCATGGCCAGTCCATAGGTTCTACATGAATTATGAAGTAATAAAGCAGAGACATTTGGACAGCAGCACTGTCAGTCGGAGGAGAGGCTATCTTTAGACTTAAGAGATGTAGATGGACCTGAATTTAAGGAGTTATATAGTCAGAAGGTTTTTTATCTTAATCACTTCAGCCCCGGAAGGTTTTATCCCCTTAATGACCAGGCCATTTTTTGCGATTCGGCACTGCGTTGCTTTAAATGACAATTGCGCAATCATGCGACGCCGTACCCAAATACAATTAATGTCCTTTTTTCCCCACAAATAGAGCTTTCTTTTGATGGTATTTGATCACCTCTGCGTCTTTTCGTTTTTGCGCTATAAACAAAAAAAAGAGAGCGTAATTTTGAAAAAAATACCAATATTTTCTACTTTCTGCTATAAAACATTCCCAATAAATGTTTTTTAAAAAAATCTAATTTTTTTTATCAGTTTAGGCCAATTTGTATTCTGCTACATATTTTTGATAAAAAAAATCCCAAAAAGCGTATAATAATTGGTTTGCGCAAAAGTTAACACATTTACAAACTAGCTTGACTATGTACTGCAGTATTGTCTCGGCTAGCTCTCCGAAGGTACTTGGTATGGACTGAATGACTGCCATGCCACCAAAGAAAATAGCTCCATCAGCCAGAACTTTGTCAACTAAACAGTCTTCACATTTGGTTTCCAATAGATCCAGAAGAGCTGACTTTGTTTTAGCAAGCGAACCATCAGCACTAGCTAAAGGATATGAAACAGTTCCCAAAGAGTAGGACAGAATTTCCTGCAGGTCTATCTTTCTACTTTTACTTATGACTAGTGATGTCGCGAACCTAAAATTCGCCGTTCGCGAACGGCGAACGCGAACATCGGCAAATGTTCGCGAACCGGCGAACCGGGCGAACCGCCATAGACTTCAATAGGCAGGCGAATTTTAAAACACACAGGGACTCTTTCTGGCCACAATAGTGATGGAAAAGTTGTTTCAAGGGGACTAACACCTGGACTGTGGCATGCCGGAGAGGGATCACGCAAAAAAAAGTTCTTAAAAATTATAATTTTTTGATAGAGAGCCAATTATTGGAAAAATTAAAAAAAAAATAAAAATAAAAAATTTCTTTGGATTTAGCATCTGGGGGGTCTAAAAAGTGTACCTGTGAAGTTTCAGCTCTGTAGCATGTCCAGAACCCCTAAAAAACAGCATTTGTCTTATATTTTCAGGAATATGGCTTCTCTGCGGCTGGCTTTTTCTCTTGCAGGCATTTATCGGGCATTTTTTTAGGCAGGCATGTCATTTTTTGTATTTAGTGTCTGGGGGGTCTAAAAAGTGTACCTGTCAAGTTTCAGCTCTGTAGCATGTCCAGAACCCCTAAAAAACAGCATTTTTCTTATATTTTCAGGAATATGGCTTCTCTGCGGCTGGCTTTTTCTCTTGCAGGCATTTAGCGGGCATTTTTTTAGGCAGGCATGTAATTTTTTGTATTTAGTGTCTGGGGGGTCTAAAAAGTGTACCTGTCAAGTTTCAGCTCTGTAGCATGTCCAGAACCCCTAAAAAACAGCATTTTTATTATATTTTCAGTAATACGGCTTCTCTGCGGCTGGCTTTTTCTCTTGCAGGCATTTATCGGGCATTTTTTTAGGCAGGCATGTCATTTTTTGTATTTAGTGTCTGGGGGGTCTAAAAAGTGTACCTGTCAAGTTTCAGCTCTGTAGCATGTCCAGAACCCCTAAAAAACAGCATTTTTCTTATATTTTCAGGAATACGGCTTCTCTGCGGCTGGCTTTTTTTCTTGCAGGCATTTAGCGGGCATTTTTTTAGGCAGGCATGTCATTTTTTGTATTTAGTGTCTGGGGGGTCTAAAAAGTGTACCTGTCAAGTTTCAGCTCTGTAGCATGTCCAGAACCCCTAAAAAACAGCATTTTTATTATATTTTCAGTAATACGGCTTCTCTGCGGCTGGCTTTTTCTCTTGCAGGCATTTATCGGGCATTTTTTTAGGCAGGCATGTCATTTTTTGTATTTAGTGTCTGGGGGGTCTAAAAAGTGTACCTGTCAAGTTTCAGCTCTGTAGCATGTCCAGAACCCCTAAAAAACAGCATTTTTCTTATATTTTCAGGAATACGGCTTCTCTGCGGCTGGCTTTTTCTCTTGCAGGCATTTATCGGGCATTTTTTTAGGCAGGCATGTCATTTTTTGTATTTAGTGTCTGGGGGGTCTAAAAAGTGTACCTGTCAAGTTTCAGCTCTGTAGCATGTCCAGAACCCCTAAAAAACAGCATTTTTCTTATATTTTCAGGAATACGGCTTCTCTGCGGCTGGCTTTTTCTCTTGCAGGCATATATATCAGTGGTGGGTGGGCAGTGGCACAGTACACTCTCTGTGGACCTGACAGCAGTCACTGGCACCCAGGCAACTGCAATTTAAAAAAATATATATTTTTTTTTACTTTGCAAGCTGCTGTGCCACCTTATATATCAGTGGTGTGTGGGCAGTGGCACAGTACACTCTCTGTGGACCTGACAGCAGTCACTGGCACCCAGGCAACTGCAATTTAAAAAAATATATATATTTTTTTACTTTGCAAGCTGCTGTGCCACCTTATATATCAGTGGTGGGTGGGCAGTGGCACAGTACACTCTCTGTGGACCTGACAGCAGTCACTGGCACCCAGGCAACTGCAATTTTAAAAAAATATATTTTATTTTACTTTGCAAGCTGCTGTGCCACCTTATATATCAGTGGTGGGTGGGCAGTGGCACAGTACACTCTCTGTGGACCTGACAGCAGTCACTGGCACCCAGGCAACTGCAATTAAAAAATATATATATTTTTTTTTACTTTGCAAGCTGCTGTGCCACCTTATATATCAGTGGTGGGTGGGCACACAGTGGCACTGCAGTGGGCACAGTACACTCTGTGGACCTGACAGTAACTGGCAGCCCAGGCAACTGCAATAATAAAAAATATTTTTTTTTTCAATTTATTGCAACAAGATGCTGTGCCACCGTATATATATCAGTGGTGGGCAGTGCACTGCAGTGGGTACAGTGCACTCTGTGGACCTGACACAGCACTCACTGCAATTATGACAGAGGAAAAAAAAAATATTTTTTAAAATGCAAGGTACTGTGCCTGTGCCACCCGAAATGAGTGTGGTGTGCACACAGTACAGTCTGTGGTAGGTCTGTGGCCTCTCACACACAGCGGGCAGGCAACTGCAGTGTACAATAGATATATATATAGATATATATATAAAGAAAAAACTCTATTACCTTACCAGCCCTTAAAAGGGCTTTTGGGGACACTATATATATATATATATATATGTATATATATAAATAAAAAAAATCCTCAATTACCAGCCCTTAAAAGGGCTTTTGGGGACACTAGATAGATATAGATATATATATATATATATATATATATATATATATATAAGAAGAAACAACTCAATTACCAGCCCTTAAAAGGGCTTTTGGGGACGCTAGGTATATATATATATATATATATAAAAAAAAAAAAAAAAAAAAAACACAAATACCAGCCCTTAGAAGGGCTTTTTGGGGTGCTGATATTACAGCAGTAGTGGACCAAGAACACTGCAAGACCAGGAACACTGACTAACTGTCCCTAGCTTAACAGCAGCAGCAGCAGCAGCTCTCTCCCTACTCTCACTACACACACTGCTTCAGAATGATCTAAGATGGATGCTGCCCTTGCTTATTTATAGGAGGTGGGAGGGTGTGGGAGGGAGGTATGCTGATTGGCTGGAAATGTGTCTGCTGACTGTAAAGTTCAGGGTCAAAGTTTGCCTCAATGACGTCTTATGGGGGGCGGACCGAACATCGCATATGTTCGCCGGCAGCGGCGAACGCGAACATGCTAAGTTCGCCGGGAACTGTTCGCCGGCGAACAGTTCTTTACATCTCTACTTATGACGAGTAGTCTGGAGAATAACTTTTTGTCGGCACGTAGAATCACTTCCTTGCCTGCTGCAGATTTCTTTTTTGTCTTTGTTTGGTCACTAAAGGTCTTCAATTTTTGTGTTTTGATGAGAGAAAATATGTCAACTGATGGTGATAACAGTCTTTGGTTCATAAACTTTTTGACAGCATTGGCTCCCTTTTCTGAAGCAGCAAGCAAATCTCTCATGGTTTCTTCAAATGTCCCAGAGCAAATACATACCAAGCCATCTTGGTGTGTGTCAAAAGAATTCAGCATGGAACCTAGGGTGGAAATTATTCTGGTCACATCCTTTTCATCAGCATGAATTTGTGTGCTGTCAAGGTCTTTTTGCTTCCTTGTATGGAGACTTTTACCTGCTATTGCCTCACATTGTCTTGCTATGGCAGCCCTTTCATGTTGTTACAATATCCAGCGATATACTACACCTCGATTCTGTGTTAACCCTGTCCAACCACTCTTTGTCTTGGAATCTCTGTTGCATGTTGCCAGTCCAATTCTTGTGTTGCTCTCACAAACAGGAGTATCTGTACCATGTCAATATATGAACTCCAAAAGGCAAGCATTGGGTTTTCTGCACTTCTTTTCACAAAGTCTACATATTTGGAATACATTTTGTAAAATGTATAATTTACACACAAAACATCCATTGTTCTGTCCTGGAATGCACATTTGATCTTATTTATGACATCCATACATTCATCTCTCTCCTCTGTTGGTAAAGAGGCTAAAGCCCCGTACACACGTACCGAATGTCGGCCGAACGATCGGCCGTCTTTTGTCCTGTGCTGTCCTGTCGGCTGAAAAGTGCTAAAGACTGCACACGAATTTTGTCGGCCAACAACAGCCGACTGCAGAAGTGATGTCATGTGATGGTTAACTTTCCGTGTGTTTTTTTTTTCTGAGCATGCCCAGTCTTGCTAATCTGCTGTTTGTCGGTCGAATTCTGTACTGACTGGCAAACAATCGGTCGTTCTGGTGACGGCCAACAAAAATTTTAAAGTCTGCACGCCAGATTCTGTTCGGCCGAAAATTCGCTGTCGGTTGTCGGAAGCATCATACTAACAAGCTGACAATCGGCCAATCGTTAGGCGGCCGAATATTTACGGCCGACAATCGCTACGTGTGTACGGGCCTTAAGAAGGCAAGAAGTCAGATGCGTTGCAAATTCTCATACAGAAGTTTTTGTGCCCTCATGCTGCGATTGTAGTGATGACCATTGATCACTCCACTTGATCTATCCTGGGGCAAAAATTTCAGACTCAATGAGTATGTCTTGCAGTCCTGCATCTCCAAACCTCTTTCCTAGAATGCCCAGATAGGACATGCATGTGTGAAATTTACCTAGTCTACTTCCTACACGCTGAGTAAGGTCATTGTCTTTCCTGCAGATTTGCTGAGCCTTGGCATATAAAGCTTGGTCAAAAACTAACACTATATGGTCCAGTTCTGGCTGATGAGCAATTTCGACACTTCGCTTCAGGATTGTGTTTACTGTTAACATCTCTGTCTGTGAAGTTTCAATGACTGGAAGATAATACAGCCCTGACTTTTGCAGAATGCCGTCACCTTGAAGCAATGTATAGAAACCTGTCCAGCTTGGGATTGCACATCTTTCAGCGTCTATGGCCTTTACAAAAACATATGCCAGTTCAGTTTGTGCAGCAGGCACTGTGTTGTGTGTACTTTGTTTTTACCTACATGCTGACTACGTTTCTATCTGTGAAAGATGGTCCTTATGCCGTTTGCCTGCCACAGTAATGTACTTGTCTGTTTTCTAACAAATTATAAACAATACAGGAAAGCACAGGACCTGTACAAACTACTGGCAGGCCCGTCCTGGACCTAAGTTTCTTTGTTGGACATTCAATTGTTGAAGTACTGCTACCCAATGACACAGACTGGCCTTTGTGATGATTATCAGCTTCAGGACACTGTGTAACCCGTTTATCTGCCGCATCCAATCGCTTTTTGGCAATGAAATGCATGCAGCAAGTGGAGTGAAACCCAGTATTTTTGGAAAATTGCTAAACTCTTTTTCCAGACAATGCTTGTATGTTTCTACTATTCTCTGACTCTCGTCCTGCAAGCCAAGCCACCGTTTGATGCTGTTTCTGAACATATCCCACTGTGTGCAGGTAAAATCCCTTATTTCTTCTTTCTTTATGGATGTCAGATGCATATAGCATTGTTTATAATTTGTCTGGCTGTAATTTCCTCCCCTTCGTTACTCAATATTGACAACAAGGGCGCAGACATCTTTGACTTATGTTTACATGTCGTACCTCATTGGTCTAGCAGGAAGCACGTGATGATTGCTCCGCGAAGCCTCATTGCTCATGATCAAAAATATGATTACGCGAGCAGGGAACTATTGCCGATTTTGAACACTAATAAAAAAAAAAAAAAAACTTCAGAATTACACATGGAGAACTTTTATTTTCTCACTCAAAACCAATAGATATTTTACTGGAATGAAAAAAAATGTAGTGCTCCATATATGGGAATGAGATTAAACAAAAAAAAAAAACGACTTCACCTTATGGCCTAGCATGATATTTTTTCCCCATTGAGATCTGATGTGTTTTTAAGTCTTCCTTTCATTTTTTCCGAGGAGTGTGTGTGTATATATATATATATATATATTTTTTTTTTTAATTGGATTAACCCGTGCCCTAATAACAGATCCTCATCCCTGAATCATTATTAAAAAGAAGGGGGAGGAATTCCACTGGTCCTAGAACCCAGTGAAATAAAGTAGGGGTATGGGATTGTACTGGGTCTGTTATTTACAGTATGTAGGTAAGCAACAATATGGTAAAAACCAAGTAAACATTCTTTATTTTCTTAGATAAAATTTATAAATACAAAAAGCAAAAGACATACAGCATAATCAATATAGCAGCATATAGACATTAAGTGGTTTGTAGAATGGGGTGATTGCTTGCTCAATGCATTTCGCAGGATAATCCTTGCTTCGTCAAGAACTTTTAGCAATTTTTATTCACCCAATATAAGGCCACGATTTCAAACAAGCCTTGAAACATCATTTATAAAAAACAATACAACAACCACAAAGACAAGAAGAGAGAAAAAATACAATTATAAATAACTTATAAAAGTTTTTTCACATATCACACATTTTCCATGATATTACAAATATTCAATGCTTACCAAACTTCACAAATATTTTCATTTTTCAAAGTTTGATTTGACCACAAATGTCATCGTCCTCTATTGTGTATATATATATATATATATATATAGGTTTTGGGGGGTTTAAGTGCATTTCCACGTAAAAAAGGTGCATTGTGTGGGCATGGATTTGAACCATAGTTAGGTTTAGATTCTAAATTACAAGACTGGCTGAAGACAACTATAGTTTTATTGGTTGGTAATTCAGTTCACATCTAATCAACTGATATTAGGTGTACAGTTCAGCTTATTCAATTTCAGCTGTAAATTCTACATGTTGTAAACAAAAATAATAATGGAAAAGTGGTTGGCCAAATATAACACAACTTTGAATTATAACTGATATCAGAAAAGTTTTTACCAACAGCACATAAACATCAATGGCCCCTTCCACACGGGCTTTCCGATCAGGTCCGCCTGTCAGTTTTTCAGGCAGACCTGATCAGATGCTCAATGCACCCCTATGGAGCCGTGGATGCATGTCCGCTGACACCTGCTGCTATCCAATCCGATCCTGTCCGTGAAAACCAGACGGATGGAAACCCTATTTTGCATCCACCTGGAGGATCGGATTGGATGACAATGGACAAGTGGTCCGTTTTCATCTGATCTCCCATAGAGGACAGTGGGGCTCTGAAAGGTCTGTCTCAGCACGGTGAGCGGAGATGGACCTGTCATCTGCCTGCTAAGCGGGGATCGGCGGATCCATCCCCCACTGAGCAAAACGGAGTCCGCTGGGTGGAGAGCCCGTGTGAAAGGACCCAAGGAGATGCCAAAATGTACTTGAAGTCAATTTTTAATAGGGGTGCTCCAAGCTAAACAAAAAAAGAGTGCACTTTTCACATCTTAGCAGTAGAAACTCAATGTAACAAATGGAAGAAAAATACCGTATATCCAATGCACAGAATAATCCTGACATCAGCAAAAGATAAAAAAAAATAAATGTCATCTGCACTTTAGTTTAACGATTGTTGCATAATTCTATACAAACATGGACTTTAATCATGAGAGTGCAAGCATTATACATATCTTGCAGTAGTATTTTAGCTGATCCATAGAAGTTTTTTTTCTCACTGCTCAGCAAGAATCTTTATTCTCGGACTCTTTTTTGATGACAATACAGCCCGCATTTGCTCTCCATAGTCGGCTCCTGGGTCTGGGAGAATGTTATCTTAACAGGAGAACATTTTTAAATCTGATTTAATTTTTGAATTTTCTTTTCCTTTTACATAACATATACAAATAAACAAAACAACCAAAAAAACAAAACCCAGAACAAGAAATTCCCCTTCCCCTATTTACCTTTTCTCACCTCTCTCGTCATACCTCTCGCCTTTCCTTATTGCTCAGTTAAGATAAAACTTTAAGACCACATTTTCTCATTATTATCAAGTATACCAAAAATTCCAGAAATATTTCAGGGCAACCGATACACTGTATAAAAAGGTAAATAAAACAGGTCAACCCTCTCTTCAAACACCACCTCTCTTTATTATATATTTAGGCTGGAGCATCTACCCATTTTCCCTTCCTTTTTTAACTTCAAAGATGCGTTTTGTTTAACATAGGTGTGTTTTTTTTAAACATAACCTGTTTATCCACTTCCAAGAGAACGTGGCAGATTTTACATGAGCAGTCGATCTTTTTGTACTCAGGTATACGAAGAGATGTTTTTCAGCAAGGATCAAATTATCCGTGTCCAGTGGGGGAGCTCTGACATCATTCTGGCTTTTGGCTGGCTGTAAACAATCCCTGCTGTATGATGGGGGTCCCAAATAATTGCCCACTACTGGTTAAGGTGGGGGGCGGGAGTCTTTCCCTGTTGTGGAGGGCTCTGAGGGGCCTAGTGCCTCCTGATTAGAACAGTGCAGCCTTGTCTGGCTAAAATTGGGGAGGCAGAAAACCTGCAGTGTTAAGTGCACCCTGAGAGTTGCACCCCGGGGGTGCTCTAGGCCAATACTGAGCACATTTTTGTTACTAGGCTACACTGAACATGCACTGGGACTTTTTTTTTTTGTTTTATATTTTTTTTTTTCTCCAAGTGTGTGTAGCTTGAACTTTTTTGTATGTGTTTTTTTACTCAAGAATTGTAGGGTGTGGGCTTTTGGGCCCACCCTAAAGTCTAGAGCAGGGATCTTCAAACTTTGACCTTCCAGTTGTTCAGGAACTACAATTCCCGTCATGTCTGTGAATGTCAGAGTTTTACAATGCACCATGGGATTTGTAGTTCTGCAACAGCTGGAGGTCTGTAGTTTGAGGATCCCTGGTCTAGAGGGAGGATGTGGGGCCCTTAGGCTCCTTCTTGCCCTGCCTTGGAGGGGGGGGGGGGTCTCTCTTTGGGAGAACCCCTCAGCTAGTACTCCTTCGTCGGCTTCAGCTGATAACACGGAGAGAGGTTTGCCTGGCCTTTTTGCTAGGTGGATCTGAGTGTGCCTCACCCCCATGCATTTATTATTTTCTGAAGGAGCCTGAGGAGCATTGCATCCACGATCAGCAGATTGTAGGTACAATCTCAGGCTCCTACAAACTCTCAGCATAGCTGTCTGCTCATACCCCGTACAGACAGGAAGAATCAATGAACTGCTAGAGCGCTGGAGTGCTCATCAGCACCCTCGTAGTTCGAGCACTACAAGCCATTAGCCGCAATGGTTGGCGGTTTTTGTAGGCATTCATTAACAGGAAACTGCAAATGAATGACATGGCCATGTGGGCGGAGGGCCGCATGGCTGCTCTGTTTTTAATTTGTGACAGTGGATGTAGGAAAAGGATCCCCACCTGCTGTCACAGGGAGGGGGGGGGGGGGGGTAAGGGAGGCTGCAAATGCTGGAACATGTTACATGTTTCACCCTAAAAACTAGTGGAATATGTAACACAGGGGTGTCAAACTCAACTTCATCGAGGGCCGCATTAGCATTATGAATGCCCTCAAAGGGCCTGTTGTATCTGTAATACTAGAAGTCCAGAGTATCCCAAACCCCTTAAATCAGATGTCAAGAGTCCCCCCACCCTCCCTTACATCAAAGTGCACCCCCTTACCTCGTGTTGCTGCCGGGAAGAAGCTGGGGGCAGAGCTAGGAGGCAGAAAGTGCAGGGTCTGGAGGAGGCCCAAAGGAGGGCTGGAGCTCTACTGTATTTTATATATTTTTTGATATTTTGAATGATTGGCTTTATCATGATTGGTTGGTTCTAACACTATTGAATTAGGCACAGAACAGCTCCAAACCCATTTCCTGTTTAAAAATAATTCCACACCAGACACTACCTCTGTAGTTAAAGTGGGGGCAGCAGCTTTATTATTGTTGTATTATTTCATTATCCATAGCGCAGAATCACTCATACACGTTCATACATATTTCTTGCAAAGCACATCTTGTAAATGTTAAGCTATATGGTCCCAATGGATAGATGTAATGTCTCGCTCGATTAAACAAAAAAAAAAAAAAAAGAAGAAAACCACGCTCACCACAAAAAAGGAAAAAAACATGCATGCATGGGATAGGCATAAGGCTATCCTTCATATAAGATAGGGCCAGGGACTATTCATAGGATTCAGATATATTGGGCAGACTAGATGGGCCAAATGGTTCTTATCTGCCGACACATTCTATGTTTCTATGTAAAACAAAAGGGGAATAAAGCTGGATACACACTATACAATTACCGTATAATATGAGGTCAAACCTAAACACTATCAATTTTATATGCAATCAGGCAGACCCTTGCACTATATAGTTTAAAGTAAATCTAAAGGAAATCAAACAAAAGTTGTATAAGTGTGTATCCAGCTATCCTAATGTCTAGGTATAACACACATCAATGGTAACACATAAAAATAAATAGGCAGCAATATATCCCAAAATCTAGTGAAATCATATCAACCAATATTGAACTTTTTGATAATAACTAATTCAAAGCAAGAAAATATATACAAGGCCCAGCCACTTTATTAGGTACACCTTGCTAGTAAGAGGTTGGACCCCCTTTTGCCTTTAGAACTGCCTTAATCCTTTGTGGCATAGATTTAACAAGGTGTTGGAAACATTCCTGAGAGATTATGGTCCATATTGATGTAGCACTGCCCCCTTGAGGGCTGCTGGATTTCTCCCCTTTCAGGTTCCCCTGGGTTACCGATGGCAACTGCATGCAGAATCTTACCACGTTACGTTCCTGGCTCAGTCAATGAACAGTCTAGGGGTTGTCGTTTTTGTTGTTTTATTTTAGATGGGAATGGGAGAAGGGATGAGTGGGATACTCCAACACTTGAACTATTCACAATACTGAGGACTTCTATCTGAGAATAACTAGATGAATCTGAAGTAATGTTCTTTAACACTTATCTTCAGGGTACTCGCCTCGTACCCCCTTTCTATCTGCCAGCTGACACCCATCCTCTGACTACTCTACTCTGGAGTGGCCCCCTTCCTGGTCAGGCCCTTAGACACAATCCCCTGTACTCATGATACTGCTTTCCAGTGTCTCAACTCCTCCTAGTCAGCTCTCCTGGACCTCTGGGTTCAGCTCCTCACTTCTGGCTCACCAGGCCAACTAAACACGAAAGAAGAGGAGAAAAAAAGGGACTCACCTCAAAAGGGTCAACTAAGGACACTGAAATTATGGTGAAATACACTTTATTGAAAAATGACACAAAATATATTGAGTGAACTCCCAGTACAAACCACAAGCTTATATAAAAAACATTATTAAAAACAGAGACAGGGGGTTGCTGCAGCGACCAAGCATATTTGAAAAATTGTGCAGGAAAGTTATTTCATCATTGGGGAATCATACAGTCCCAGGTAATTATTGCACTTCATAGATGGCTTGATTATTGAACAAACAGGGATCCTTAGGACATCCAAGATCAGTCCGGAATGAATAGACAGAGTTCAATTTGTTCAAGGCAACAATTTGATTTGATTCCGCGATGCATCACAATTACTGCCCAATGTCCATGCCCAGCCCACTGGTTTTCAAAAAGGTGAAAGTATCAGCGCGACTATGTGTGGAATCGCACACTAGTATACAATATAATACTCGCAGCAGCTATATCAAAATGTGTGAATCACTGCACATAGAAGGATCATAAATGAATAGAAAGATACTGCGCTACTAACATAAATGATTTTCAAAATAAGCAAAAAGTGTGCAAATGTTGCAAATATGTGCTGAATGTGCTAGTACAGTCCTGATGTGAGAAGTACTAGATCAAAGGGTATAAAACCAGCAGTGCAGTGATTCTATTGTGTATAGATCACCCTGCAACAATATTTTATAATATGATTATACCAAGTGCATACAAATATCAATAAATAATGTGCAATATATAAAGTGCAAATATATATATATATATATATATATATATATATATATATATATATATATATATATATATATATACCACTTAGCAGCAGTAATAAATATTAATCATAATCTAAAGTGCATAAGTGTGTAAACAATATCACTTGCAAATAACAAATCAGTCCTTTTGTTTCCTGTGCTATGCCTTACACCAGTCCATGCACATTTCCAGGCATGCAGAAGAATATTGGTGGTGGGAACCTCTCATCACCAAATACACCCCGTGAAGAAGGTGGGGGCTTATCGGATTAAATATACACTTGAGACTTGTTGCAAATAAACCATCAGCTGCATACAGGAAGACTCCAGGACTTAGGGTCCACTGCAAATAGCGTCCTTTGCATCAACGCCTCCTACACAGCTTATGGCAAACACAAGGGACTCCACATAGCGTAATTCGTTCAAAACTTTTATTAAAACAATACCAGTTTAAAAAACATCAGCGACTTCTAAATGTTTGGACCGCATACTGTCCGCTATATATTCTTTTACCGCCTGTCTGATGTTTACTTTCCTAACACAGTTACAGTCCGGCAATCAGCAGGCGGATGGACTTGGCGTGCATGTCACTCTGGATTAGGGACTCACTCAATATAAGATAGAAGTGCGAAAAGTAGTGCAAATTGGCAAAAATAAATCACAATATATAATACAGTGCAAATGACATAGAAAACGTCTAGGGATAATAATATCAGTAATAGAGGTTTTCTATGTCACTTGCACTGTATTATATATTGTGATTTATTTTTGCCAATTTGCCCTACTTTTCGCACCTTTTATACCCTTTGATCTAGTACTTTTCACATCAGGACTGTACTAGCACATTCAGCACATATTTGCAAAATTAGTGTCAGTGACTTAGTTTCAGGGACACTTCCAGTGTGTAAGGGTTAATGTAAACTGATGCCTGAGTGATTACCTTATTATCTCCGGTATTTTCATATTTTCATCGTCAGTCTCTAGGCAGGTGGGAGGGGAGGAGGAGGAGATCGGCAGGCCAGAGGGCATGTGACTGTGACAGAGATGTAAAGACCAGAGATGATAAGGTAAAATCAGGCATCAGTTTACATTAACCCTTACACACTGGAAGGGTGCCCTGAAACGGAGTCACTGACACTAATTTGTTTTAACTTTTGAGTGCACAGGCAGTCGGGCTGTACTTGGAGAGGCGGGGGTGGGGGGAGCTGGGATGACGTCATCCACGCATCGATGCGGCCGGTCCTCAGCATCGGATTCGAATCGTTCAAGGCCACATCACAATTATTTTCAACACACCTACTGCTCACCAGCCAAAGACCCGAGCATGTGTCCCTGGCTTTTATACCACACCCCACAATGCACTGAGACAACCAGTCTGTGCCAAACACTGGAGCTGTATCAAAGCGTGTGTGCCCATTGGTCAGGCTTCCTCCACTGTCCAATGTGCCTCCCCATTGGGTCAGTGGGGACACTCCCCAGACCCCATGAATCACACACTGAGCACATTGAGCAGACCTAACACAGATCCTGCTCTCTGTTAAGCAGAGAGGAATATAGAATTTATCTGCTGCTCCTCTGACAGGCAGACAGAGCCAAAAACTATACTCACTCTCTAGCACCTATCTAGGAGGGTGCTACATTGACATGAAAGCATCACGCAGTTGCTGTAGATTTGTCAGGTGCACACCCATGATGCAAATCTCCCATTCCACCACATCCCAAATGTGCTCTATTGTATTGAGATCTGGTGAGTGTGGAGGCCATTGGAGTACAGTGAACTCCTTGTCATGTTCAAAATACCAGTGGTGAGATGATTTGGGACATGGTGCATCACCCTGCTGGAAGGAGCCATCAGAAGATGGGTACACTGTAGTCATAAAGGGATGGACATGGTCAGCAACAATACTCAGGTAGGCCCTGGCATTTAAACGATGCTTAACTGGTACTAAGGGGCCCAAAATGTGATAAGAAAATATCACCCACACATTTATACTACCACCACCAGCCTTTCTGTTGATACAAGGCAGGATGGATCCATGCTTTCATGATGTTTATGCCAAATTCTGACCCTACCATCTGCATGTCGCAGCTGAAATTAGTCAGACCAGGCAACATTTTTTTCCCAACCTTGTATTGTCCAATTTTGGTGAGCCTGTGCAAATTGCAGCCTCAGTTTTCTGTTCTTAGTTGAAAGGAGGGGCGCCCAGTGTGGTCTTCTGCTGCTGTAGCTAATCTGCTTCAAGGTTTGATGTATTGTACGTTCAGAGATGGTATTCTGCATACCTTGGTTGTAACGGGTGCTTATTTGAGTTACTGTTGCCTTTCTCTAATCTTGACCCAGTCTGCCCATTCTCCTCTAACATCGACAAGGCATTTTTGTTAAACTATTCTCTATAAACAGTAGAGGAGAGGTGGTTGTGTGAGAAAATTTCAGTAGATCTGAGTATTTAAAAAAAAAAAAAACTACTGACCAGCCCATCTGGCACCATTAACCATGCCATGTATAAAGTCACTTAAGGCCCCTTTCACGAAGCGATTTCACAGCGATCCAATCAGATCCGCCTGTCAGTTTTTTAGGCGGATCTGATCGGATCCCCCATGCATCCCTATGGGGCAGTGGATGTCCGCTGACACCCACTGCCATCCGCACGGATGGAAACCCTATTTTCCATCCATCCAGGGAATCGGATCGTATGAGAGCAGGCAGGCAGTCTGCTGTCATCCGATTCCCCCATAGAGATGCATGGGGCTCTGACACCTCAATCTCCGCACACAGAGCAGAGAGGGAGAGGTCACCTTCAGTGGGGATCTGTGTATCGATCCCCCTGCTGAGCAGCACAGATCCACCTACGGAGGCGGACCGTGTGAAAGAGCCCTAAAAAGGAGAAATACCGCCAAAGCTCGTTGGGCTGTACTTCTATTGATCACAGGGAGTGCAGATCGATTTGCACACCTGTGATCCGTGTTCAGCAGAGAGCAGGCTGAAGTCCACTCTCTGCTGACCTCACAGAAGTCAGTCCAGGCTCCGCTTTATCACAACCATGGAGTCAGGATCTATCAGATCCCTGGACCAACACCCAGCTCAGCCTCTCAGAGAGCTGCTGAGAGGCTGAATCAGTGCTTGCAGTTCAAATAAACACTATATTACCAAAATTATTGGGACGCCTGCCTTTACATCCTTATGAACGTTAATGGCAGCCCAGTCTTCGTCCATAGGGTTCAATAGTGAACAATTTATTATTGAATCAACTTTTCTGGGAAGGCTTTCTACAAGGTTTAAGAGTATCTATGGGAATGTTTGACCATTCTTCCTGAAGCACATTGGGAAGGCCTGGGTTGCAGTCAGTACTCTAATTCATCCCAAAGGTGTTCTATCGAGTTGAGGTCAGGACTCTGTGCAGGCCAGTCAAGTTCCTCCACCCCAAACTCGCTCATCCATGTCTTCATGAACCTGGTTTTGTGTACTGCTGCGTAGGCATGTTGAACAAGGGCCAACCCCAAACTGTTCCCACAAGTTGGGAGCATGAAATTGTCCAAACTGTTTTGGTATGCTGACACCTTAAGAGTTCTCTTTACTGGAATTAGGCGGGCCAGGCCAACCCCCACACCATAATCCCCCCTCCACCAAATTATTTGGACCAGTGCAAAGCAAGGTCCATAAAGACATGGCTGAGCAAGTTTGGGGTGGAGGAACTTGACTGGTCTGCACAGAGTCCTGACCTCAAAAGAACACCTTTGGGATGAATTAGAGTGGAGACTGCGAGCCAGGCCTTCTCTCCAACATCACTGCCTGACCTCACAAATGCGCTTTCTGGAAGAATGGTCAAACATTCCCATAGCCCACCCTCCTAAACCTTGTGGACAACCTTCCCAGAAGAGTTGAATCTGTTATAGGCTGCAAAGGGTGGGCCAACTCGATATTGAACCCTAAAGACAAAGACTGGGATGTGATTTAAGGTCATGTGGGTGTACTTTTGGTAATATAGTATAGTAATATAGTGCATAAGTAGTGCTCAAAAAATGAGCAAGGAAAATGTCCAAATAAAGATGAAACAAAGCCTGTCTCCCAGAAAAAGTAAACATCCACCATATGTGTGAAAGAGCTACAGAGCAGCAGAAGACTATGACCCTCTGGTTAGGAGCAGGAATAGTAAGCATATATAAATTCGTGAGGCCTAATCGTGCCTTTAGGCAGCTGTCAGATTCCCAGTATTGAGAACTCTAAGTCACTTCATCGAGTTTCTCCCTCATACACATGGTATTATATACAGGAGAAAGTGGACCCGCACTTTTCAATACAGGTTTGATGTGAATAAAAGTATTGCACTTCCATAAATCGCCAGGATAAAAGCAATGAGCATCAAACATCGGCTGGCATCAGAACAGGAAACAGATAGTACATACGGACATCAATGCGTAGACCAAGCATTCAAACAGAACTGCAAGCCCTTCTATATATGGACTATTAGTTAATGCTTGTTTATTATAAGATTATATATATATTTTGCACCCTTCTATTACTTGATAGCTGGAATTTCTGGTCTTTGCTATACTGATTGGCAATACTGTTTCCTATATACTGTACGTCTTTCAGGGTCGTTTGTTCAAAACTCTCCTACGGTTATGAGTAGCGGTGTTTTGAGCTGTACTTTGTTCAATAAGTGATTTCTTGCTCATCTGTTCTGCATGCCGATTTTTTTTTCCACTTAGACCTGGTTCACACCAGTGAGATTTGTCATGTGACTCGCATAGACTTCTGTTAAATGACGTCGCAAGCTGCAAGGACATCAGAAGAGGAAGTCGCACTTAGCTGCGGCTTTGAAATCACGCTAAAGTAGCACGATTTTAACCACTTCCTG
Organism: Pelophylax lessonae; assembly: GCF_965119305.1. Taxonomy (NCBI): domain Eukaryota; kingdom Metazoa; phylum Chordata; class Amphibia; order Anura; family Ranidae; genus Pelophylax; species Pelophylax lessonae. The sequence continues at coordinate 556,291,580 of NC_138771.1, read as the reverse complement.
CCTGTCATTGCAAAATGACGGCCGGGAAGTTGCTCTATCTTGACTGGCCATCATATTACGTCCAGCATGATAGAACGCTCTGCGTGCCCCCCGGGGGACACGCAGAGCGGCGATCGGTGGTGCGGTGTGTTACTGTGACTCACCGCATCTCCGATCCCAGTAAAGAGCCTAATGACGTAGGCTCTTTATAGTGAAGATGTGGGGTGGTGAGTGGCGCTGCCAGAAAATACCTACTAGATGGGAGGAATTCCACACTAAGATCTCAAAACAAAATTAAATGTATACGTTTATAAATAAAGGCTGCTGCCTACTATAGATAGTGGGCTCTTTACCATGTGATTGGCTGTGTCCAATCACAGCTGGTCATATAGTAAATAGGAAGTGGCTTTGATCGGCTTTCCTCAGTTCGTGCCTGACAGGGGGGGGGGGGGGGGTAGTCTGTGCTGGTAATCAGAGCATTGATTACCTGTGCAGACCCTTGGGGGATGCCACCAGAGATTTCCCACCCATTGCAACCAGGGATGCCAATCAGGGCTCAGGGACCCTTTCAGTGCCCTCCTCAGAGCTGCCCATCACTGCCATCTATCAGTGCCCATTATTGCCCATCAGAGCTGCCCACCAGTGCCCATTATTGCTGCCTATTATTGCTGCCCATCATTGCCGCCCACCAGTGCCCATTATTGCAGAAAAAAAAAACGTATCTATTTCCAAAATTTTATAACAAACAAAATATTATTATTATTTTTTTTTTTTCAAACTTTTCGGTCTTTTTTTATTTGTGTAGCAAAAAAGAAAAAACCTTGCGGTGATAAAATACCACCAAAAGAAAGCTCCATTTGTGGGGAAAAAAATTACACATTTGGTTTAGGTACACAGTGTTGCATGACCAATTGTCATTCAAAATGCAACAGCGCTAAAAAGCTGAAAATTGGCCTGGGCAGGAAGGGGGTGAAAGTGCCCTGTATTGAAGTGGTTAAAGCCACACTGATATGAACCAGGGCTTAGAGTGACATGGATAAAGTTTTTGTAAAAAAAATAAACAAATCATGCTCTGCAGGGGTTAAAATAAAACCAGCTTCTCCTGCAATACTGCAACCTCTGAGAGCCCCCTACAGACTCAACACTCTGCTCTCATCCATGTTAAAAGATGTCCAGCTTTATCCAACCCACTTCCAGTGTGGGTGAGTCATCACACAGAAGAGTGCTGCAATGAATTGGGGAGAGGTGGGAGGGGGGGTGTCATCTTCATTATGTGTAGACATTCTTTGGAGCCTTCAGAACATGCAACATGTGAAGGGACCAAAGACTGCAGGATTTAACTGCTTGCCGACCGCCGCAAGTAGATTTACTGCGGCGGTCAGCCCCTGCCAGGCAGAGTGACGTTAATTAACGTCACTAGCCTGGGAGGGTCTGGGGAGCGAGCGCGCGCCCACGGAGGCGCGCTCCCGCTCCCGCGCGGTCACGCACCCCCCCGCGCGTCTGACCAGCGGACCCGATGTCCGCCGGCCACTCGGCGATCGTCGGGGGAAGAGGGAGAATGTCAGGCAGCTTGTGTAAACAAGCTGCCTGTCATTCTCCTCGCTGTAAAGACACTGATTACACGGATCTAGTATGTAGATCCGTTGATCAGTGTCCTTACAGCTAGAGCCACAGCCAATCACAGTAAGAATCACGCCCCTAGGGACACACACAGCCCCTCCCTCCCAAATAAAGTTAACCCCTTCACTGCCAGTGTATTTTTACAGTAACAGTGCATATGTATAGCACTGATTACTGTAGAAATGTCACTGGTAACCCCAAAAGTGTCAAAAATGTCAGTCAAGGGTCCGATCTGTCCGCCGCAATGTCGCAGTCCCGCAAAAAAAAAAAAATCGCAGATCGCCGCCATTACGTGTTAAAAAAAAAACAACAAAAATGACAAAAATCTTTCCCTTTGTTAGTAAACGCGATAACTTTTGCGCAAACCAATCAAAATACGCTTTTTGCGATTTTTTTTACCAAACATAGGTAGGATAAAACAAATTGGCCAAAAATGTTAAAAAATTTTGATTTTTACATTTTTTTGGGGGGAATTTCATATAAAAAAATGTGAAAAATATTGCTATTTTTGCAAAATTGTCGCTCTTTTTTTGTTTATAGCGCGTGATCAAAAAAATCGCACAGGTGATCAAATACCACCAAAAGAAAGCTCTGTTTGTGGGAAAAAAAGGATGCCAAATTCGTTTAGGTACAGCGTCGCACAACCGCGCAATTGTCCGTTAAAGTCACGCAGTGCCGAATCGCAAAATACCCCCTGGTCTTTTAGCAGGAAAATCCTCCGGGGCTTAAGTGGTTAAGGTATACAGGTTGTGAATTGAGGATAACAAAACATTTGAAGCTGAAGTTAGGCTTTAAATATTCTTCATCAATTTTCATAATGTACTGGAAACATGTGAAACTAAAACCCGATTGGTACAGGTAACTTTGGCCTGTTATCTGATAGATGCCAAAACTCCCCGATATTGTCATTTAGTCTCCAGCTGGACACTATTTATCACACCACATCCATCAGTGCAAGTTATATGACAATAATAAATACACTCAGAGCATTGAAAATATTTAATGCTGCTAGAAAATAAATGTTATACAGTATTATTTTTCTTTTTATCAACAGAGATATATTCTGGTATTTTTTTTAGGAAAGGGATCAAATAAATTAAAGTATGTACAAATTTTACTATTACTAAAATAACATCTCAGAGCCAAACGTCGATAGCTTGAAATCAAAACTCTTGCTGAAAAGTCAACTGAAGCCATGGTATAAAAATGTTTGTATAATTCAGTAGGATCATCAACAGCCCCAAAATGACTATGAAAAAAGGAACTCGTTGCACATTGTAGCACCAAAATGAGTCATATGCTGTCATAGATTTTCAAAGAGGAAAAGAAAAAACTCAACCAAGCATCTTAGGCCTTATTTAAAAAATCAAGGAACAATATACAGAAAGCAGCTCCCCACAGCAACCAACCAGAAACAAGCTTCCAATGATTTGTATAATTGAAGTTGTTGGAAGATGCATTCTGCATACCGCTGATCTTTGTACCTTATTATTAAACAAGCCTATTCATAATGCAAGCTGGTTTCATAGTTACAGTGCAGCCCAGAACATGGGGTAAAGCCATTTCTACTTCATGAAGTTGGGAGAGCATTCTAGGAAGCATAAGCTAGTTCTGAATGGCCACAATCTCCATAGTGTAGACAAATACATTGTCTCTTCTAGTACACTTCATCTCTTCAAATAGCTCTTTACAGAGTTTAATGGCAATCTGGCAAGTCAGGTGTTACGCAGTGTGAAAGGGAGTGTTATTTGGCATACACTTGACAGAGATTATCGCAGGTCCATGACAACGACATCCAGGTCACTGATTGTAGTGTGGCTGGTGGTCTGTAGGGAGAGACAAATATTATGGTGGCAGAAAATGTTAAAGCCAAACTCAAGGCACATATAAAAGACACAAATTATTGCAGCTCTGTAATCATGCATAAATCATTACATGTATTTTTCGATGCAAGTCAGTGCCTGAATATAACCTGGTATCAGCCTCTTGCAGTCCCTGCACAGCAGAGCTAGAGTGTGAGGGGAAGGGTCAGAACAAGGAACCAAATAATTATGTGCTTACAAGAAGCATACTCATAGGAAGGGAAAGCAGAATGACAGAGTGGTGAGCTCATCACTGTGCTGCTTCTTCCTTTCACTGTCCAGTCACAGACTACAGCAGACCCATAATGACCTGGGCTCAGGGGAAACACGTTGACTGATGGTGGGACTTTTAAGGCAAGTAAAAGTTTTTCGAAATACTTTTACTTGCCTTAAAAGTCCCACCCAACTTGGCTTGAGGTACCAACCCACAGATACAAACCTTTCAGGGACGACGGCAAAACCCACACCTTTCTAGGCTAATAGTGATCAAAAACTTTATAGGACGTTGACTGATGGTAGCAATCAGACAGAGGACATCTAGTACAAGAAAAAAGTGATCAAAGTAATATCTAGACTGAAAGTAAATTGCACCAGCAGCTGTTTTTTTTTTTTTTGTTATATCCTTTAATGGGCTATTTATTTTTATCTTGCCATTTTTCCCTGCAGTTCTGCTATAGAGTTGAAATAAAGATAGTTGGTGAAAGTGAGCTTTGGCCATAATCTGCAAGTATGCATAGCATACCTGCAACTATTTAACTCACCTACCTCCCTCAGTGATGTCCTCCAGCGATGGGAAGTCCAGGTACCTGTCACCACTTTGTCCCCTGCTATCGTCTCTGCTGCCAAATTCTCTGGGTGCCATAGCAATCCTCCACAGTGTGAGAGGTCACTAATGATGAAACTCCCCTTACGTGCACACAGGAGTTTTCACTCCAGGCATCTGGCCCATTCTAGGCTAAAAGTGTACCCTGCATGGTGTATGAGCTGTCAAAAATCTCCATCTCCTGGTATGCGACACCATATATGAACTCTCTATAGTAAAGTGCTGCAGATGGCATGAATGCTTTTTATACAAATAATAACAACAATAACCACAGCAAAAATATGAATGGCATTTGAGATGCTTTAAAGCCCAATTAAAAAGAGCTATAACTGACTCCGCAGGGGACAGATCAGACCTCCACAGAGAGATCACCACTTCCACACGAAAACAGTGCTAGCAGGGGACAGGCTTTTATATTCAGGCTGTGGCTGCTTTCCAAAGTGAACTGTAAAACATTGTGTTTGTTTGGTTTTGATTCTTTTGGAAAGTATTAAGCAAATTTAAGCTAAAGTTTCAATTGGGCTTTATTCATGTGTGTAATACTAGGTTTTTATTTTGGCTTGTATGGAGAAATAAAAACAAAGCACAAACATATCTCAAACACACCCAATTAAATAACTGGGCAAAGGCTTATGCAAGCTGCCACCCACTTAAGGCCGGGTTCACACATTTGTGGCCTCAGGTTTTGTGCCTAGGGTCTGCTGCATCCCTGTTCATATTAGGTTAGAATGTTTGCCTGAATTTGCACCTGAATCGAACTCAAAGATGCACAGGACCCTTTTTAAATGTGGACCATGGCCGGCCTGGACCTGTGTAAACTGGCTCCATTGCGAGCTGGTCACACTCGGCTGTCAAGCAAATTGGATGCAGGGAATCACACATCCAATTCGCATGTTTATGAACCCAGCCTAATGGTTTTAGTTAAGTTTACCATCAGTTAATTTTTGCTGCTGTAATAGAAACACCACCTTTTGATAGATCGCCGATTAACCACTTCCCGCAAACCTAAGTACCTGTACGTCAGCTTGAAGTAGTGGTTGTACCGGGGTGATGCCTGCAGCGTCACCCTGTTTTTTTTTTTTTTTTTAAAGCCGGTGGTCAGCTTTCTGGAGATAACAACCAATGTGGCTCAGCAGCTGCTTGGCCATTATCCCAGGGAGCAGGAGGGGACAAATGCTTTGATCAGGTCTCCGATCATGTAACCTGGAAGCGTTACATGATTGGGAGAAGAAAGAAGGAGGAAGAAGAAGAAGAAAGAAGGAGGAAAGAAGAAGAAGAAGAAGAAAGAAGGAGGAAAGAAGAAGAAGAAGAAAGAAGGAGGAAAGAAGAAGAAGAAGAAAGAAGGAGGAAAGAAGAAGAAGAAGAAAGAAGGAGGAAAGAAGAAGAAGAAGAAAGAAGGAGGAAAGAAGAAGAAGAAGAAAGAAGGAGGAAAGAAGAAGAAGAAGAAAGAAGGAGGAAAGAAGAAGAAGAAAGAAGGAGGAAAGAAGAAGAAGAAAGAAGGAGGAAAGAAGAAGAAGAAAGAAGGAGGAAAGAAGAAGAAGAAAGAAGGAGGAAAGAAGAAGAAGAAAGAAGGAGGAAAGAAGAAGAAGAAAGAAGGAGGAAAGAAGAAGAAAGAAGGAGGAAAGAAGGAGGAAAGAAGAAGAAAGAAGAAGAAAGAAGGAGAAAGAAGGAGAAAGAAGGAGAAAGAAGAAGAAAGAAGGAGAAAGAAGAAGAAAGAAGAAGAAAGAAGAAGAAAGAAGAAGAAAGAAGAAGAAAGAAGAACTGGCAGTATTCAAAAATGCAGATTTCGGCATTTTGAATACTTTGAAGTGCATTGGAGGGGTCTGGGGTCTTTTAGACTCTAGATCCCTCCATAAAGAGTACCAGTCACTGCCTATTACTGTCACAAGGAATGTTTACATTCCTTGTGACAGCAATAAAAGCGATCAGATTATTATTTTTTTTTTTAAAGTGTTAAATAAAAGTAAATAGAAAAAAAATACAATTTTTTAAAGCGCCCCCGTCACCGTGAGCTCGCGCACCAAAGAAAACGCATACGCAAGTCGTGCTCACAAATGAAAATGGTGTTCAAATCACACATGTGAGGTATCGCTGCGATTGTCAGAGCGAGAGCAATAATTATAGCAAAATAACTCCTCTAATTTAAAACTGGTAAAAATTTTAAAGTTTCGCCTATGGAGATTTTTAAGCAACGTAGTTTGTCGCGATTCCACGAGTGTGCGTAATTTTAAACCATAACAAGTTAGGTATCTATTTACTCAGCGTAACATCTTTCACAATACACAAAAAAAAAAAAAAAAAATGAGCTAACTTCACGGTTTCATTTTATTTAAATTCAATAAAGTGTATTTCTTCCAGAAAAATTGAGTTTGAAAGACCGCTGCGCAAATACCACATGACAAAAACATTTTTGGGAAACGACCGCCATTTTGTTCTACAGAGTCTTTGCTATGAGATTATATATATATATATATATATATATATATATATATATATATATATATATATATAATGTTTGGGGGTTCCAAGTAATTTTCTAGCAAAAAATGCAGATTTTATAGCGGTAGTATACTCCGCTTTTTAACTTACCTACAGGTAAGCCTATAGTAAGGCTTACTTGTAGGTAAAATTATTATCTCCTAAGCCTGCACAGTTTAGGAGATATTCACCCTGCATCCAACCGCTGACACAAGCGGCACATGCGCTCTGAAGGTCCGTGCCCAAAAGTGACATCATCGCGGCTCCGGCCACTCACAGCGCCGGAACTGCAGAACCCGGAAGAGACACAGAAGGAAGAGGTCAGCTGCCTCAGCGGTGTCCGGGCGACCATTTCGGGGCTTCGTTCTAAGGTATTTCACAATGAGCTAGTATGCGATGCATACTAGCTTATTGTGCCTTTGTCCTGCAGGGTTTGTTTTGTTTTTGTTTTTTATTTGAGGATACAACCGCTTTAATTTAAACATGTGTCAGAAATAGGCTTGGTCCTTAAAGAGGAAGTAAACCCTCCTCTACAACTTGTACCTATAGGTAAGCCTATGATAAGGGTTACTTATAGGTACTGTAAATATCTCCTAAACATGCACCGTTTAGGAGATATTTACCTTACATGCAGCCAGTGACGTCACTGGCGCATGCGCTCTGCAGGAACGGCCGCTTGTGCCGTTCCTTCAGAGTCCCGTGCCGTGACTGTCGGCTCTCGCGCGCGGGAGTGACGTCACCGCGGCTCCGGCCAATCAGATGGCCGGATGCCGCGATCCCGGAAGACGGGCGACTGGACATGTCGCCCGTCAGAGGTGAGTGAGCGGCACGGCGGGGGCTCGTTCTAAGGTAAGTATTGCATAATGAGCTAGTATGCGATGCATACTAGCTCATTATGTCTTTCTCTTGCAGGGTGAAAAAAAAAATGCGAGTTTTCCACCTCTTTAAGTGATTAACATGTAAAAACAGCCCAATGCTCATCTAGACTAGTGTCACCTAGTGGACATATTGTAGATTGCACTCAGATATAAGCCAACAAAATAATGGCATTCACACAAATTGGAATTCTATCCCAACAGACGTTACCAGCGCAATAAGTCAAGCTGATAGCGGACTCGGGCAGCGGTCTGTAGCTGCATTATTTAATCAGGGAAAACTTACACAAAATAGGGGAGGGTCTTTACAGTGTGGATGGAATCCTTTCTGTCGACATTTACCAACCTCCTTCATGCCATAGTCGGTCAGCCTGAAAATGCCCGTTCTAGAAAAAACAAACATGAATCAGCATCTTCATATCACAAGTTACGCAATGCCAGAATGCATCAATCAATGACAGTGTGGAAGTAAATGTAATAAAAGGGTTGTGCAGGCAAAATATGAAAGGTCTCTTAGGAGCCAAGAGGTTTAACATCACATTTATGAATAAGTTAATCACAGTTCTTCACTCCTCTAGGTCTCTGTACATGCATCTGGTTATGCTGCACATAGGGATATTTTGAGATTATTATTATTATTATACAGGATTTATATAGCGCCAACAGTTTGCGCAGCGCTTTACAATGTGAAGGAAGACAATACAGTTACAATACAGTTCAAAACAGGAGGAGCTAGAGGGCCCTGCTCGTTAGAGCTTACAATCTAGAAGGGAGGGTCAAGTGAAACAAAAGGCAATAACCGTGGGGGATGGGTTGATGGAGAAAAAGGAGGTACATTTGTTAGGGGTTGGTAGGATAGGCTTCTCTGAAAAGGAGGGTTTTCAGAGATCGCCTAAAAGCTAATAGAGTGGGGGATAATCGGACAGATAAGGGTAAGGAGTTCCATAGGATTGGAGAGGCTCTGGAAAAGTCCTGGAGGCGAGCATGGGAGGAGGTGATGAGTGAGCTAGAGAGCAGGTGGTTTTGAGAGGAACAAAGAGCGATTAGGTTGGTATTTTGAGAGGAGGCTGGTGATGTAGCTGGGGGCTAGGCTGTGGATTGCTTTGTAAGATGTTGTAAGTATTTTGAATTTAATTCGTTGGGTGAGCGGAAGCCAGTGGAGGGCTTGACAGAGAGGAGCAGCGAACACTGAGCAATTGGTGAGGTGGAGGAGTCTGGCGGCAGCATTCATGATGGATTGAAGGGGGGATAGCCTGTGTAAAGGTAAGCCAATGAGAAGGGAATTGCAGTAGTCGAGGCGCGAGATGACCAGGGAGTCAACTAGGAGTTTTGTTGTGTCTTTGGTTAGAAAGGGGCGTATTTTGGAGATGTTGCGGAGGCTGAGGCGGCAAGATTTGGACAGCGATTGGATGTGGGGTTTGAAGGAGAGTTCAGAGTCCAGGAGTCCAGATTATACATAATACTGACAAACTCAATGACCGGAAAAGCAAAGCCTGCAGGAAAAATACAGTAGTAAAAGTCATGCAGGAACTGTGAGCTGCTCTATAATTAGTTTACATGCTGCCTTTTCATTCTGACTGAATTATCTTCAGTATCCACTTGCGGACCGCCTGCCATGTACTGTGGACGGGCGCTGTCCGTACGTCACTGCCTGCTTTCAGGTTTAGGGCATGCACATGGGGGCCCTCCCGCAGACACACACTGATTGTACACAGCAGGAGTTTGTCAGTAAGTCCCAGCCAATGATTTGTGGCTTGGACCGGCTGAACAGTGTCCAATCACAGCCCAGGGCCCTGTGTTGACAACCAACAGGGCTCTGTACAGAGGGAATGACCTTGGTTTGCTATGCAGGGATAAGAAACAAAGATATGTTCAAAAAAGCAACACACATTACACATTGTTAGGCACACATTTAAGCCCTTGATCACCCTAGATGTTAACCCCTTCCCAGTCCGTGTCATTCGTACAATGACAGTGTACAGTATTAGCACTGACCACTGTATTAGGGTCACCGGTGAGGTCAGTGACAGCCAGGTAGTCAGTTCCACCTAGCATCAGTTAGTGTCAGATTGGCTGCCGCACTATCGCAGTCCCATTATAAGTCATTGATACCGCCATTACGAGTATTTAAAAAGAAAAAAAAAAAAAAAAATTCGGTATATATACACTAGGGCTCAAAATTGAGCGGCTAGCCAGGCCCTAAGGCGTTACTTGCTACCAGTTGCCCCAGCCAACCCCTACCCTGCCCCACTCCTAAACACGCCCTCGTAAATTCTCATGAAATTACACTGTTCAATGTTTTATGCAGAATTAAGTTACAAAAAGAAATATTAAAACATTACCATAAGCATATTTCATTGATATGACTGTGGTAAATAAAATGAGAATAAAATAGGATTGGCTACTATAGGCACTGTACACATTACTGCCTTGTTAATATTTACTGGCAGTACCTGTATTGTGAATATGACAGGCTAGTATATTTTATATGACAGAGTGGAACTATATAGTACACAAATGAAAGGCTGGCAGTGCCCCATATGATACAAATGAAAGGCTGGCAGTACCAAATATAGTATATATATATGACAGGCTGGAAATGCCCAGTAATTTTTATATTGCAGGTTGGCATTGCCCAGTATAGTATATGACAGACAGGTATTGCACCATATAAGTATATAACAGGCTGGCACTGCCCAGTATAGTGTATATGTCATAGGCTGGTAGTGTCTATACGACAGGCTGCCATATGACAAGCTGGCAGTACCCAGTATAGTATTTAAAACAGGCTAGTACTTATATAAAATGGCTGGCAGTACCAAGAACAGTATATACACACAAATAGGCTGGCAGTGGCCAATGCAGAATATATTATAGACTAGCAATGCCCCTGTATACTGTGTATAATTATGAACAGGTTGGCAGTGCCCAGTATAACATAATAGTTTGGCAGTGCCTAGTATAACGTATCTGAAAGCTTGGCAGTGCCCAGTATCTATCTCTCTCGCTCTATCTATATCTCTCTCTACCTAACTCTGCACACACAGAGGTTGTTAGCACCCAGTATAGTATATATAAAAGTTTGGGAGTGCCCTGCATTGTGTAAATATATTAGGCTGGCAGTGCCCTGTATAGTATGGATGTCATAGGCTGGCAGTGCCCAGTACTGTGCCGTGCTATCAGTAGAAAGCCCCCCTTCCCCAAGGCGCTGTACTGGATTCAGGTTGAGTATCTTCTCATGCATGTGATGGGTAACATTTGAGCATCTCCGACTCCCCTATCATCGCCCTGAGATTATTTTCACTCGCCTAATGTGAGGTGAGTGGAAGTTTTGAGGGCTGATATATACCGAAATTTGCAGGCGCTATACCTTTCAAGAAAAGCAATATACACTTACTGGGATTTTTATTTTTTAATCAGACATGTAACATAATATATTTTGAATAAAATTTGTGAAGACTTTTTTTTTTTGGATAGGTTTTATAGCAGAAAGTAGAATATATATATTTTTTTTTTAATTTTCATCCTTTTTCTGTTTATATTGCAAGAAATAAAAACCCCAGTGGTGATCAACAAATACCATCAAAAGAAAGCTCTATTTGTGTGAAACATGGAGCGCAGTGCTAAATAGCAAAAAATGGCCTGGTCATGGAGGTAAAACCTTCCAGACCAAAGTGGGTATTCAACAGGATTCAGTACATGCTGTATAGCAAAAAGAAAATATTTCCGTTTCTACCTGGACTCCTGTAAACGCTCTCTTCATTCCTTGTATTTTATTAATACTAATTTAATAAAAATGTGAAGATCAGAATCTCTGAAAGGTTTTTTTTTTTGGAATCAGTGTCCTGGGTAAGCATATTTCCTCTCACTTTCTTTTTAATGGGAACCAGCAGATGAAAAAGATAGATAACAGGGGTTCTAACCCTTCCCTGGGTTGTTCCAAAACTATAAAAAAGGAAGAAAAGAGAAGAGGCTACTTTGCAAAAATGGTCGCCGTGTGCATTTAAAGCAGAGCGAAGCCTAAATTTGTAAAAGACCGAGCAAGCAGCTATTTACTGCAGAAGAGACAGGTCATGTCTCTTCTGCAATAGTACACATTTACCTGCCTGCTTGCAGTCTACTTAGTGTATACTAAGCTGTACATATGCAGCTCGGCCTGCATTCCCAACATACTCTGGATTTGCCAGATTGACATCTCCCTAGCCCCACTACAAGCCAATTAAGAGGCCGGAAAAAAACAAGTGGATGTAACCATCGCATCGCTGGAAGGAAGGGGAGTATTTCCAGGAGATAAGTTTCACTTTATTGGTGCCCTCAAAGTACTATAAGCCTCTAGGTAACAGAGACCAATGCTAGCCACACACCGAAATCAGAATTAAAAAAAGATTTTATCAGATCAATAACATTTACCAAAAGTTTAGTGTGAGGCTCAAGCTGACTGAACATACTTTAAAACTATTTTTAGGAAGACCCACTATTTACACGGTTTAAATATTGCTGATCTGACAGGTTAACCCCTACCCGTCAACGTATCGCAAATACACAGCCTCGGCTTCAAGGGGTTGTACCGGGGTGATGCCTGCAGCTAGACACATCATCCTGGTACTGCTTTTTAGAGCCAACGGTCATAACAACCGCGGTGATTACAAGGAGCAGGGGGGAGGGGGGTCTCCGATGTAGAAACCCGGAGGCGATGTCATGACATCACTTCTGGTTACTGAAGCCTTAAAGGCACCAGATAAAAAAAAGACCATTTAAAAACAGCCAAACTTGTCGTTTTGAATGCTTTCAAGTGCAGAGGAGAGATTTGGGGTCTTTTAGACCCCAAGATCCCTCCATAAAGAGTAGCTGTCACTGCCTATTACTGTCACAAGAGATGTTTACATTCCTTGTGGCAAACAATAAAAGTGATAAAAAAAAAAAATGTAAAAAGGGAGTGTAAAAATGTAAAAAAATGTAAATAAAAGAAATCAAAAAAAAATTTTTTAAGCACCCCCATCCCTCCGTGCTCGTACGTAGACACAAACGCATGTGTAACTCGCGCCCGCATATGTAAACGTTGTTCAAACCACACAAGGTATCGCCGCGATCATTAGAGCGAGAGCAATAATTCTAGCACAAGAACTCCTCTGTTACTCGAAACAGTAACTGTTAAATTTTTTAAAGCGTCGTCTATGGAGATTTTTAAGTACCGTAGTTTGCCGCAATTCCACAAGTGTGCGCAATTTTAAGTATGACATTTTAGGTATCCATTTACTGAGTAACATCTTTCACATTATACAAAAAAATTTGGGCTAACTTTACGGCTTTGGTTTTAAATTCATGAAAGTGCATTTCTTCCAAAAAATTGCATTTAAAAGAACGCTACGTAAATACAGTGTGACATAAAATATTGCGACAATCGGCATTTTAGTCTCTAGGGTCTCTGCTAAAAAAAAAAAAAAAAAAAATTATTAAAATATTATATAATACTTCGGTGCTCTAACTAATTTTCTGGCCAAAAATACTGATTTTTACTTGTAAGCAACAAATGTCAGAAAAAGGCCTAGGCAGGAAGGGGTTAAAGTGGTTGTAATCCCCCCCCCCAAAAAAAAAAAAAAAAAACACACAACAAAAAGGCTCCTGTCCCTTTAAGGCATGATAGTGCTTTTGGAGTGTCATTTGCCCCTTTCCATGCTCAACAATATTTGCGGATCCTGCTGGTTTCTGTGTTCCCCTTTATAGGATAGCGTGGTCAGCTTACATGCCTCCCGTCACCCAGCTATCTCCCCCTCCCTCCATTCCATAGTCTGTGAGCCCCCTCCTCCTGCAGCCGGTTCTTCCCTTTGGTAGAGTGGTTGTAAAGTAACATCTGTTACATACTTTTATCCTCTCTGTTTTAGGAACATATTAGGTACCTTCTCTGCCCAGCTCTGCTATGAGATAGAGAGATAGAGAAATAGAACACATGACCACACAGCCGAGCTGGGCAAAGAATATATAAAAACATAAATAAAAAAACAAAACAAAAAACACTGTATTCATTTGTGCGGCTGCGGCGTTCGCATGTAATGTCGGAGCGCACTGCTCCTTCATTACATGCGATCGGCTGTGCGGTGCGAGTTTAGCCATACACTTTGTATGGCTAAATTCGCACCGCACCCGCAGCAAACACGCACAGGACCCTTTTTTGCAGCCGCATCAGGATCGGGTCACACAGCGGTTCACACTTGTGCGATCCGATCCTGTGCGAACTGCAAGATCGCACTGCGATATGTGATCAAACTGGGGGTGTCGTTAAGATTACATTGACACCCCCAGAGTATCGCATATGGCAGTGTGAACTGCCAGGGGTGCGTTTGCGATGCGGGAACAGGCTGCGGATTCGCAGCCTTCCCGCATCGCATAAGTGTGAACCGGGGCTAAAACCAAAAGGTGTGGCTTTACAACCACTTTTAACCAGAAAGTGCAAAAGTAAGTCTGGTACACGCAATTTAAAAAAGAAAAAGCTTTCTGTGCTGAAGTACGTGCTCCCACCATAGTCCCAGAATGGTCCAAGGCAGCTCTCCGTATCTACTGATCTAGTAATACGCAATGACATAGCGCCCATGCCAGACGTCATCACGTATAATTGGAATCCGGAAGCGATCTGTGTATTCCCCTAGGCTAGGGAGTTTAATTTGTACTGCGCTATTTTTTTTTATATGCAAGTAGTAATTTTTTTTTTAATTACGTTTGATACCTTTGATTTTACACTATGTGGCGCGCACTCATTTTTCCATTTCACATTTCCCTTCCAATAAGTATTCTGGAGTAAAGTGGCGACACCATATATCCAGGATTTGAGCTAATCACTTTGAAGCGCTATGACTTCTCATTAAAAGGGTCATACTGTCCTTATAAGTCTCTTATTTAGGCACTGGTATGGGAGCACAGAGATTTATTTTTTTTTAACCTGGAATTTTTCACATTATATTGGAGGGGATTTATATGAACTATTTCTCACCTAGAATTCACGGTGGAACGCTTTTGTTTGTATGGACATTTTATGAGACACACACGCTGGAATGGTATTAGTTGTTTTTATTTCGATTTATAAAGCGCCCCACTTTAATTTGGTTTGACTTAAACAAGAGTTTATGGTCACAGCTTTCCTTGTGAATATATTCTTGTCACCTACACTAATTACTAGCCTCCATTATAGATCATTCACCTAAGAAGCTGCTTTACTCTTTATATACTACATTTCCCTTGTAACAAGCTAGAAAGAAAATCCTAATTTAAAAGTGGTACTCACTCATTGAATTTTGGGGAGGAGACAATGGCGATGGACTCCGGAAGCATCATCTGATAGGAGCAGTGAGTGTGCAGGTCCACACTGGAGAGGAAGGCAGTCTGAGTTGGGTGGGTCTATGGAGGAAAAAAAAATTTGAATTGTTAAATTGACTAATCAGGCTGATTTAGCAGGCACGTTTCCTAAGTTTTAGTTCCAAAGCCTTTATAAAACATATTCTCTGCAATACATGCACATGTCCCAATGTTTAACCCCTTTTAAAGCTGAACTCCAGGCAAAGATATCTTTTATTAAGTCTTTCTCTCCATCCTCAAAGTGAATTGGCAAGTCCTTGACCTGGAACATACATATGATACTTGTTCTGGTCTTTGACTTGGCAAGTAGTGAAACAAGGAAATGGAGGACAGCCCTGGCACCCACACTTTTGGAAAATAACTCCGTGATGGCAACTACCAAACTTCTGTCCTAACATGTGCCCTTTAGTTTACAATACATCCAAAGAAAAATACCGAAGCTAAAAGCTTGGTTTATAACAGTAGTACATCACTCTACAGTGGGTATATTCTACCTACTAAAAAAAAAAAAAGTAGAGTTCTTAACTAATGTGCATATAGCTCAGCTAGCTCTGAAGTTGGCTCTAAAGAAAGCAGATTAGAACTGAAAAAAAAAAAAAACACATGGGAATAAGAAAGCCAGGTGATGTGCATTATCCTCTTTGACAATTTTAGTTGTAATGGCTTTAGACAGGATAGCATCCCTATCTTTGTAGTTTAGGAAGCGAAACAAGAAGGGACGTGGTGGAGCTTCTTGCGCTGGTGGCCGTGCTGAAGCTCTATTAGCTCTTTCCATGGTGAACATGGGTGGGTATCAGATAACCAGGCCTCAATGCCACCAGATTCTTACCCTCCACTCGCTCAGATATGCAAACTGCCCATACATTATTTCTGTGGAGGCGGTTCTCCATGTCCACCAGTCTAGATGCATTAGCAGAGGCTAGGATTGCACATATCCGACATCTCTTTGTAGGAGTTGCCAGTCATCTTCCAGGGTACTAAGGCAGCCCTCCAAGGCAGAAGTGCGTTCCCTCAGTTTCTGCTTGTCTTGCCTCACACTAAGGAAATCTCTATCTTCATACCTTTCACCTCCCCAGTTAGGTCAGCAAAAGATGAATTATAGTGGTGACAGCTGTTAATATAGCTCTAAGCGTGAGTTCAAGATCAGTACTGACTTGTACAACTGCCGCCATATTGGAAGCATGTGTACTCACATGGGGGCAATAGGGGGGGTCAGCAAGCAGCAGGGGAATACCATCCAGGGCACCCAGGTCTTCCTCCAGAACATCCCCACCAGGTTCAGGCAGCTGAAGAGGCGGGGGATCCTTTTCGTTGAGTGGGGCAGGAGTCCACCATCTTGGCAGGGGGTGTCGGGTGGAACACGGAGGCCCGGTCCTCTCCTGGACATGGAGGAGCAACAGTATCACCAGATGGAGAGCTGAGGCTCTAGAGCAGCAGATGGAGTGTGTCCCAGGTCAGAGCGGTAAGGATGGCGGTGCAATCAGGAGGATTGTGCAGGATACTCGGCTGAGCTAGCCGAGACATGTCATACTGCATGCTGTGTGTGGCCTCGCCCCCAGGGTGATATGCCAGATGATGTGATCTGTAAAGTCATGTGATAAGCCTTTCTTTAAACAACAGAGTTCTCGCTGCAGCATTAAGCATAAAGAACTAAGTGGGACACTGCAGGGCCCACACAACTGCCTGTAGCATGGATAAATGTTGCGTCCAGCGGAGTGCATAATCCGCTTTCCATTTTAAAGTGGCCTTACTGATTATTGAAACATCTGGAAAAAAACTTACAAGTTTTAGGAAATGTATTTTTTTCTTAAATACCCAAATGAAATAATGTTTCTGTAAGTTTGTCTTTTCCCATTTTATCATTATAAGCTGTGGTCAGTGTTTCATAAGTGTACTGTGTTTTTTGTACTTTCAATCATTGTAATGGATACATGTATGTATGTATGTATGCATTGTTTAGAATTGTATTTAAAAAAAAAATAAAAAATAGAACCCACAAACTTGCATTTACCAAGCTTGTAACTTGTTGGATCTATCCAGCATAATATATACAATACACGCACATACACAAAGCTAAGACATCAAGATAAATTCTTTATTTTCCAACATTTTTTAGTTCAGCCCAGTGAGATTTCAATATTTCAGTCACATGGCTAAAATAATGATCCTTATATTTGTGTTAAAGGTTTGTAAATCAAGGCCTGATATTCTAATGTAAATTGCTCTTAGACAAAAATAAATAAATATGTGTCCATCCCCCCACATCTTAAAATTTCCTCCACTTTTGTGTAATATTGGGCCGGAAACAAGCAGCAAGGGATTCAGTTCATGGTCTGTACTGTAGATATCGAACAGACTATGAACTACAAAACAGAGGAGAGTAGAAGCAGAGAGCTGTTGTATCATGACTTACATGTATCCATCCCAGTGTTATAAGCCCATGCTGGTCCTGAATCAAGAACAGGTCTTCCTCATTCTCAGTGTTACAATAATCAGGACCACCACACTGTTTAGGCACAATGACGTGAGTGATGGAAAATTCATTCTGCAGCTAGAAAAATATAAGGGGTCAGGTCAAGAAAACTCATGAAAATTAGGGTAAATTTATATAAAAGCATGGGAAGAATTGCAAAATGAAAATATACACATTCAATCACTTTCCAAACTGTGTGAAAAGCAGAAAAGCTAGAAGTTGACTGGCTGCTATAGCCAATGGCACCTTCAAGACAACTTATCGCAGACACTTTTTTTTACCCAGGTGTTTAAAATTATAACTGTACTTTTCTTTTAGTATAACCAGGATATTTAGCAATTTTTTAAATAACCCTTATCGTTTCCATATTTTCTTTCCCTTATTTCCAAACTTAAACTAAACTAGTCATATTCTAATAAGAATACTGAACTGCACGTTTCACTTGGAGCAAGAACTTATGTGAATGGTTCATGGTTTTCTATAAAATACTTAGGCACTACATAAAAATTAATAAATTATTAGAATTTCTGGTTAATTATTTTCTTGGAGTAAACCACTGGACAAAGAGGACTTAGATATTCAGAACTACTTGGGCTATGCTGCCACCTTTGAGTGAATAAGACACGGGCCAAAAAAAAGGCACAAATCCCTGACCAGGTAGAATCCAACCCATTGATGGACACAGCTCCCGATCTTCTTTAACCATTGGTTAATACTGACCCCACGGGGCCACTAGCGCATCTGTGGCGTCCGCCAGAGTATCCCGTGACCGAGCCACAAACTTCTGCACCTTTCTGTTGAGCCGGGAAGCCAACAAATCCACCTCAGGGATGCCCCACCAGAGACACAACTGATGAAACCCCTCTGGATGAAGAGAGAGACCACTCCCTTTGGTTCAACGCCTGCTGACTGAGGTAATCCGCCTGCCAGCTCTCACACACCCCCCCTCCCCCCCCCCAGGGAATGTGTATGACAGAGAGGGCTGGAACGAATGGATCTGCCCATCTTAGAATGCCGGCTACCTCCAGAGCCGCCAAGACACTTCTTTTGCCACCCTGGTGACAGACATAAGCCGCGGCCATGGCAATGTCCGATTGAATGCGCACTGGACATCTCTGAATATGATCCGTCCAATGTTCCAGGCACAGTCTGATCACTTGGAGTTCCAAGACATTGATCAGTAGTCTGGACTATTCCAGTGTCCAGATCCCCTGAGCAGAATATTTGCCGAGGACGCCTCCCCAACCGGACAGGCTGGCATCCGTGGTGACCACTGTCCAATACAAGGGGAGGAAGGATTCGAACGACTATCGTTCCCCTGGCTCAGCCGGGTCAGATTGTCCAGAGACTGCGGATTCTTTTCCCATTTGGCCAGAATCTCCCTGCAAGCACCTGGTATTGAACTGTGCAAATGGAACCGAAGGTAGACACCATCAGGCCCAGCACTCGCATGCAAGTCCAGAGGGATGACCATCTGCTGGACAGCAGGAGACGAATTGCAGCCTGTAGTTTGTCCAGAGGTAGAAGCACTCTGGCTAAGGCTGAGTCCAGAGTCAGACCCAGTTAGTCCAGCTTGTGGACAGAACCAGAGCAGACATCTGAAAATTCAGAATTCAGCCAAACTCTCTCTCAAGCTCGTATGGGGATTTCCAGGTTTTCCACCAGAGCAGTAGGAGACTCTGCTCGCAGAAGGATGACGTCCAAGTAGCACAGTACCACGATCCCCCATTGGCATAATAATACTGGCACCGGGCCAACACTTTCGTGAAGACCCAAGGAGCAGAGGGAGACCAAAAGATAACGCCACAAACTGATAATGCTCCTCTCCCACGGCAAAGCGGAGGAAGTGCTGGAGACCGATACATATTGGAATGTGAAGATAAGCGTCCTTGATGTCGATGTAGACAAGAAAATCCCCCTGATGCAGGGAAGCCACCACCGTGAGAACGGACTCCATTCTGAACTTCTGCACCCGCACAAATCGTTCTGAAGTCAGAACCGGGACCATCACCCGTAAAGTAAAAAGGTCTTGCACCGCCCCCAAAAGAGCTTGTAAGCAGACAGGGGACAGTCACACATCAGAAGGAAGAACCTTACCGGAGGGCAAGAACTAAACTCGATCTTATAGCTGGACCAAATTACCTCAGGGACCCACCTGTTCTTGTACCAGGGGAGTCCACAGGTCCAGGAACCAGCGAAGATGTCCCCCCCCCCCCCCCCACCCCAGATACGGGTGAGGGCGCACTTTCCTGCTGAAAGGGCCTTGTCTGCGGGTCTGGAGAAGCCCACACTTGACTTGCCGGACCAAGTTCGCTTAAATCCTCCAGAGGAGGCCCCGAATGGCTCTGATCCCTTGTTAAATCGACCCGGAGGGAGAAAACAACTTCTTATGAGCCAAGGAGAGCCCACGACTACGGCAAGGGTCCTTGCCATTAGTAGGCTTCAGAAGAAATGTACTTTTCCCCCCTGTGAGACCTTTAATGTCATCCAGAGTAGCACCAAACAGGCAATCTCCTTGAAAGGCAAGATCAGTCAAGGCCTTTTTAGAAGTCTGGTCCACAGACCAGAATTTGGGCCAAAAAAGACATGCCGAAGGACCACCGCCGCAAAGCACCGAGCCACTAGGAGAGCCGCATCCAAAGAGGCATCACAGATAAATTGTAGCCCCTGGACCAGCTGGTCCACCAGTTCAGCAAAAGTGTAGGGAAGCTGCCCTCCCTCCAGGTCACAGCGTAAATGCCTAGCTCACTCGGTCAGAGTCTGTGACACCATGGTTAAAAATCGGCTTCAGTGCCGAATCAGCCAGGGTGTACAAAGTGCGGGCCACAGCCAACGCCTCCCTGTCAGCCGGGTCCTTAAACGCTGGGGACTCTTCAACTGGAATTATGGTAGTCTTGTTTACTCTGGAAACCGGAGGGTCCACCACTGGTGGAACAGTCCACTACTTAAGAAGGAACTCCTCATAGGTGTATCACCTAGCAACTCGCTTAGGGACCCTAAGGGGACGCTTTGGTCGTCCCCACTCTTCAGTGAAAGTTCTGTCAAAATAGGAGGGGAAAGGGAACTCCTTTGCTGCTCTGAATGGTTTGTGAGTGCCAAAAGGGAACCTGCAACTCCATCGCAGCCATACCGTCCAACTTTAAGTCTAAAGCACAGATACAATCAGTGCGTCCACCAGCGCCTTTTCGTGCGTGATTGCAGAAGCAGAGGAATCATCCTCACTATCTGAGGATTTAGGGCGCGTGGTTGTAGACCCAGAAGTGTGACCAATGTCCATGGCGGCCTAATAAGATTCAGGATCTGAGGTTACAAATGAGGCAGGGGAAGGCAGGGGGCGTTTTATGCCAGCCTGTCGCCCAAAAGCCACCTCCACCCGGGGCACAAGGGACTCCAGGACCGCCGTCAGTACATCGATGGATGGATGGGACCCAAGGGGCCCCGCAGCCCCAGAGAGGGGAACAGGTGGGGAGATGTGCTCCAAAGACTCCATGAGTAACCAGGGAGACCCCACAATATGTGCAAAACACTGCAAGGGACAACCCCCACCGCGCTGGCAGCTCCACCCGGTCGCCAGGAGAGGGAGAGAGAGAGAGAGACCACAAAATGGCCACGGACTATACAAACATGGCCGCCGTGCATTGAGCACACAGGCTACAAGAAAATGGCGGCATCGCGAAGCTCCCAGAAGGGATCCCAGGCCGATCATCCGAGCACCCCCCCCCCCCCCATCTCCAGCATAGCGCCCTGCCCCCACCCCAGGAGGTCGATCAGACCACCCACACAGTCCCAGCATAAGTGGAAGGGGGGTAGGATGTGGGGGCAGATGAAGGGGGGTGCCTGACAGGAAGGAGGGGAATCCGGGGGGTCCGACCACCCCAAGGAGGGGAATCCGGGGGGTCCGACCACCCCAAGGAGGGGAATCCGGGGGGTCCGACCACCCCAAGGAGGGGAATCCGGGGGGTCCGACCACCCCAAAACCCTTCAGAGGGACAGCTAATCACCATACCAATAACAAGACGGGCACCACTCCAGACAGAACCCCTCGCAATCAAAATGGGGGGCGGTTGGCCAGGAGGAACGCTGCGACCTTGCGAGGCATTTAGGGCACAGGCCAGCCCCCATCCGGTGGGGCTGTGTCACGGCCGACCTAGCGCGGAGCTGAGGTCATCGTGCACTTGTCCACTGGATCTAGATAATCCAGCCCGTCGTCCAGTCCGGCAGTCGATTGTAGGTCTCACAGGAAAAAAAATAAATAAAAAATTGCCAGGACCAGAGATACCAGCAATGAACTAGGTCCTTACTCCTGATTAGGGATAAAATAACTGAGTACCTATAGCAGAGAGGGAGTATACCACCCTGGGACTGCCCATAGGCATAGCCAGACTTTCAGCCTAGTGTCCTGTAGGGGGAAGAATAATCCTATAGTAAAGAAGATCGTGAATGAACGAAAAGAGAAATCCTAATTTCCTAATCATACATCACAGGACACAGAAGACTTCGATATTCATGACAACTTGGGATGTCCCAAAGCACTAAACATGAGGGGTTGGCAACACAGCAACAAGGCCAACATGCTCAAAAAAAAAAAAAAAAAAACAGAACAGAAGGGAACCCCACTACAAAACCACCTGCAAGACCTTTCACCCAAGACTGACATCCACAGAGGTGTGAACATCTACCTGGTAAAACTTAGCAAAGTGTGAAGAGAAGAGTAGGTAGCAGCCTTGAACAACATACTTCAACAATGGAAACAATGTTAAAAAGCCAAGGAAGCACTGACACTTGGGGAAGGAGTCTTGCCCTATATAGCACAGACCTGAGAAATGTGTCGAGGAATCCACCTAGAACAGTGGTTCTCAACTCCGGTCCTCAGGACCCACTAACGGGCCAAATTTTAGGTATCGCCTTTGGGAGATGCAGACTAGAATACTGCAATCACTGAGCAGCAAAATATATCACCTGTGATGTATTTCAGTTATCTTGCAACCCTGGACTGTTAGTGGGCCCTGAGGACTGGAGTGGAGAACCACTGACCTAGAAATTGTGGATCGAGAAGCAGCCTGACCCTTATGAGAACATTCAGGCAAAAACTACAGGCAATCAGGTTGTCAAACTGAAGCAGTGGACTTCAGATGAACGCAAAGAACTTGAACAACATCCAATAAGTGAAAAACCCTTTCCTTTGGATATTTGGGATTAGGACAAAGAGAACACATTGTCCTGATTTAGGTGGAATGAAGAAACCACCTTAGGGAGGAAAGAGGACCAAGGCTTCAACACCCCCTTATGGTGAAGAACCAGGAAAGGATTTTTGCAGGAAAGTGCAGTCAACGTGGACAACTATGTGTGCCAAGGTAATAGGCACCAAAAAGACCACTTTGTAAGGTGACAAAAAAAAAAAAAAAAGCTTTGAGCAAGGAATGAGATGCAATAGGTCTCTGAAATAGAATGGGTCAATAGAAAGGTCACGATCTGGTCCTTGATGATACTTAAAGTTCACATTTTCAGGCAGAATCTCAGTTTTAATAATAAATAGAAGCGTTTTCCTATGCCATTTCTGGCCCAGCCATCCCAATGTGCTTTTCTCTCACTTACCTTATCCACAGGAGGTTTAAAATCCTGTCAGTTTATTTTTAAAAGGATTTTCAGGTTCCATCACTTTGTTAGGTCATCTCCCAGAAGCCTTCACTTCCTGTTTGTATCACAGAAGAGGGCGTATTCACCATGCTTGACCACACCGCCTTCATTACAATACTACCTTCCACCCACTTCCTATACTATCTGATTGTACAAATTTCCTTTAGATCTCCCATCAGCTATGTAGTGCAAGGGCCTGCCTGATTTGATACAAATTGAATGGACTGTTCAGGTGTGTCCTCCAGTTCCATAGTTCTGGTAAATCTAAAAGAAATTGTATAATTGGATTGCATAGTGAATGAACATCTTTTTAGAAGTACATAGGAGGGAGTGGTCAGTTGTCAGGCCTCATTCACATTTTTGCATGAGTTAGCTTTGGACGTTTTGGAGAGTTTTCATTCATCACACATAGGGCAGCCCATTCCCTTGAATGCCCTACACACAATTGCCCCAAAACTTTTTTTGGAACGGAGCATTGTGGGTTACTGCAGTTCTGCCGCTCGAGGTGCCTTTAACATGTAATGACAACACAATGCACAAGCAGCACGATGCACATTTGCAATGCACCAGTTTCACTTTCAGGCCCCACTCACACCTAGAGTAGTGGGAGCACATATTTTTTGGTTTGTTTTTCCAGTGACACACATAAGGCAGCCCGTTGAATTCAATGGGCTGCACTACACGTCAAGGTAGCTCATGGGACATTTTAGTGCGGAGCGAGCCACACGTTTACTGCATTTGTCACCATTTTTTTCATATGGCAAAAGATGTGTTTGCTTCCGTGTTTGGTGTGCCGTTAACAATTAATGACACACTGAAAGCGCAACTAGGTATTTTAGATGTATAAATGTGGCCATACACTATACAATCTGGTACAATATCCATACAATCTCCTTTAGAGTTATCAAAACGATATAATAATAGGAGGAGGACACCATCTATCACTCTGTATCCAACCATATACCCAATCACTCTGTATCCAATCAGGCAGACCCCTGCACTACATTCAGGGGTATCCAGTGGGCTGCGTGCGGCCCCAAGAAGTTTAGCATGCAGCCTGACCCAGTCTAATGGGGCCCTGGGGAAGCCAGGCAAATGCATGTGTGGAGAAATGACGGGAATGCTGTGAAAACTTAGTTGATGGGTGAAGGTGTGCTAATGAGATCAGCTGGTAAACTCCTTGTTTCTTACTGGTTCCTCTGCTCTTTCTGTATTCCAGGGAGTGCATTCTAAGAAATATAGCAAGTGCTAAGGTAAGGCCTTGTTCTCAAAAGCAAAGATCTTGTATTTTTCTGCAACTGAGGTACATTAATGGTATATTGGTACATCTGGAGCTAAAATTTAGAAGGAAACAAAGTTAAACTTAGCCTTTAAAGCTGATGGCATCTTTATTCACTCACAAGAAAAATGCCAAAAAGCACCACACATCTGGGATGAAGCTTACAAGCTTTAGACCAAGTGAAAAAAAAACTCCCACTTATGGCAGTACACCTTCCTGGAGGTCGATTTTTTAACCTTGAAGAGGGTCAACAGCTGTGCCTTCAAAGTCAGCAACTGTAAGGCAGGATGGAAAAATGAAAGAAAAACAAAATACCAAAATATCGGACCCTGTGACACCAAATATGGACTATCTAAAAAGAGCCCACAGCTTGTACGTCAAGAGATCCACGATGTCTGCACGCTACGTTCATCTTCGCCAAGCAGGTTCTATCAGAATCACCAGAATACCCTCCACTATTATCCTGAGCAACAGTCTAGGAAACAGCTGAAGTGTAAGGAGTCACTGGGGGCGTTTATCACTGCACTAAAAAAATGGACTAAGGAATTTTAGGTGGCCACCAGGGTCCAAAACCAGTGAGTTTTAGGGAAGAGGATTCTGACAGCAACTTTAGGTTGGTGTGCACCAAAATTTACAAGGAAGCCCATTGTGGTTTTCTGTGTCTGAGACAGCCCTGGACCCTGAGTTTTCCCCTGGGAAAACCTGTCCACTGAGGATTCCTGAATTGCAACAGCTTCTTCCTGAGGAATTTCCTCGAGTGCTCCATCTTTCCTAAAGGAGGAGATGGGGAAGAACAGATCTAACAATTGCATTACAGACTCAGGGAGCTGATCATTCAGTCTGGATATGGCTGCAGTAAATGTCTCCCTTGACACAAAGAAAGTGGAGGATTGTGCACTTGAAACAGTGGAAAAAACAGATAAGGGCAGGAACTCAGAACTAATCTGATCTTTAGGAAAGCCAATGCATAAAGAACTTCATCGGGGGACCTCCCTACCTAGTAGAGGTTTTTGGGGGCCCACCCCATCATCCGTTCCCTCAGCTCTCTGCCTTCGCAAATCCATGGCTTGCTAGAAACAGGCCTGTAAATCCCAGAGGGAAGCAGCTACCCAGCTGAGAGGAATGTCTTCCTAAGTCAAAATACTTGTGTGGCTGTCACCTCAAACAGAAAAGCCCCAATACTTGCTGTGCCTGGATGAAGAAATGGCATTTCTGTTGTGTAGGGCTGTAGGCAGACCATTTGGGGAACTTTCACATTGCTCCACCATAACACACAGGCACCCACCAGTTCATAGCTGCAGAGCCAGCAGGCCCAGTCTTCACATATCATGGTAGAAGTGTCCCACAGGGTCTTCAGGGACTTGACTCCCCTCCAGGGTGATAACAGCCCTTAACCTGTATAAGCACCCTGCCAGCGAGCTCCCCGGGTACATAGGTGATCACTAACTGCAGGGTTCAGTACCGACCAGCAGACATTACAGGCTATCCCTGTTCTTGCATGTGAGGTCTGGGCATCGCCCTCCCCCCCACTGGCCTACTGGTTGTAGAAATGGATCCAGACAGAGCCCACCTCTGAAACACTAGGAGTATAAGGAATGGAGTTCGTTATACTGAAGCAATGTCTATGATCTTCAGAGAGATACAGGGAAGCACACCCTCACCAAAGAAAAAAAAAAAAAACTGAGGCTTAGCTGAGCTAGGAAGGGTTATGCTTTATGTGGAAAAAACATTTTTTTTTTTTTGGCCAGTATCCATTCACCTGAAGTTTGTAGCATAACCCAAGTAGCCATAAATATGCAAGTCCTCTATGTCCTAGGATGTAGAATTAAAAAAAGAAACAATTAACCAACGCAAGAAAGGAGCATCACATTCTTACCAACTTCCCACACAGGATGCCACAGGTCTCCACTGATTTCTGTGTGTTCAGCTCTGCCAGTCTCAGAAACTTCACACATACTTCCCGAGGAATCCTGACATGGCGCAGTCCATCTGGGCCAGCAGCTGCAAAAAATTTAAAAACCTCAAAATTTACAGCATCAAAATTAATTTTACATTCCCACTGTTCTTAAATCTGAACTTTAGGCACAAATAAAAAGATAAAAACCAATGCAGATCTGTATTCATTAAAGCATAACTCAAAACAAGATAAAAATTAACAGCCCTTTAAAAGATAAGAAATGTTTTTGCAATATCCCATTTCAATCCAGAGCCCTCCCCCACAGTGTTTCTTTTCCAAAACCAGTATAATGGCCAGCAGAATTTAACCCACTCTCCTTGAGCTGCAGCCTGTGAATTGACAGTGACAGCAGAAGCAGTGATGAGCTCATCTGTCACTCTGCTTTCTCCTACTACGTTCTTAGTGAGCACATGAACAGATTGGCCCCTTCTGCTGCTTCCTCCTCTCACCCCAGCTCCACTGAACAGAGCTGCAAGAAGCAGATGCCAGGTCAAACTCAGGTACATACTCTGCTAGCATTAAAAAACAAAACATTTAAAAAAAACTTAATGGTTACAAAGCTGCATTCATTTGTGGCTTTATCTACTTGGAGTTCAGCTTTAATACATGATTAAGGCCCCTTTCACACTTGTGGGACGTAAAATTCGTGTGATTTTGCCACGACTTGAAGCAATGCCTGTGTAATCTTGAGGTCTATGGACCTCAAGTCGCATCAAAGTCGGACCAAAGTAGTGCAGGGACTACTTTGAACTCGCACAGATATGAACGGTACTCATTGGAAATCATGGGGTAAACTTGTAATGTGACTTTGCAGTCCCAAGTCGCAGGAAAAGTCGCACAAGTGTGAAAGGGGCCTTAATGTCATTTTGTTAAATGTAACCTACCTGAATTGACTTGGTATCAGCCTCCTGCAGGTCTTTTACAGCAGAAAACAGAATCAGTGAGTGAGAAGCAGCACAAGGGGAAGATAAGTTGAGGATTGTGCTTCAGTACAAAGAAAATGCCAATTGGAGAAGAGCGCAGAATGATCCCATCCGTGTGCTGCCTCTCCTTTCACTGTTAAGTCACCAGGTAGGGGTGGGGAGCATCGGGTTGGTATCACAATGTTGCAGTGAGTTCATGCATGCTGTATTATGCCGTGCCTTCGTGTGCTTGCCGTTAAGACAGCCCATTCATTTGAATGGGCTGACAATGCACCAAAAGAGGGTGCATGCTATATTTGGTGATCTGCAACACATGTGCATTGGCATGGTACGTTGGCCCTGCAGGGCACCAAAGCTTTCACATGCATTGCCACAGCTCAAAAGTGTAAAACCCACCCTCAACCAGCTGTACGCAGTTTGAAATAAAACAGCTTTATAATATTATGCTGTTTGTTTGCTGTAAGATAAGAAGATGTAAGAAATGTAAGAAAAAAAAAAAAAGTGGAAGTAGGTGCAGTGAGAAAAGGGAAAGGTCTACTTTGCGTTATCCCAAGACCCAATGGGGTTGATTTACTAAAACTGGAGTGTGTAAAATCTGGTGCAGCTCTGCATAGAAGCCAATCACCTCCCAGTTTTTGTCAAAGCTTAAAAGGGTAACTCCACTTTCGTGGGGAAAAAAATTTAGCAAATTAAAAAATAATAATATAGCATATTCAATTGGGACACAAATCTTATTGTAATTTAATGTTATTAAAAATTACCCTACCATTCCTTTTTAATCTGCAGTGCTGTAATTTTCTATAAAATGCAAAGCAATGTGGCTATCTGTAGGTGTTCTGTACACTGTACGCCCCCCAGAAACATAATTTCCTGCTTGGGAGATTGGCTCACTGATTTTCCCAGAAGTCTGTACTGAGATACAAGTCAGATTTTTGGAAATTCTGCAACGAAAATTTGATGTGATACTCTCAAAGGGAAATCACTTCTAAAGGGATGCAGACCCAGCAGCCTTCCTCAGAGCCCTACAGGTGACGCAGCTGATTGAGAATTATAAAACCACTCCCATACAGATTCACTCTGCCCCTGGACACAGAAACACACAGCTATAACTTTAGAATAACATAAGGTAGAAATCTGCAACATAAGGTAGAAATCTGCAACATAAGGTAGAAATCTGCAACATAAGGTAGAAATCTGCAAAACAGTTTGTTAAAATTCTTGCAATGTACAGAGATCACGCAGAGGGTAATGTTTTTTTCTCAGCAAAAGTGGAGTTACTCTTGAACAAGCTGAAGTTAGAAGATCATTGGCTACCATGCACAGCTGCACCAAATATTCCACTCTCTTAGTTCTAGTAAATAAACCTCATTACCTTACAGAGAAAATATCTATAAACTGGACCTTTTTAAATTGAAAAAAAACACCTGTTAGATCTTTCCTCCAATTTTTAAACATACCACTGTGATAAGAAATACTTTATTTTATACTTACAGCCTTCATAAAGACTTGCTGGCTTCAGAGTCCTATCTACAACAGGTGGCTGTGGTAGGACAGTGTCATTTGTGGGAAGCCGTGGAATGGCAGGGGGCTCATTAACGCCAGGGATTAGGGGTCCTTCAGACACCTTTGGGCCAGAGATGTCTGTTGAGAACTGATGTACGATGCGTAGTCTCTCACTCTCTAGTTCTTTCCTACGGATCATCTCCTCAAAGGCCTTGAACTGCTCCTGCTGTTCTTGCTGCTGTTTCATGAGGGCCACTCTCTGCTTCTCGGCATCTAGCTGCTTCTGCAGAGCCGACCGGCTTTCATACTCCTCTTCCTCACATTTCTAGATGGAGACCGCCAAACACCGTTAGAAGCCATTCACTTTATTGTGGGAACCATCCAAGAATATGTATTCTGTAACTCACCTTTTTCTCCAAGAATTCTGCATATTCTTTACCATATCGCTTGTGCAGCCCTTTCTTGAGCTCCTCTGCCTTTGGAAAAGCTACATCTTTTAGTTTCTACAAGAGAAAGGTCACAATAAAGTGATATTTAAAGTCTTTTGTAAATAACAAACATGTAATACTTACCTGCTCTGTGCAGTGGTTTTACACAGAGCAGCCCATATCTTCCTCTTTTTGGGACCCTCACTGGCGCACGAGGCCCCTCCCTCCTTTTGAGTGCCCCCAGAGCAAGCAGCTTGCTCTGGGGGCACCCAAGCCGAGCTGCTGTGTCCATTCAGACACTAAGCCAAGGCTCAGCCACACCCCCTCTCTCTCATTGGTTCACTGACTGATTGACAACAGTGGGAGCCAATGGCACCCGCTGTTGTCTTAGCCAATGAGGAGGGAGTCCAACGACAGCCGAGGCTCTCGTGCAACAATCGCTGGATCGAGATGGGGCTCATTTAATAGGAGGGGCTGCTGCACACAGAAGGTTTTTTATCTTAATGCATAGAATGCATTAAAATAAAAAAACCTTCTGATTTTAGAACCACTTTAGATTCACTCTACCAAATGCAGTGAATGAGTAATGTCTTCAGCCAGATACACTCACCTTTAAAGTTTCCTTCTTCTCTACAGCATTGCCAGTTTTGTAATCTCGATGCTTAGGAAGCTTTTCTATAAACAGCCTATAAAAAAAATAAAATAATAATAATAATTTACTTTGCATCTTTCAACACTAAGCTGAGCAACCAATGCAGAGCATAAAAAGTGTGTGTGCAGCCAAAACTTAAACTAGATAGATTAAGAAAAGGATACAATTCTCATTCTCCTCACTTGGTCAATGGTCATTAGGACAAATAAAGGGGTGAATCTCCACAGCAGTGACACAACATCAAGAACTTAAAAAAACCTGACAAAGGTTCTAACCCTTCCGAAAAAACAGGTTTTTTTCAGCATCAAAAACACATGGATGGTAGATTTGGGTTCCAACGGCATAGTTCACACCAGTGCAGTAAGTTTTGGTGCAGAAAAATTAGATAAAGTAAAACATGCTGTATTTTTTTCTGCACAGAAATGCATCAAAAATACGCACGCATGCAAGAACGCATCTGGAGTGAGTTTTTGTGATGTGCACAGTAAGCAAAAAAATTGCATCCAGAGTGCGTTTTGTGGTGTGAACTGGCCCTAAAGGATGTAACATGTTCCCGCTCCTGCAGCTTTCCCCCTGATTCCCCCCTCCCTGTGACGGCGGGCCAGGGATCTTCCCCCCACACTCACTGTCACAATTTGAAAAGAGTGCAGCTGTGCGGGGCTCCACCCACACATCTGCATCATTCATTGCATTGCGGCTGACAGCTTGTAGATCTCAATGAACTACAAGGGTGCTGGTGAGCACCCTCATAGTTAATTGAATCTTCCTGGACTGAAGTAACTGCCAGCCTGTATCAGAGGTACAGGCAGACAGCTACAACTGACAGTCTGCAGGAGTCGGACATTGCACCTGCGAACTGCTGATTACAAAGGGCAATGCTTTACTGGCTCCTAAGAAAAAAAAAAAAATGTAAATGCACATTTCTTTTTTTTCCCCCTGCAAAAATATGTGCATTTCTTGTTTTTAAAAAGGTGAACATATCCTTTAAATACACTTTCAGGCAACCTAAGGTTAAGCAGGGTAGCATATTAACCACCCCCTCCCTCTGCCCTGCATTTAAATAAAAAGATAAATACAGAGATCAGAAGTGGTCTAGTTGCATACCATAGGCCATCAGAAAATGGTAAAAACAGGGGGCCCTGAACTTGGGAGTGCACACCACAAAACAAATGCAAAAAAAAAAAAGGTAAAAGTTCTGGCACCTTCGCTCCATAAAAAAAAAAGTATAGTAAAGCCATTAAATAACTAAAATAAAGCATTGAACAGTTATTAGTATTGAAATGGGCATAAAGTAATCAATTAGTGCTGACAAAGATATGCACCTATGTTGTACATATTCAGTCCAAGGAATAGATAGGACAAGGTCTCTTCAATAAAGCATACACAGAGGGAATGTATTACCGATAGGGATGCACCGAAATTTCGGCCACTGAAATTATAGGCCGAAAATTATCCTATTCCATTTCGGCCGATAATAGGTTAACAATGCCGAAATTAATATGGCCGCCGTGAGGAAGGCGCAGCGCAGGTTTTAAAAGTCCCACCTCTGGCCGGCCGCCCGCCTCTCAATGACGTTCCTACTACTACGATGTGTGTATGAATGAAGTGACATACCGGGCGGGAGGGCAGGCAAGCGGCCGCTAATGGATATAACTATGTGAGCGCTTCACTTCACTGTCAGCGGGACTGTGTGTGAATGAACTGACCTGACACCGGGCGGGAGGGCGGGGGGAGCGGCCGCTAATAGCTGTAACTATGTGAGCCTTCACTTCCCTGTCAGGCATGTACAGTGGGTACGGAAAGTATTCAGACCCCCTTAAATTTTTCACTCTTTGTTATATTGCAGCCATTTGCTAAAATCATTTAGGTTCATTCTTCTTCCTCATGAATGTACACATAGCACCCCATACTGACAGAAAAACACAGAATTGTTGACATTGTTGCAGATTTATTAACCGCTTGCCGCCCGCCCGCCGTCATATGACGGCGGAGCGGTGCGACCATTATCCTGGGCCGCCGTCATATGACGGCGGCACTTTAAGCAGGGCAGGCGCGCGATCGCGTGCACGCCGCCCTGCACTGCCGGTGTCGGGGTGTCCCCGGGACACCCCCCGTCACCGGCAGGGGGGAAACAGCCAATGGGCGTGGCTGTTTCCCACGTGATCGGCTGTGTTCCAATGACACAGCCGATCACAATGAAGGCACCCACAAGATGACCGCGCATGCGCGATCGGGAGCGCGCAGCGCGGTCATGTCGGTGGCACTGTGTTCCGTAGGAACACAGCTGTCACCGGCGGTAGTAAACAGTCACTGACAGTGACTGTTTACTATGTGATCGGCTGTGAATCCATTCACAGCCGATCAAAAAATGTAAACAAAGAGCAGTAACTCAGTGTTACTAGCTCTTCTCCCCTCATACAGTTTTCAGTATGAGGAGAGCAGAGCTAGAAATAGTGAGTTACTGCTCTGTACACCTGTCACAAAGTAAAAATCACACTAATAAAGGTCCCCACACAGTCCTCAGCCCCCCCCAATGTCACCTGTCACCCAACAGTCACCTCATCAGTGCCAAGAAATTGACACCCATAACGTTCACATGTGAGCGTAGCGATCGCAGGCAGAATCACTGCGATTCTGCCCGCGATCCGGAAATCATTGCAAATCGCGGGACGCCTGTGCGTTGCCCCTGATTTGCAATAGCACCCCAAACGCTGTGCGATGTTGCCGCCATTTCCGCCTGCCGAATCGCGGTAACATCGCGCAAACATCGCATGACGCCCAAAAAAGGTACAAGAGTTTCTTTGGAGCGTCATGCGTTGTTTGCGCGATGTTACCGCGATTCGGCAGGCGGAAATCGCAGCAACATCGCACAGCATTTGGGGTGCTATTGCAAATCACGGGCAACGCACAGGCGTCCAGCGATTTGCAATGATTTCTGGATCACGGGCAGAATCACAGTGATTCTGCCCGTGATCGCTACGCTCACATGTGAACATAGCCTAAAGTTCACCGGTCACCAGAGACTGCCATCAGTACCGCCGTGCACCATCGCCCGTCACCTGTCACCCATCAGTGACCATCGCCCGTCACCTATCACCCCATCAATCACCGTCACCTGTCACCCCATCAGTCATCGTCACCTGTCACCCCATCAGTCGTCGTCACTTGACACCCCATCAGTGATCGTCACTTGTCACCCCATCAATCATCGTCACATGT
Source organism: Pelophylax lessonae (assembly GCF_965119305.1). Lineage (NCBI taxonomy): Eukaryota > Metazoa > Chordata > Amphibia > Anura > Ranidae > Pelophylax > Pelophylax lessonae. Next base: position 556,258,525 of record NC_138771.1, on the reverse strand, counting down.
CACTGCGTCAGTGATTGTCATCTGTCACCCCATCAATCATCGTCACCTGTCACCCCATCAATCATCGTCACCTGTCACCTCATCAATCATCATCACCTGTCACCTCATCAATCATCGTCACCTGTCACCCCATCAGTCATTGTCACCTGTCACCCCATCAGTCATCGTCACCTGTCACCCCGTCAGTCATCGTCACCTGTCACCCCGTCAGTCATCGTCACCTGTTTGCCATATACATGCAATCACTTACTGACCGCCTAACGACTATATGCGTCCGACATTAAAAGCTAAATACTGGGGTTATGGCAGCAGATAGCCCCCATAACCCCGGTATTTTTTGAAACGGCGGGCGGGCGGCTTTCAGATAAGGGTGGTCCCAGTGGTGGATTCGCCGCGGAATTACCCTTACGGTGCAGGGGAAGAGGTGCCCCCCCCCCTCCTGCCACGTCCCAGACGTTTTCCCAGCTTACCGGACCCGCCGGCAGCGGGGAAAACTATCCGGTCCCGGATCCTCAGAGACAGGAAGTCGAGTGAGGGCAAAATGGCCCTCATTCAACTCTATGGAGGACCGGAGCTACGTCAAAAGACGTTGCCTAGCAACCGGTTTAAAGGGCCGCTTTTTTTTTGCTTTTTTTTTTTCCTCTCAACAATTTTTTTTTTTTCTTTTTTAGTGTAGTTGTGAGGTGTGAGGTCTTTTTGACCCCAGATCTCACAATAAAGAGGACCTGTCATGCCTATTTCTATTACAAGGGATGTTTACATTCCTTGTAATAGGAATAAAAATGATCAAAACATTTTTTTTATTAAACTGTGTAAAAATAAAAAAATAATAAATAAAATAAATAGGAAAAAAAAAAAAAAATTAAAGCGCCCTGTCCCTGTTAGCTCGCGCGCAGAAGCAAACGCATACGCAAGTCCCGCCCACATATGTAAACGGTGTTCAAACCATACATGTGAGGTACCGCCGCGATCGTTAGAGCGAGTGCAATAATTTGAGCCCTAGACCTCCTCTGTAACTCTAAGCTAGTAACCTGCAGAAATTTTTAAAATGTTGCCTATGGGGATTTTTAAGTACCAATGTTTGGCACCATTCTGTGAGCATGCGCAATTTTGAAGCATGACATGTTGGGTATCTAATTACTCGGCGTAACATTATCTTTCACATTATGGAAAAAAATTGGGCTAAATTTACTGTTTTCTTATTTTTTAGTTCAAAAAAGTGAATTTTTTTCAAAAAAAATCGCATTTGGAAGACTGCTACGCAAATATGGTGTGATAAAAAATGTTGCAACGATCTCCATTTTATTCTCTGGGGTCTCTGCTAAAAAAATATATATAATGTTTGGGGGTTCAAAGTAGTTTTCTAGCAAAAAAAATGATTTTAGCTTGTAAACACCAAGTGTCAAAAATAGGCCCAGTCTTAAAGTGGATAAATGGATAACTTTGTGTAAAGCGCTACTTGGATGTGAGGCCTATGTATGTGGCCAGGCTGTGAAAAAGTGTTACACATGTGGTATCGCCATACTCAGGAGGAATAGCAGAATGTATTTTGGGGTGCAAGTTTTGCTATGTACATGCGATGTGTTAGAAATATTGCATAAATGGACAGCTTTGTGTAAAAAAAAATGTGTTTTCATTTTCTTTCCACATTTTCCAAAAACTTGTGGAAAAAAATGACATATTCAAAAGACTCATTATGCCTTAAAAATTATACGTTGGGCTGTTTGCGTTCCAAAATTGGGTCATTTTATGGGGGTTTCCATTGTCCTGGTGCTTCAGGGCCTTCAAAAGTGCGATAGGTTGTCAGGAAATGATATGTGTAATTTGTGCTCCTAGAATGCCGGACGCTGCTACTTGGATGTTAGGCCTCTGTATGTGGCCAGGCTGTGAAAAAGTCTCACACATGTGGTATCACCATACTCAGGAGGAGTAGTAGAATGTGTTTTGGGGTGTAGTTGCAAGTATACATGTGCTGTGTGACAGAAATAACCTGTTCATACGGCAATTTGTAAAAAATAAAAAAAAAAAAATCTTTATTTTGCAAAGCATTGTGGGAAAAAATTACAACTTCAAAAAACTCACCATGCCCCTTATTAAATACCTTGGAATGTCTACTTTCCAAAAAGGGGTCATTTGGGGGGTATTTGTACTTTCCTGACTTTTTAGTGTCTCAAGAAATGAGATAGGCCTTCAGTACATCAGGTGTGATCAAGTGTTATCAATTTTCAATGATTCGCACCATAGCTTGTGGACTCTATAACTTTCACAAAGACCAAATAATATACACTTATTTGTTTTTTTTTTTACCAAAGATAAGTAGCAGTATAAATTTTGGCCAAAATTTGTGAAGAAAAATGACTAATTTGCAAAATTTTATGACAGAAACAAAGAAAAATGCGTTTTTTCACGATATTTTCAGTCTTTTTTTATTTATAGCACAAAAAATAAAAAACCCAGTATTGATCAAATACCATCAAAAGAAAGCTCTATTTGTGTGAAAAAAAGGACACAATTTTTGTATGGGTACAGTGTTGCATGACTGAGTAATTCTCAGTCAAAGTGTGAGAGCGCTGAAAGCTGAAAATCGGTCTGGGCAGGAAGGGGGTGAAAGTGCACTGTAGGCAAGTGGTTAAAAAAGAAAAACTGAAATATCACATGGTCCTAAGTATTCAGACCCTTTGCTCAGTATTTAGTAGAAGCCCCCTTTTGATATAATACAGCCAGGAGTCTTTTTGGGAAAGATGCAACAAGTCTTTCACACCTGGATTTGGGGATCCTCTGCCATTCCTCCTTGCAGATCCTCTCCAGTTCTGTCAGGTTGGATGGTAAACGTTGGTGGACAGCTATTTTTAGGTCTCTCCAGAGATGCTCAATTGGGTTTAAGTCAGGGCTCTGGCTGGGCCATTCAAGAACAGTCACGGAGTTGTTGTGAAGCCACTCCTTCGTTATTTTAGCTGTGTGCTTAGGGTCATTGTCTTGTTGGAAGGTAAACCTTCGGCCCAGTCTGAGGTCTAGAGCACTCTGGAGAAGGTTTTTGTCCAGGATATCCCTGTACTTGGCCGCATTCATCTTTCCCTCGACTGCAACCAGTCGTCCTGTCCCTGCAGCTGAAAAACCCCCCCACAGCATGATGCTGCCACCACCATGCTTCACTGTTGGGACTGTATTGGACAGGTGATGAGCAGTGCCTGGTTTTCTCCACACATACCGCTTAGAATTAAGGCCAAAAAGTTCTATTTTGGTCTCATCAGACCAGAGAATCTTATTTCTCACCATCTTGGAGCCCTTCAGGTGCTTTTTAGCAAACTCCATGCGGACTTTCATGTGTCTTACACTGAGGAGAGGCTTCCGTCGGGCCACTCTGCCATAAAGCCCCGACTGGTGGAGGGCTGCAGTGATGGTTGACTTTTCTAGAACTTTCTCCCATCTCCTGACTGCATCTCTGGAGCTCAGCCACAGTGATCTTTGGGTTCTTCTTTACCTCTCTCACCAAGGCTCTTCTCCCCCGATAGCTCAGTTTGGCCGGACGGCCAGCTCTAGGAAGGGTTCTGGTCATCCCAAACATCTTCCATTTGAGGATTATGGAGGCCACTGTGCTCTTAGGAACCTTAAGTGCAGCAGAAATCTTTTTGTAACCTTGGCCAGATCTGTTCCTTGCCACAATTCTGTCTCTGAGCTCTTCAGGCAGTTCCTTTGACCTCATGATTCTCATTTGCTCTGACATGCATTGTGATCTGGAAGGTCTTATATAGACAGGTGTGTGGCTTTCCTAATCAAGTCCAATCAGTATAATCAAACACAGCTGGACTCAAATGAAGGTGTAGAACCATCTCAAGGATGATCAGAAGAAATGGAAAGCACCTAAAATTTAAATATATGAGTGTCACAGCAAAGGGTCTGAATACTTGTGAATACATGTGATATTTCAGTTTTTCTTTTTTAATAAATCTGCAACAATGTCAACAATTCTGTGTTTTTCTGTCAGTATGGGGTGCTATGTGTACATTCATGAGGAAGAAGAAGGAACTTAAATGATTTTAGCAAATGGCTGCAATATAACAAAGAGTGAAAAATTTAAGGGGGTCTGAATACTTTCCGTACCCACTGTATCTCCGCTGACAGGGAGGTGAAGGCTCACATAGTTATAGTTATTAGCGGCCGCTCCCCCCGCCCGGTGTCAGGTCAGTTCATTCACACACAGTCCCGACAGGGAAGTGAAGGCTCACATAGTTATATCTATTAGCGGCCGCTCGCCCGCCCTCCCGCCCGGTGTGACACTTCATTCATACACAGATCGTAGTAGTGACATTACCGGGAGGCGGGCCGCCGGCCAGAGGCGATTCTTTTGAATAAATGACACCGGAGGAGCACTCAGCAGAGTGACAGTAAGGAGCTTGAATCGTTGGGATGGGGAGGGACGCTGAGCCAGAGAAGGGGAGGGTGTACTGCCGAGGGGGACGCTGAGGCAGTGGGGGGGGGGGGGGGGGGGAGCTGAGGCAGCTTACCAATGGTATTTGTATTATGCAGCATGAGGGGGTTAATGTATTGCCACTGCTGGTCACTGATGCATTAGTGACCGACCAGTGGCAGTTAATTAACCCCTTTGTGCTGCATTAGTGCAACCAGTGTTAATTAACACTGATACTGGTTGCACTAATGCAGCATAAAGGGGTTAATTAACTGCCACTGTTCAGTCACTAATAGATGAGTGACCAGCAGTGACAATACATTAACCCCCTCATGCTGCATAATACAAATAACATTGGTAATTAAATGAACCTCTTGCCAACCCATCACAGTACATATACTGTGACAGGGTGGCAGCTACAAGTGTACGTCGCTACCTGTTTTTGGTGTATTCCCCTGTTCTATCTATTTTGAATTTTTTTGGGGGAAAAAATCATTTTCGGTTTTCAGCCAAGGGCATCCTGCATTTTCGGTTTCGCTTTCGGCCCAGAATTTTCATTTCGGTGCATCCCTAATTACCGAGGACATTTTGGCAAGTTATCATTAAAAAAAGAAAGACCTAATCACTGCCTGTTTGAAGAAATAAATGCAAAATACAACAAAGCCCCCATATAAGCATTAAACGCTATTTAGACTTTTTTTTCTTTTAAGCAGAAAGCTTGACTTACGTGATATATTTGTTGTACAAGATAAAAGCATGTTCTGTATTGCCTTCGCCTGCGTACACGTTGGCCATACGGATCAATTCTACTCCAGAACGGTAGTAGCGTTTCAGTGGAATGTCATCATTTACTTCCACGGATGTACCCTTCAGTACCAAAGCCCGTAGCCTCTCTTCCGGAGGCAGGCTGGCATCGCTATGCTCCGGCATGATGGGTCAATGGAAGAGCCTGAGAACCAGAAATCAGATGGGATGACCAAACCATCAGAGTCCCACCTGAAAATGAAATTGGAGAGGTAACTGATATCTGTAGGTTTGACAGAAAAGGAAAATATATCTAAACAATCTAAAGAACTCCTAAATGCAGGTAATGCAGTAAGAAACCAAGTAAGAAACCAAGTAATACTTATGTCTACTTGGCTTCACAGGGAGGGCAACTAATCTAAAAAGCTGACAACCTGTATGCAACCATCCCTTCAACAACATCATGATAGCTCGTCTTGCTCACAGTCAAAAGAGTTCTTTCTGCATTGTATATTTCTGAAAGGACATTTTTCACTTACCCTTGGTTCACACATATGGGTTTTTCGGTGCGTTTTGTACTACGGTCCATTTAACATGGTTTTCTATGGTTCACATATGAGCGTTTTAAATCTGTGTGTTTTTGGAAACGGTCAGGGACTTTTCCCGCAGCATATTGCGTTTTGCATGTAATAGATCTCAATAGGGTTTTTTTTTGGGGGGGCTAATGGGAAGTATGACGTTCTGTTCATGTAGTGCAACTTTGATGGCACTCAAGTAGCATCAAAGTCACATCAAAGTAGTGCAGGAACCTTTGTGTGTGTCTAAAGTCGCATGTTAGGGTTAAAGGATAAGCTAACTTTTTGGAAAAAAAATAATAAATGCACATTTTTTTTTGCCTGGAGCCTGTAAAGCATTGCACCAGTGATCAGCAGATCGCTGATGCCATGCAGGTCTCCGGCAAATCTGCCAGTGTATCTGCTTGCTAGGTTCATCCTGTACGGCTAACCAGATGCAATCTGACAGGAAGCATGAATGCACTCCACAGTGCCGTGGTAGTTAATTGAGAACTACAAGCTGAGAGACGCAAAAGCCGCTGGACCTTGTAGTTTTCCATACACAGGACACTGAATGAATGACGTGGCCAGGCAGGTGCAGCCCCGGACGGCCTCATTCTTTATAAATGGTTACAGCAATGGGGGGGGGGGGGGAGACAAGAACCCCCGCTAGCTGTCAGATCGGGGAGGTGCGGGAGCCGGTCCATTTGTAAAAAGGTAAAAATCAAAATGCAGAGTTTACTACCACTTTAACCCTAGCCCTTAACCCTAAAATGCGACTTTGGACACAAAGGTTCCTGCACTACTTTATTGCTACAGAACTGCCAGATAGTGTAAAGACACAAAGTTACACTCCATGAACCGAACTGTTATACTTTCCAGCCAATCCTTTTCTTTCAGCCCAAAAAAAAAAAAAAAAAATCAAAAACGAGTGTTAAACAAAAAAAAAGAAAACTCACAAAACTCAACATGTCGCACAGTTTATCACAACTATACATACTATTAAGAGTACACCTCACTTTCTATAGAATGCATATTATGGGCTTACACCCGGATTCTAACTGCCAAAATGTTGGAGAAAAATTAGATCTTCTACATTTATTGTGGAGTTGCCCAAAACTTCACAGATATTGAGACTCTATAGTAAGGACTATTAACAATACATTTCATGTAGATGTACCCCTGGATCCCAAGCCCTGTCTTGGTGTGCTGGAGGAAGAGATACAGGATGCATATGTTCGAGATGCTGTCAGAGCTCTCTTTCAGGCCTGCAAACTGGCGTTGATGCACTGGATTGTGCAGACTATACCCTCAATTCAAATGTGGATCGATCAGCTGGCCACTACTCTAAGATACGAAAGGCTAATTTATAAACAGAGGTAACCTGTTTCCATTTGAAAAGGTGTGGGGGAGTTGTTTGGCAGTACCAGAACTGGCCCCTGTGGACCCAATACTGGACAGATTGCTAATATAAAGCTTTATGCTCCCTGCCTGCCTGATATTAGAGGGATGAAGGGAATGTAAAGCAGGAGCCTGTTCTCCATATGTGATGAAAACCTTTGTAATAATGTACTCAAGGTACGCTTATTGCATTGCCATATGTATTGGTATACATTACAACATTGTTTTGTAGTCTTTTTGTATGATACATGTTATAATATATGTACTCTGGAAAGTTTTTCTTTTTTTGTTGTAGAAGTGTATTGAAAACAAACCATACCGGATTAAAAAACAAAACCCAAAACACACCAAAAAAAAGCATCAACTGCAACCAGCAAATCTAGCCTTATACTAAAAAATAGGAAAAAGGATGATTGGCAATAAAGACCAGTTAGTATGCCCGAGTCACCGCTCTGTGCTTTGTCCTTCTAGCACTTACTGGAGTTCTGGGCTGTGGAAGGGGATGGGAGCGGCTGGCTCAGGCTCTTAGCGGCATGGTTAGAGGCTGAGCAAGCTGCCTGTCAGGCATCTGGGAAGATCCCAGCATTATTGTTGGGATCTCTCTAGAGCCAGGACCAGCTCTGTGATGTCAGCGGACAGTGGGCTTTAGGCTGAATCTGGGTCACAGGAGTGCATTCCTGCAAGAAGTATGCCCAAAAGAGCTTTGGCCAAACAGCTGTGGCCAAAAGTTTTGAGAATGACACAAAAATTAATTTTAACAGTCTGCTGCCTGTTATGATGGCAATTTGCATATACTCCAGAATGTTATGAAGAGTGATCAGATGAATTGCAATTAATTGCAAAGTCCCTCTTTGTCATGAAAATTAACTTGATCCCATAGAAAACATTTCCACTGCATTTGTGAAAAAGGTTTAAGGACGCCCAGGAAAGCCCAGGATGTGCCAGGACCGTCTCCTATAGTTGATGCAGCTGCGGGATCGGGGCGCCACCTGTGCAGAGCTTGCTCGGGAATGGCAGCAGGCAGGTGTGAGTACATCTGCAAGCACAGAGAGGCAAAGATTTCTGGAGGACGGCCTTGTGTCAAGAAGGACAGAAAAGAAGCCACTTCTCTCCAGGAAAAACATCAGGCACAGACTGATATTCTGCAAAAGGTACAGGGATTGGACTACTGAGGACTGGGGTAAAGTCATTTTCTCTGATAAATCCCCTTTCCGATTGTTTGGGGCATCCGCAAAAAAACCTTGTTTTGAAGAAAAGGTGAGCTTTTCTATAAGTCCTGTGTCATGCCAACAGTAAAGCATCCTGAGACCATTCATATGTGGGGTTACTTCTCAGCTGAGTGAGTGGGTTCACTCACAATTTTGCCAAAGAACACAGCCATGAATAAAGAATGGTACAAAAACATCCTCCGAGAGCAACTTCTCCCAACCATCCAAGAACAGTATCTGAATGCAGTCTATGAATCACGAGAGAGGGGAGTCGGGGCTGAATGGCAGCGCTGTGTCTGAATAGACACACGGAGCTGCAGCTCAGGTGCCCCACTAGCAAGCTGCTTGCTGTGGGGGCACTCGACAGGAGGGACTGAATAGGAGCAGCAAAGAGGGACCCGAGAGGGGGGAGGATCCAGGCTGCCCTGTGCAAAACCAACTCCACAGAGGAGGAAAGTATAACGTTTGTTTTTTTTTTTGTTTTTTAAAAAGAGACTTTACAATCAGTTTAAGGTCTGGGGAGTTTCCTGGCCATGGACCCAAAATGTTGATGTTTTGTTCCCCAAGCCACTTCTCACTTTTGTCTTATGGCAAGGTGCTCCATAATACTGGAAAAGGCATTGTTCCTCACCAAACTGTTCTTGGATGGTTGGGAGAAGTTGTTCTCGGAGGATGTTTTTGTACCATCCTTTATTCATGGCTGTGTTTTTTGGCAAAATTGTCTTTGGCAGGAGTTGTAAAGACAGAAGGCGCCACCATCTTGGTTATGGGAGCCGACTATGGCTTCCTGAGGAACCACAGCTGACTCCCACTGCACATGTGCAAGCTTGCATAGTGCCTTGTGAATGGTGCTGCAACCTCATGTCCCATGTTCCAGGAGGCTGCAGCCTCCTGCAACTCAGTTTGGGGAGGGTGCAAACCAGCGGGACTTCACTTTTGGAAGTGAAGTTTCGCTTTCAGGCCCCTTTCACACCAGCGGACTGATCAGGTCTGGAAAAGAGAAATGGACAGAGGGCGCACCAGCCTACCGCATTATCTTTAAAACAATTTATTGTAATAGACATGTATACACATTATACTCACAAAACGATTATGAGACACGGGCAATAAGCAATGAGGGACCACCAGGGGTCTCCACTGGGCATCCTCAGCTACTGCAGGCCGTGGAAGGATGTAGACCTCCAAAAAAAAAACCACTTACGCGTTTCGGGGTGTTCCCCCTTCATCAGACCCTGTCCGTTTTCTAGTCAGACCGGATCAGACCACTCATTGTCTTCTATGGGGAGGCCGATGTATATGGACACCCGCCCGCATCCGATCCAGGCCGACAAAAATAAACGGATGGGGATCTGACAGATGACAGTCGAATGTAAACAGACAGGCGGTCCATTTCCATCCGACCGCCCCATAGGGAACAGCAGCTATGTCCACTCTGCATAGTGGAGTGGACACAGACCTGTCATCCGCCTGAGCAGGCAAATCTGCTTGACAGAGTCCGCCTCTGTAAAATGGGCCTAAATAGTGGATGTGTATGGAGTATTTTTGGAAAATGACTGTACTGTTTAGTGTCACTTTAAACTGTTATAAAGAGTTGCTTTATACTCCGCTCTTTGAAAGATCTACAAAAAATTATTTATCCTATTAAACTCGTCTTCTATAATACACCAAGATACTGAACCCAGCTTACATATGGAATATGTCTCGCTCCTTGTATTACATCATCTAGCATAGGCAGGAGGAAGTGACCTCTGTGTCTTGTTAGCAAATTCTCACATGACAACAATGTGTCTATTGAAGGACTATTCATCGGCTGGAAGTATGAACACACCCATCTATCACAAAGCCTTCTGGGGCAGTGTAACAAGTTAAGTCAACAAGGAAAAGACTAGATTACCATTTTCAATTCAAATTTCTAAATCTGATGAATGAACAAGCCAGGCAGAACACACCGCCTCAAACTTCAGGGTGCTGTTGCATCAGATGAAATCTGTCAGTTGTTTCACCTATTATTGCTCGGATCCTTACTGGATCACATTTAGTTTGTGTATCAAAATATTCTCATATTCTTTTGTTCCTTAACCACTTGCCGACTGTCTAACGCCGATCGACGTCGGCAGTCAGCCCCTCACAGGCAAAGCGACGTAGGTCTACGTCGCTAGCCTGTGAGGGTCTAGGGAGCGAGCGCGCCGCCGGAGGCCCGGTCACGCACCCCCCCGCGCGTGTGACCGGCGGACCCGATGTCCGCCGGTCACTCTGCGATCGTCGGGGGAGAGGGAGAAAGTCAGGCGGCTTGTGTAAACAAGCTGCCTGTCATTCTCCCCTGTGTATGAAGGATGATCATACGGTTCTACTATGTAGAACCATTGATCACTGTTCATACATCTGAAGCCACAGCCAATCACAGTAGAAAGCACGCCCCTAGGGACACACATAGCCCCTCCCTTTCAAAAAAAGTTAACCCCTTCCCTGCCAGTGTCATTTTTACAGTAACAGTTCATATGTATTGCACTGATTACTGTAGTAATGTCACTGGTAACCCCAAAAGTGTCAAAAATGTCAGTCAAGGGTCCGATCTGTCCGCCGCAATGTCGCAGTACCGCAAAAAAATTGCAGATCGCCGCCATTACGCGTTAAAACAAAAATTACAAAAATCTTTCCCTTTGTTAGTAAACGCGATAACTTTTGCGCAAACCAATCAAAATACGCTTTTTGCAATTTTTTTTACCAAACATAGGTAGCATAAAACAAATTGGCCGAAAATGTTAAAGAATTTTGATTTTTACATTTTTTTGGGGGGGAATTTCATATAAAAAAAAATGTGAAAAATATTGCTATTTTTGCAAAATTTACGCTCTTTTTTTGTTTATAGCGCATGATCAAAAAATTGCACAGGTGATCAAATACCACCAAAAGAAAGCTCTGTTTGTGGGAAAAAAAGGACGTCAAATTCGTTTTGATACAGCGTCGCACGACCGCGCAATTGTCCGTTAAAGTCACGCAGTGCCGAATCGCAAAATACCCCCTGGTCAGGAAGGGGGTAAAATCTTCCGGGGCTTAAGTGGTTAAAGCAATATTAAAAATGTAATATATTGCAGCTTACCAGTATTAGATATGGTGGCTGCTTTCGTTTTTTTGGGGGTTTTTAGGGCCTTTCCCCCCTCTGCTTTCACCTGGTGATCGGGCCGCTAACACCTCCTGTATTCAAGTGCCTCCACTCTGGATGAAAGAGCAACAGAGACACCTTTGGACAGCAGCATTGTCAGTCTGTGTGGAGGGCAGTGTTAGATGTACTAGCAGATTTAGATGAACTAATAAACTGAAGCAGAACTCAAAGCTAACACTTTATAAGCAAACAGTTTTGTCCCTTTTGGGATGAAGGTTTTACAGAAATAAAAGCTGATCACTGCAAGCACCCCTGTCAGTTGTAAATGGTTTGTCTCATCCCTGAAACTTTTACATCTGTAGGAGAGCTTGTTCTGTTGAACACAATAGACTGACTGGCCAGGACACCAGGTGATAAAATAGATAAAGATAAAATAGGGAAAGACTAAATAGGAAAACTAATGCAGATGCCACATCGAAGAATTGTTTAAAGTGGAGTTCCACCCTAAAATTATACTTACCTCCATCTTCTTGCTCCAGGTCACCTGAAAAACAAATGGATAATCGCAATTTTTTTTTTTTTTTTTTACTTACCTGGTTTAGAAGAAAATATACTCACCTTACTTCCTCTTCCTCCCCTTGGCGGCCACGGCGATACGTCACTTCCTGGCTTGCAATGATTCCTGGGAGCTGAACGTCATCGCTCCCAGCAATCAATGCGCCTGCACCGGCCCCGACGCCAGTTCCGGTGCAGGCGCCGTCATACCTTGCTAAACAGCTTCTGGGCATGCCCAGAAGCTGTGCAGGGATGACGCTGCGGCCCCGGAAGTGACGGCGGAGCCGGTGCAGTGCATCGTGGGACAGAAGACGACGGAAGAGGACGCAGAAGAGGATCGCGCTGGCTTTTCTTCTAAAAGGTAAGTGCAACCCGGGACAGATCAGAGGCTATCCATTGTGGAATGCACTAGCCCAGACTGTCTCGGGGGTATTTTTATTTAAAAAAACGTTCCCAGGGTGGAACTCCGCTTTAAAGCTCTAATATATCAAAAGCTTGCTGTTGGGTTTAACCACTTGACCTCCAGAAGATTTACCCCCCCCCCCCCCCATCATGACCAGACCATATTTTGTAATAAGGCACGTAGTTACTAAAACCTATGTCCTTTTTTCCCCACAAACAGAGCAGCTTTCTTTTGGTGTGGTTTTTATTTTTTGTGCTATAAAACACACACACACACACACACATTATTTATTTATATTATAATATATATATATATATATATATACACACATGCATACATACACACACACACACTTTTTTTTTTACTTTCTGCTATAATTATAATTATTTTATAGCAGAAAGTAAAAAAAAAAAAAAAAAAGTGTGTGTATATATATATATATATATATATATATATATATATATATATAAACACACAATAAAGCATAATATTGATTGGTTTGCGCAAAAGTGGTTCAGCCACTTCCTGCCTACGTGTAAATCATTGCTCTGGTTTTCTGTTAGGCTCCTTTCACACGTGCGGTGCGCCTGACGGGAGTCAGTTCTGCTCAGCGGGGATTGATCCGCCGATCCCCGATGAGCAGGCGGATGACAGCTCCGTCTCGGCTCTGTGTGCAGAGAAGGAGCTGTCAGATCCCCGCTGTCCTCTATGAGCGATCAGATGATAACAGACCGCCTGTTCATTCTCATCCGATCCTATCTTCCAAAACGGATGGAAAATAGGGTTTCCATCCATCCGGATTTCACGGACAGGATCGGATCGAATAGCAGTAGGTGTCAGCAGAGATGTCTCCGCTGACATCTGCCGCTCCATAGGGCTGCATGGAGCATCCGATCCGAGCAGCCTGAAAAACTGACAGGCAGATCAGAAAGCCGTGTGAAAGGGGCCTTAGTGACAAATTTAGGCATGACTGCACAATGTGTCAGCATGGCCACTTGAAGCCTCCAGAGGGCAACAATGTAGAAGCACAAGTGGGAGACAGTCGTCACCCTATAACACGAACTTCCTGAACAAGGATCTTCATGGAAGAACCACCAAATATTATTTTAATGAAAGTTTTAAGGAGATTGAAAAACACTTTTGAAATGACATTAACATGTGAAAGCTTATATGGGATTTTAGAAACGGGGTTTACAATAAACTGAAGTCCAGATACAGATCTTTGCAATGAGGTAACATGCAGTATATCTGGCATTTTTCTGTATATGTTAGATGCCATTGCACATATACAACAGGAAAAGAAGCGCCTGCATTACAGCACACTATAACAGATGTAAATGTTCTGTGCGTTGTACGGCGCTGCATTATCAAACATGGTGCAGGTGTGTTAATCACTTGTCCATCAAGGCAAGCTTATATACGGCATGGCAGACACGTGGTTAAATCATGCTAATAGCAGCCTAATTTGCAATAGGTGTGTGCCTATTTTCGATAAATTTAATTAACCACTTGCTGACCGGGCCATAGTCGAATGACGGCTACAGCGCCGTCAGCTAGATCAGGGAGGGCGTAGTATGACGTCCTCCCGAACCCGCACGCACCCTAGGGCACGTACACGGAAGTTTCCGTGATGGCCGAGTGACCACCTGACACACCGGCTGGGCGGAGACCCAAGCAAAGCCACAATCGGCTTTTATTGGATCTCAGATCTACAGTGGTGATAAAAAGTCTACACACCCCTGTTAAAATGTCAGGTTTCTGTGATGTTAAAAAAAATGAGAAAGCTAAATCATGTCAGAACTTTTTCCACCTTTAATGTGACCTATAAACTGTACAACTCAGTTGAACAACAAACTGAATCTTTTAAGTGGAGGGAAGTAAAAATAAAATATGGTTGCATAAGTGTGCACACCCTTCAACTAATACTTTGTTGAAGCACCTTTTGATTTTATTACAACACTCAGTCTTTTTGGGTACGAGTCTACCAGCGTGGCACATATTGCCCTGGCAATATTTGCCCACTCTTCTTTGCAAAAACCCTCCAAATCTGTCAGATTGCGAGGGCATCTCCTGTGCACAGTCCTCTTCAGATCACCCCACAGATTTTCAATCTGATTCAGGTCTGGGCTTTGGCTTGGCTATTCCAAAACTTTAACCTTCTTCTGGTGCAGCCATTCCTTTGTTGATTTGGATGTATGCTTTGGGTTGTTGTCTTGCTGAATGAGGACGTTCCTCTTTATGTTTAGCTTTCTAGCAGAAGCCTGAAGGATTTGTGTATTTGGAACTTTCCATAATTCCTTCTACTCTGACTAAGGCCCCTGTTCCTCCAGCTGAAGAAAAACAGCCCCAAAATGCTGCCACCACCATTCTTCACAATGGGTATGGTGTTCTTTTCGTGATGTGCAGTGTTGTTTTTGAGCCAAAAATCTCTTTTGGAATTATGGCCAAAAAGTACAACCTTGGTTTCATCAGACCATAACACATTTTCCCATATGCTTTTGGGAGACTTCAGATGTGTTTTTACAAAATTTAGTCGGGCTTCGATGTTTTTCTCTGTAAGAAAAGGCTTCCGTCTTGCCACTCTACCCCACAGCCCAAACATATGATGAATACGGGAGATTGTTGTCACATGTACCACACAGCCAGTACTTGCCAGATATTCCTGCAGCTCCTTTAATGTTGCTGTAGGCCTCTCGGCAGCCTCCCTGACCAGTTTTCTTCTCGTCTTTTCATTAATTTTGGAATGACATTGAGTTCTTGGTAATGGCACTGTTGTCCCATATTTTCTCCACTAGATGTGATCCATGGTATATCTAATGCCTTGGAAATTCTTTTTTACCCTTCTCCTGATACATTTTAACAATGAGATCCCTCTGATGCTTTGGAAGCTCTCTGTGGACCATGGCTTTTGTTGTAAGATGCAACTAAGAAAATGTCAGGAAAGACCTACTAGAACAGCTGAACTTTATTTGGGGTCAATTAGAAGCACTTTAAAATGATGGCAGGTGCGTACTGACTCCTATTTAACAAGAGTAAAAATGTGATTGCTTAATTCTGAACACAGCTACATCCCCAGTTATATAAGGGTAAGCACACTTATGCAACCACATTATTTTAGTTTTTTATTTTTATCCCCCCCCCCCAAAAAAATATTTCAGTTTGTTTTTCAATTGAGTTGTACAGTTTATAGGTCACATTAACCACTTTACCACTAGAGCATTTTGCTGTCTTACGTCTGGGCCACTTTTTGCGATTCTGCGCTGTGCGAATTTAACTGACAATTGCGCGGTCATGCAACGCCGTACCCAAACGAAATTTACGTCCTTTTTTTCCCACAAACAGAGCTTTCTTTTGGTGGTATTTGATCACCTGTGCGATTTTTACTTTTTGTGCTATAAACAAAAAAAGAGCGTTTATTTTAAAAAAATAACAATATTTTTAACATTTTTTTATATGAAATTCCCCCCAAAAAAGATGTAAAAACCAATTTTTTTTTTTAATTTTTGGCCAATTTGTTTTCTGCTACCCATGTTTGGTAAAAAAAAAAAAAAATCGCAATAAGCGTATTTTGATTGGTTTGCGCAAAAGTTATTCCGTTTACGAACTATGGGAAAGATTTCTGTCATTTTTGGTGGGTTTTTTTTAACGCGTAATGGCGGTGATCTGCGATTTTTTTTGCGGGACTGCGACATTGCAGCGGACAGATCGGACCCTTGACTGACATTTTTGACACTTTTGGGGGTACCAGTGACATTACTGCAGTAATCAGTGCTATATATATATGCACTGTTACTGTAAAAATGACACTGGCAGGGAAGGGGTTAATTTTATTGGAGAGGGAGGGGTTAATGTATGCCTGGTGCTTACTGACGTGTGTGGGGGGAGGTGACTGAGTGAGCCAGGGACAGATCGGATGTCCAGCTATGCTGAACACTCCGATCTGTCACTCCCTGTCACTTAGGAGATCCGCCCGCTCTGTTTACACAGGCGGGCGGATCTCCAAACTGGATTCCCCGACGATCGGGGCAGAGCAGCGGCGATCGCCGCTGCTCCTCCCCTGGCCAGACTCCCGCTGTGAATGAAAACAGCGCGAGCGCCGCCTACAGGGGGAGGAGTCTGACGACGTATGTCTACGTCGTCAGACGATAACGAGCCACTTTGCCGCAGTAGTACTACGGTACTCAGCGGTAAAGTGGTTAAAGGTGGTTCTGAAATTATTTAGCTTTGTCTCATTCTTTTACATCACAGAAACCTTAACAGGGGTGTGTAGATTTTTTTATATCAGCTGTAGTAACCCAGAAGCAATGTCACAAAATATAAACTTCAAAATGTACATAACATCGGCACCTAATATCAGCCATCAGCCTGAAGGGTGGCCAGAAAATCGGCATCAGTTTCGGCCATGAAAAGCGATATTGGTCAGTCACTACTTTTAGGCCTTGTGCAGACTAGACATTTTTTTTTTTTTTTCAGCTGTGGCTTTTTTAGCTAAACTATACTCCCACAGAAGCTTATGGCTCAAAAACCTTGATAAACGACGAACAGCAACGTTTTTAAGCTTTTATCAGATTGCACCAATTCGGACAGTGACGTTGCCAGCAATAGGCTCTGATTTGGCATGCGATTTGACATGTCAAATCTGCCCGATGTGAACGGGGCCAAGGAGGAGGACTCGGGAGACGCAGAGGATTAGGAGAAGCCGCCGCTGCATCAGGTAAGGGAATGCTGGTCTCTCGGCACGCTGTGGGCACTCTGCACATAAGGGGGCACGCTGTGGGCACTCTGCACATAAGGGGGCACGCTGTGGGCACTCTGCACATAAGGGGGCACGCTGTGGGCACTCTGCACATAAGGGGGCGTGTTTAGGGGTGGAGCCGGGTAGGGTTTGGGTGGGGCAACAAGTGGCGAGTGACTCTTAAGGCCTGGCTACTAGCTCATGACTTGAAATTTTGAGCCCTGTATATATGAATGGCATTTAAGCTTAGTACATACAATGAGATTACTGGACGAATAATTGTCCATTTTTATTTGACAGCTAATCTTAATATCAAAAATAAATATGTTACTAGAGTAAGAAAATTCTCGTACGACAGAATAAAAATTCAGAAGTGATGTCATGTAAGGATTTTTATTGATAGGCAAGGATGGTGTCCTTTGCCCACTCCCCTCTTGCACGACACATCCTTTGAGGCCAAATGACAGCTGAATGTAAAGAAAAAAAGAAAAAAAAAGGAAGCATGGCAGAATCCAAGTCTGTGGGACGCGACTTTGCATTAAAGTCTGTGGGACGCAGCATGCCATTATTGGCACTTTTTTTTCCTATCTGCAAAATGCTGATAAACTTATTTTCAATCAATAATATTCGGTAGCTGATAATATTCGGTGCAACCCGTAAAAGTTAATCATTGTAAGCACCCGCCAGTGGTAAATGGTTTCTTTCAGCCCTCTAAAGCTGGCCATAGATGGTTCGAATCTCGACTGGCCAAAACTCAAACCATCTATGGGCAGGCTGGTTGAATCAACTTGGGTACAACCAGCCTGTTGGGTTTTTTGTGTGATTACTGCCAGCGACTGTAGCCGCTAGCAATAATCACTGTGTGGGCTCCATGCGCCCCCCCCCAGAAAATAGTTCTGCAGAAGGGATTCCCCCATCAATACTGTGTTGATGGGGGGGGGGGGGGGGTCAATGGATGTTCTTTTCTGCAACCTGTGGCTGTAAGAAAGAAAAATCACAATCTACGGTCGGCTTAACTGCTACATCTGCAAGACAGCTTGTTCTTTGCCAGATCTCCGGGTGAAAATAAAAGAAAGAGCCTAAGGCTGGCCATAGACTGTGTGAACCATGTATGGGCAGGCTGAATGTACCCAAGTTGATCGATTGATCAACTTGGGTACAACCAGTCTACCAGATTTTGCTTGCAATTACTAGTGGCTGCCAAATCTTCTAGCAATAATCACTGTCTTCTGGAGGCCAGAAGAATATAAGGTCTCGGCAGGAGGGGGTTCCCGTCAACACTGTCTGTGTTGATGGCAAATTCGTGCGACTTTCTTTCCTGCAGTGAAAAGGAATTTTCCCCGTCTATGGTCCGCCTTAGAAAGAAAACGAAGGCAGCCAATACATCTAAAGACTTAAAAGGATGCAATATGATTGACGTTTGCTTTTGAGTTCAATATCGGGTTCAACTTTAATATATATAAAGAAGAGGGGGTTGGTGAGTCATCTTTAAATGCCACCACAAAACTATAAAAAATGTATTTGGGTACAGCATCCCATGATAGAATAAGTGTCACAGCACAGGAAACTTCCTGGTAATAAGCTCAGGCATGTCCTGATCCAAGTCCTTAAGCCTCGTACACACGCAACGATTGTTGGCCGACCGATCGGCCATCTTTTGTCCAGTGTTGTTGTGTTGGTTGAAATGTGCTCTAGACTGCACACGAATTTTGTCAGCCAACAACAACCAACTTCAGAAGTGATGTCATGTGATGGTTTACTTTCCGTGTGTTTTTTCTTCTCTGAGAATGCCCATTCTTGCTCATAACATTTTTGTCTGCCGAAATCTGTACTGACTGATGAACAATCGGCCGTTCTGGTGACGGCCAACAAAAATTTTATAGCATGCACACCAGATTTTGTTCGGCCGAAAAGTCGCAGTCGGTTGTCTGAAGCATCATACTAACAAGCCGAAAATCGGCCGTTGGCCGAAAATTCACAGCCAACAATCGTTGCGTGTGTACGGGGCTTAAACCACCTGACTGATCCCACCAGGAAGCCGTCACCATACTGGCCAATCATACGTGGCCGTGGCATTCCCCTCCCAGAAGCCTCATGTATACAGGCTCATTGTGCATAGGAGGCTGCAGAGTGGGGAACGCCATGGTCACATATGATTGGCCAGTACAGTGACGGTTCCCTGGTGGGATCGGTCAGGCGGGTTGGGACTGGGATAGGGACACGTCTGATCTTATTACTAGTAATGGGGTACAATGGCTTCCTCCAGACTTTCCCAATGCTGTCTGTATACACAGTGTCCATGGGGGGAGCTGAATGAGAGCGCTGTGTGTCCCCCGTCCACAGCACATTATTATAGGATATGTGACTCTGCATACAGCACAGCTCCATTACTCTCTCCTTCTGCAGAGATTAGACAACCACAAGTCCCAGCATGCCCTGCGAGCCCATACCACCTGTAGTAGGGTTGCCACCTCATCCCTATAAAGCAGGACACATTAATTACACAGGTTCAGTGGCTGATATATTGCACAGCAGGCACTGAGTTTTATTACCACCTAATCAGCCACAGAACCTGTGTAATGAATATGTGTCCTGAGGTTGTAACCCTATTCTGTGTACACCCAGTGTATACCTGAAAAGTCCTCCCAAGGTAAAGTACAGCCTCCCGCAGCGCTCTCTTCAACACCGTGTCCGCTCCATCGCCCCGCTCTCCTCCCCGCTTCTAACTATTACTCTCACATCCACCCCGCCGCTGCCTGCATTATTCTTCCGGGTCATGTGATCCTCCGGCCCCGCCCACCCGACAGAGCTGGTGGTAAATCACACGTTTCCGCGCATCACGCGTTCCTCACGTGACAGGTCCGACTTTGGTGAGGTAAGACTCTGGTTTCCATGGCTTTCAGCCTGTTAGCCGCGGAAGTATTCTGTAACTCTGTCATGGCGGTGTTCTATCAGAATACAGCTGTTCCGTGAGAATTACCTACCCCGTGAGAAAAACCTACCCTTGTCACTTCCGGTTCACGGCAGTGTGTGTAACGCGGCGGTTACATTTCTCACGGGGTAGGTTATTCTCACGGAACACCGCTACCGATCAGAGTCTGCAACCGGAAACGACGTACTGACTAGAACAACTTACTGCGCATGCGCCATGCGTTCCACATGGCCGCTGTGCGTTCCAATAGGTTTTCTAATGTGACAGAACACGAAGCAGAGGCAGACAGCTTCTTACATCCACGCAAGTCTTGAATTTTACATTTATTTTAGCAGTAAACTCACCTTATATATTGAATGACAATAATACATTTGTATTATTATATTCTAGTAAGTATAGCAAAAAATTTGCAGGCAGAAGGTGGCGACGGCCATCTTGGTACACCCCACACTGCTCAGCGACAAACTGATTATATAGTGAAATAGACTGTTTCACTCGGTCACAGTGAAATAGTCTATTTCAGTATATAAAGTGAGTTCACTGCTAAAAAAAATGTAAAATTCAAGACTTGCCTGGGTGTAAGATGATGTCTGCCGCTGCTTCGGGTTCTGTCACATTAGGAAACCTATTGGAAGGCATAGCGGCCATGTTGGAAAGCATGGCACATGCGCAATAAGTTGTTCTAATCTGTACATCACTTCCAGTTGCAGAATCTGATAGGTAGCGGTATTCTGATAGAACAGCAGTGTTCTATCGGATTAACTTTACCCATCAGAAAATGCAACAGAAGGGACATTGAGAACAAAATGGCTTACTGCGCACGCGCTATGTGTTCCAACATGGCTGCTATGCGTTTCATTAGGTTTCCTAATCTGACAGAAGACGAAGGCAGTGTCCTGTCAGAATACCGCTACCTATCAGATTCTGCAACCGGAAGTGACGTTCGAACGAGAACAACTTACTGCGCATGCCCCACGCATTTCAACATGGCCGCTATGCATTCCAATAAGTTTCGTAATGTATGAAATAGTCAAAATTCAAATAACATGGAAATTAGACATGCGGTGCATGTAAATACAAGTCATCCCATGTGAATAAAATGACAGTCATAAGACAAATATGTCAAAAGTTCATAAAATGCAGTCCAATCCCAAAAAGGAAAGTAGCCGTCTGCATCTTTTGACATATTTGTCTTATGACTGTCATTTTATTCACATGGGATGACTTGTATTTACATGCGCCGCATGTCTAATTTTCATGTTATTTGAATTTTGACTATTTTATATGTTTTTATTTTTATTGCTGGCTTGCATCAGATTACCATTGTTATCAGATGTTTCACTGCCCTGAGGCGCCGTGGTAGGATCTATTTGTGGGGGGCCGAGTGTTTTTTGATCCTTTTTGTTGAGGTTTCCTAATGTGACCGAACACAAAGCAGCGGCAGATATCTTCTTACACCCAGGGCCGGTGCTTCCACTAGGCAAACTAGGCAGCCGCCTAGGGCGCATTGCCACCTAGGGGCGCAGCCAGGAGTCGGCACTCTCTCTCCATGATGAATGATTATTGTGAACTGAGGAGAGAGGTGGCGGTAGGGGAGGAAGAAGGGACAGAGAAAGATGCCAGGTGTCTTGGGCAGTGGCGGAACTATCCGGTCCTGGCTTTCCACCACTGTTGGAGGGGCCCCAAGAGGCAGGAATGGAGCCCACCAGAGTGCTGCCTGCATGATGATCCTCTTCAGCTTGAGCTGAACGGCCTTAACCCCAGGCAGGAAGTGACTCTCTGCACTGAGCTGGTGGGCAGCCGTTCATTTCCCTGGGTTGGTATTAAGCAGGGAGCGGAGGAGAGCTGAACCTGAGCCGGAGCTCGGCACTGGAGGGCGGAACCTTTACTGGGGCAGAAGTGACGAAGCACCGGAATGGTCTGAGGAGGTTGGTGATGAAGGACATGCGGAGCTCTCTGACTGCTGCTTTTCCCTCCACCAGGAGCCGGTTGGAGCTGTGGTGAGCACTGTGGTCCAGGAGAGGAGCGTCCTGGGAGAAAGAATCAGCAGGATCACTATGAAGGAGGGCAGAGTGGGAGCCACTCTCTTCATACCGCCCAGTTAGTGTCCCCAGAACAGGGGATCGGGGTCCCTGGGTGTTACATGGAGCATCCCTGGTATGAAAGGTAATCGGGGTCACCAAGTGTGCCATGGGGAATCAGAGTCACCAGGTGTGACATGGAGGATAGGGGTCACCGGGTGTAACAGGAGTTCGGGGTCACCAGGTGTGCCATGAGGAATTGGGGTCCCTGGGTGAGCCATGGGGGATTGGGGTCCCCAAGTGTGACACAGAGGAACATCAGGGTCCCCAACTGTGACATGGAAAAACATAAGGGTCTGACATAGAGGAACATTGGGGTCACTGAGTATGACAGCATGACATGGAGGAACACAGGGGTCCCTGGGTGTGACATGGAGGAACATCCGGGTCAGTGGGTATGACAGCATGACATGGAGGAATATTGGGATCCAAGGGTGTGACATAGAAAAACATCAAAGTCTCTGGGTGTGACACGGAGGGACACTAGGGTCCCCGAGTGTGAAATGGAGGAATATGGGGGGTCACTGGGTATGAAAGAATAACATGGAGGAACCATCAGGTCAGGGTCACTGGGTATGACAGAGGAGTTTTTAACCCCTTCCCTTTTTTTTTTTTTTGGGGGGGGGCGCAAGTAGCTGGTCTTGCCTAGGGCGTAAAATAGTCTAGCACTGGCCCTGCTTACACCCATGCAAGTTTTGAATTTTACATTTATTTTAGCAGTAAACTCACCTTATATATTGAAATAGACTTCACCGCGACCGAGTGAAATAGTCTATTTCACTATATAATCAGTTTGTCGCTGCCACAAAATTGAAGACTTGGCTGGGTGTAAGATGTCCGCTGCTGCTTCATGTAAGTTGTTTTCCTCCGAACGTCACTTCTGGTTGCAGAATCTGATAGGTAGCGGTATTCTGATAGAACATCGCTCCTCATCAGCAAATGTAACAGAAGTGACGTTCTCTGTGAAAAATGCTTACTGCGCATGCGCCATGAATTTCAACATGGCCTCTATGCGTTCTGATAGGTTTCCTAATGTGACAGAGCACAAAGCAGAGGTGGACATCTTTTTACACCCACGCTAGTCTTCGATTTAATTTTTGCAGTAAACTCACCTTATATCCTGAAATACAAGATTTCATTTTTATTATTATAGTATATATAGCGACAAGTCTGCAGGCAGAAGGTAGCGACGGCCATCTTGGTACACCCCACACTGCTCATCACCAAACTGATTCTATAGTGAAATAGATTATTTCACTTGGTCACGGTGAAATAGTCTATTTTAGTATATAAGGCGAGTTTACTGCTAAAATAAGTGTGAAATGTAAGACTTCGCTGGGTGTGAGAAGATGCCCGCTGCCGCCTTCGTGTTCTGTCAAATTAGGAAACCCATTGAAACGCATAGCGGGCATGTTGGAAAGCATAGAGCATTGCGCAGTAAGCAATTTTGTTCGCAACATCACTTCCGTTGCATTTTCTAATGGGTAGCGGTATTCTGATAGAAGAGCGGCAGCGGACATCTTCTTACACCCAAGCAAGTCTTAAATTTCACCTTACTGTATATACTGAAATAGACTATTTCACAGCTACTGAGTGAAATAGTCTATTTCACTATATAATCAGTTTGGCGCTGAGCAGTGCGGGGTGTACCAAGATGGCAGTCGCCACCTTCTGCCTGCAGGCTTGTCGCTGTATTTACTATAATACTAATAATACTATAATATTGAAAATGTAATACTGTATTTCAGTATATAAGATGAGTTTACTGCTAAAATAAGTGTGAAATTGAAGACTTGCCTGGGTGTAAGAACATGTCTGCCGCTGCCTTCATATTCTGTCAGATTAGGAAACCTATTGGAACGCATAGCGGCCATGTTGGAATGCATGGCGCATGCGCATTAAGCAATTGTTTGCTTAGAACATCACTTCCGTAACATTTTCTGATGGGTAGCGGTATTCTGACAGTACACTGGCATTGTTAATGAACACTGCCTCCTGCTGGATAGAGTTGGGTATGGCAATGCCTATCGAATTACAGGCTGGACAAGTTTAGCCCAGCTTTGAAGTGCTTATTTATTCTGTATGGATTTAAATGTCTACATTAGAAAAGTAACGAGAAGATTACATTTATTCTTCATTCACTAGAGGCAGGAGTGTTTAGAGGCAGAAAAAAATAACATCACATTCGCATTCAGGATAGGAGCTTTTGATCATAAAAAAGGCCTGATGCACCTAAAAGCAGGTAAATATGTCTAAAGGTGGGTAAGCGCTAGGCACATTTAGCATTTGAGTTTTTATTTTTTATTTTATTGGCCAGAATATGTAAGGCTCCGTTCACATCTAGGCGTTTTTGGGGAGTTTTTCTGCTCTAGGATCAGCTCTCAAGACAAATCCTATTCATTTCAATGGCCCCTGTTCACATCTGAGCGTTTTGACGCTGTTTGCAAAACGCCCAACGCTCAAAAAAGTACATGAGCTTCTTTTTGGGCAGATTACAGGCGTTTTCCATTGGTATTTATTCAATCAAAAAACGCCTGCACAAAAAATGCCTGTAAATCGCGGTAAAAATCACGGTAAAAATCGCGGTAAAAAACGCGCGAAAATGCTACGCTCAGGTGTGAATGTAGCCTTAATGTTCCGGACAATTAAATAAATAAACACTCAAGAGCTAGACACATATAGTTACATCGTCTGGTGGAAAAGGGACATAAGTCCATCTAGTTCAACCAAAAAAAAGTAAAAACAAAATCATACAATGTTTTATAAACAATCCTATACCCACAGTTGATCCAGAGAAGGGCAAAAAGAAAAAACCCCAGCAAAGCATGGTCCAGTTTCTTGCCTTCCTTATTTTCCTGCTGTCCCTTCCTTTACCTAATTTCCTTGCTTTTTACACTTTCTTCCACTTCTCACATTCTTCATCTTTCTTTCCTTGCCTTCCTTCCCCCACCTTTCTTACTCCCCTCTCATCACCTTTCCCCTCCATTCACTTCCTTCCCTCCTTCCCTTCTTCCATGCTTTGCCTTGTCCCCCAGGGGCATACCTAGAGCATTTGGGATCGGGGCATATCCTACTGTATATCTGGCACCCACCCAGGCAGGCAGGCGATGCACCGCACATCGACGTCAGGGCCAGACTGGCCAACAGGGATACAGGGAAATTTCCCGGTAGGCCGGCAAGTTCCCCTCTGCCCTGGAGCTGCTAAGGACCTGTAAAAACAAAATGACCGCGGCCAGCCCGACATGCATACTGCGCATGCGCCGCCGCCGCTCGGGAAAGCCTGTACACGTCCGGCTATTCCCGGGCAGACGGCGCATGCGCTGTGACGTCTTGGCGCTGGGCGGCACCATTTTTAAATGTAAGGCGCCTCACCAAAAGGTAAGTGAGACTCCTCAGGAGATGCAGTGCTGCGGGCATGGTACAGGAGATTCTCCTGTACCAATGCTTACAGCACTGCATCTCCTGCACTATGCCCACAGCCCTGCATCTCTTGTACCATGCCTGCAGCCCCTGCACAATGCCAGCAAGCCTGCATCTCCTTTACTATGCCTACAGCCCTGCATCTCCTGTACCATGTCCACAGCCCCTGCACCATGCCCGCAGTCCCTGCATCTCCTGTACTATGCTCACAGCCCTGCATCTCCTGTACCATGTCCACAGCCCCTGCACCATGCCCACATCCCCTGCATCTACTGCACCATGCCCGCAGCCCCTGCATCTCCTGTACCGTGTCCACAGCACCATGCCTGCAGCCCCTGCACCATGTCCGCAGCCCTTGCATCTCCTGCACCATGCCCGCAGCCCCTGAATCTCCTGCACCATGTCTGCAGCCCCTGCATCTCCTGTACCATGCCCGCAGCCCCTGCATCTCCTGTACTATGTCCTCAGCCCCAGCACCATGCCTGCAGCCCCTGAATCTCCTGCACCATGCCCGCAACCCCTGCATCTCCTGCACCATGCCCGCAGCCCCTGAATCTCCTGCACCATGTCTGCAGCCCCTGCATCTCCTGCACCATGCCCGCAGCCCCTGAATCTCCTGCACCATGCCCGCAGCCCCTGAATCTCCTGCACCATGCCCGCAACCCCTGCATCTCCTGCACCATGCCCGCAGCCCCTGCATCTCCTGCACCATATCCGCAGCCCCTGCATCTCCTTCACCATGTCCGCAGCCCCTGCATCTCCTTCACCATGTCCGCAGCCCCTGCATCTCCTTCACCATGTCCGCAGCCCCTTTATCTCCTGCACCATGTCCGCAGCCCCTGCATCTCCTGCACCATGTCCGCAGCCCCTGCATCTACTGCACCATGTCTGCAGCCCCTGAATCTCCTGCACCATGTCTGCAGCCCCTGCATCTTCTGCACCATGTCCGCAGCCCCTGCATCTCCTGCACCCATGTCCGCAGCCCCTGCATCTCCTGCACCATGTTCGCAGCCCCTGCATCATGTTCGCAGCCCCTGCATCTCCTGCATCATGCTCGCAGCCCCTGCATCTCCTGCACCATGCCCGCAACCCCTACATCTCCTGTACTATGTCTGCAGCCCCAGCACCATGCCCGCAGCCCCTGCATCTCCTGCACCATGCCCGCAGCCCCTGCATCTCCTGCACCATGTCTGGAGCCCCTGCATCTCCTGCACCTTGTCCACAGCCCCTGCATCTCCTGCACCATGTCAAGAGCCCCTTCATCTCCTGCACCATGTCAAGAGCCCCTTCATCTCCTGTACCATGTCTGCAGCCCCTGCATCTCCTGTACCATGTCTGCAGCCCCTGCATCTCTTTACCATGTCTGCAGCCCCTGCATCTCCTGCACCATGTCCGCAGCCCCTGCATCTCCTGCACCATGTCCGCAGCCCCTGCATCTCCTGCACCATGTTCACAGCCCCTGCATCTCCTGCACCATGCCCGCAACCCCTGCATCTCCTGTACTATGTCCGCAGCCCCAGCACCATGCCTGCATCTCCTGCACCATGCCCGCAGTCCCTGCATCTCCTGCACCATGTCCGCAGCCCCTGCATCTCCTGCACCATGTCCGCAGTCCCTGCATCTCCTGTACCATGTCAAGAGCCACTTCATCTCCTGTACCATGTCTGCAGCCCCTGCATCTCCTGCACCATGCCCGCAGCCCCTGCATCTCCTGCACCATGTCTGGAGCCCCTGCATCTCCTGCACCATGTCTGCAGCCCCTGCATCTCCTGCACCATGTCAAGAGCCCCTTCATCTCCTGTACCATGTCTGCAGCCCCTGCATCTCCTGCACCATGTTCGCAGCCCCTGCATCATGTTCGCAGCCCCTGCATCTCCTGCATCATGTCCGCAGCCCCTGCATCTCCTGCACCATGCCCGCAACCCCTACATCTCCTGTACTATGTCTGCAGCCCCAGCACCATGTCAGCAGCCCCTGCATCTCCTGCACCATGCCCGCAGCCCCTGCATCTCCTGCACCATGTCTGGAGCCCCTGCATCTCCTGCACCATGTCCACAGCCCCTGCATCTCCTGCACCATGTCAAGAGCCCCTTCATCTCCTGTACCATGTCTGCAGCCCCTGCATCTCCTGTACCATGTCTGCAGCCCCTGCATCTCCTGTACCATGTCTGCAGCCCCTGCATCTCCTGTACCATGTCTGCAGCCCCTGCATCTCCTGTACCATGTCTGCAGCCCCTGCATCTCTTTACCATGTCTGCAGCCCCTGCATCTCCTGCACCATGTCCGCAGCCCCTGCATCTCCTGCACCATGTTCACAGCCCCTGCATCTCCTGCACCATGCCCACAACCCCTGCATCTCCTGTACTATGTCCGCAGCCCCAGCACCATGCCTGCATCTCCTGCACCATGTCCGCAGCCCCTGCATCTCCTGCACCATGTCCGCAGCCCCTGCATCTCCTGCACCATGTCCGCAGTCCCTGCATCTCCTGTACCATGTCAAGAGCCACTTCATCTCCTGTACCATGTCTGCAGCCCCTGCATCTCCTGTACCATGCCAGCAGCCCCTGCATCTCCTGTACCATGCCAGCAGCCCCCGCATCTCCTGTTCCATGCCCGCAGCCCCTGCATCTCTTATACCATGCCCGCAGCCCCTGCATCCTCTGTACCATGCCCGCAGCCCCTGCATCTCCCCTGCAGCATGTGGGACTTTTGGTGCGCTTTCAGAAAATGCAGAAAAAAAACATGCAACCTAATATAAATCTATAGGACTGCACCTATCACTGCCAGTAAAATGTACGAAGCCCCCTTTACATTACACAGCCCCCGTTCCTCTGGACTCCATTACATTACACAGCTCCCATACCTCTGGACTCCTTTACATTACACATTCCCTGCACCTCTGGACTCCTTTACATTACACACAGCCCCCCTACCTCTGGACCACTTCAAATTACACAGCCCTTATACCTCTGGACCCCTTCACATTACACAGCCCCCATGCCTCTGGACCCCCTTCACATTACACAGCCCACATACCTCTGGACCCCTTTACAATTCACACCCGCTGCACCCTGGACCGCTTTACATTACACAGTTCTCCCCCCACACCTCTGAACCCTTTTACATTACACAGCCCCCCATGGTCCCCTTTACATTACACAGCCCCCATGGGCCCCTTTGCATTACACATCCCCCAATGGAGCCCTTTACATTACACAGCCCCTTTCCCCCCCATGAAACCCTTTACATAATACAGCACCTCCAATGGAACCCTTTACATTACACAGCCCCTGCCCCCCCTAAGGAACCCTTTACATTACACAGCCCCCCCAATGGAGCCCTTTACATTACACAGCCCCTTTCCCCCCCATGAAACCCTTTACATAATACAGCACCTCCAATGGAACCCTTTACATTACACAGCCCCTGCCCCCCCTAAGGAACCCTTTACATTACACAGCCCCCCTAATAGTGCCCTTTACATTACACAGCCCCTCCCATGGAACCCTTTACATTATACAGCCCCCCAACGGAACCCTTTAAATTACACAGCCCCCGCCCCCCTTCCATGGAACCCTTTATATTTTACAGCCCCCCCCCATGGAACCCTTTACATTATACAGCCCCCCCATGGAACCCTTTACATTACACAGCAAAAGCCCCCCCCCCCCCCACACACACACACACACACAGCTCTCCCCTTCCTACCTTACTAGGAGGAGAGCAGAGCAGGAGGCACTGTTTCTGAAGCAGAATGGGTGAGAGAGAAAATCACCAGGGACGAATAAATAGCGGGAACTGCCGTAGTTAACTTTACTAGTTAACAGCAGGTGATTGGTTGCTAGGGGGTCCTAGCAACTAATCAACTGCTCATTAACTTAGAAATTTAATTTCCGGCAGTTCCCACTGTCTATTCAGTGCTGGTGATTCTCTCTCTCACCCATTCTGCTTCAGAAACAGTGCCTCCTGCTCTGCTCTCCTGGGTCAGTGAGCGGTGGAGGCAGTGTGGCGGCCGGCCCTGGGTGTTACCCTAGTGCTGCCTGCTGACACCCCCCAATGTGTGGCACCCGGGGGGGCAAAATGCCCCCTCGCTCCCCTGTTGGTATGCCACTGTTGCCCCCATCCCTTTCTTCTCCTCCCATTCTTCCCTTCTTTGCTCCTTCTTTTCTCTTTTGCCTACCTTTCCTTTCCTCCTAATCCCTTCCCTTATATTCTTTCCCCCCTCCCATTCACTTTAATGCCTTCTATTGTCCCCCTCTCCTTCCTTGTTTTTCTTCTGCCCCTTCCTGTCTTTGCTTTCCTTATCCCCACTTAATGTTCTTGCTTTCTCCCCCTTTTTTGCCTTCTTTGCTTTTCTTCTGCCACTTCCCTTTCATTTGCCCTCCCTCTTCTCCAGCTTTCATCCCCCCTTCCTAGCCTTCTCCTTCCACTTCCATTCCTTGCCATTTTTCTTATCTCCTTGCTTGCTTTGCTGCCCTTTTTTGCCTTTCTTCTGCCCTCTTTCCCCTCCTTGCCCTACTTTTCCCTTCTCCTCACCTTTCATTCCTTAGCCTCCTTCTTCTCTTTCTACTACCCCCCCCCCCCCAGCTTTCCTCCACAATTACATTTCCTTCTTCTCCTGCCCTGCCTTATCCTTTCTTGTCTTACTTCTTTCCTCTCCCAATTTTTCCCTCTCTTACCCTTCCATTCCTTGCCTTCCTACCATTCTTATCTCCTTCTCCCCCTTGCTTTACCTAATTTCCTTCCTTTTATTTCATTACTTTTTTCCCCCTTTCACCTTCCTTATTCATCTTTTCTTCCTTGCCCCACATTTCTTCCCTCTCTTCCCTTTTTCCTTTTATTCCTTGCCTCCACTCTCTTCCTTCCTTTCTCCCACAGAACCGTGAACAGAATTAGGGCCGTGCGCGTGACTACACTTGCGCGTGCGCATGCATATGAGCATTGACATGCACATTTAAACGGAATTGGTGCCCATTGGTCTATTTAAAGCGATGCAAGACTCACGATTATTGCTGAGTGATTTTCAGCTCCTGTAACAAAACCCTGCTTGTTCCGGTGTTATACCTGGTTTGCCTTCTGATTTCCTCTGATCTCAATCCCTCTGGTACCTAACTTTTGGCTTGTTTCCTGACTCCACATCTTGCTTGTTCTTTCGTCTCATTTTCTGCCTGTGTGATACTGAGCTTGGCCTGACTCCTGTTTCCACTCTTGTCTTCTGAATCTGTAACTCTGCTGCTCACCCATTGCCAACTTCTGCCTGTCTGACCACGTTCTTGCCTTCTGCTCTGCAAGCTCTGTGACGAGATCCTGCACAAGTTCCTGTTCTTCAGCTTCTATCTCATCGCAAGATGCAGTTCTTTTTCTGGCCATGACTTACTACAGGCGCTAATGTCACTCCATGTCCTGTTCTGCCCGGTCATCAATCTCGGGGGACAGACAGGGCAAGAGGTGAGAGCCCTGTCATCAGTTCAGCCTCTACCAGGTACATGACACGTTGTCTTTCTCCCCTTTCCCTTCCTTGCTTCTTGTCTCCCTCCTCCTCTTCCATGCCTCTTCCCTCTTTTTTGCCCTCCTTCATCTTTCTTGCTTTTCTTGTGCCCCTTCCCTTTCCTCGCCTTCTTTCTTCCCCCTCTTTTGTTTCTTTCCTCTTCCATTCCTTGCCTTTCTTCTAATCTCTTTGTTTCACTTTTTTCCCCTTCCTTCTCTCTTCTTTTCCTTGCCTTACTTTTTCCCTCTTCTCACCTTTCCTTTCTTATAATTCTTCTTCCA
Source organism: Pelophylax lessonae (assembly GCF_965119305.1). Classification (NCBI taxonomy): domain Eukaryota; kingdom Metazoa; phylum Chordata; class Amphibia; order Anura; family Ranidae; genus Pelophylax; species Pelophylax lessonae. The sequence goes on along the minus strand of NC_138771.1, from coordinate 556,227,212 downwards.
GCTTCTGTGCCCTCCTTTGTTTCTTTCTATTCTCCTATTCTTGCTGTTTTCCTTTCTTTAATTTTTTTTCCCTTCTTTTCTCCTTTTCTTCCTATCTCACATTTGTTTTTCCTTTCCCTTCCTTCCCTTCCCCTTTGTTTCTATCCCGCCATTTATTCTAGATTATGCAGTCTTTGTGTTCTGCAAAGTATGCATTTTCAGAAGGGAGTAAGTATATCATACATTGTGCCCCTATGGCACGTTTTAAACATCACCATTACACAAAAAGGCGTTTACTTGTTTATTAGAGCCTTAATGTTTTATGATTTCACTGAACAGCAGAACATTTCCTCAGTAACAATAACAGAGCTAAATGATAACAGGTCCTGTCAAACAACTTTTAAAAGGGCAGAGGACATAGTTCACTTTCAGAACTGTTCCCTAATCTGGTGACAGTATCAACCTCTAATAATGCTACTCATGTGTTGCTGTACGAAGAATGTGAAAGGTCAGATTACCTGGTATCACTCTCATAGGCAAAGACCAATAACCTTTCAAGCACATATCATTTTCTGCCTGATATATTGATGGTGACATAGTGGATTCACTGTACCTTGTAACAATTGGATCTGGTGGCCAATGTCCTGCTGCCTGTCCCCCTGAAATGCTTAACTCCACTGGTGGGCATGCAGGGGGGCATCCAGGTTCTACAAGCTTTATCTATGGATCAGTTGTAGACTATTCTGGGGGTTACCACTCAAATGAAAAATGGAACAGATGCTGTTCCTAATTTACAAAAGGGGCAAAAGCCTTGTTTAAGGCTCACACAGTCTAATTTCAATCAAATCACCTTTCTTCCCCATTCTACCTACAAGCGCTCATGTAGATATTCAGCTATGATGTCACTGGCTCATAAAAAGACCAGTCACCAATTATTCCTGTTTCTACCCCACTACATGCTGGGGCATGGTACAAAGCATGTGGGTTTCTTGTTGTGTTAGTAAATTATCTACTGTCTCACTTGTCCCTGTAGCCTTCTTTATGTGAGCCATTTAATCAGAACAGTTTGAAGGTGGTTCAGTGAACATCAGATTGATAGAGCAAGGGGACATACATCATAGGGTACCTAGACATTTCACAATAAAACACGACAAATCCACTGAGGGCCTTGGATTCTGGGTAGTAGAGGGTATACCCAAAGGAGGATCCTTCACAGATAGGTTATGAAAGTTATGTAGTAGGGAGGATTTTAGGACTTTTAGTGTATAAATAAAGAATTGGAGATTAACACTATACTTTAATTTTTATTACAACATATGACATTCACTAATGCTAAGTGTTTCCTGAAGAGAAATTGATAATGCAGTGCTTGGGTATGTATTTGGATCCCTAGGTCTAATACATCGAAAGTGTTGTTGCAGACTCACCTAGTTAGTAACCCTCCTTATCATCCCATCTCTTTTATTGGAACGGTTGGGGCCCTCCCACTTTCTGTGGCTTGGACCTCGCCTTACCCATATTTTATTCTGTTGCTGTAAACATGTACCTTTGGGGAACATTTACTAAATTTGGTGTACACAGAATCCGATACAGCTGTGTACAATAACCAATCAGCTTCCAGTTTTTTTTAAGGCTGGGTTCACATGAATGCGAATTGGATGCGGATTTCCCCACGTCCAATTCACATGACAGGCGAGTATGACCGGCTTCCAATGGAGTCGGTTCACGCAGGTCTGGGGCGGCTGCGGTTCGCATTGCAGAAGGGTCCTGTGCAGAAGGGCTGCGATTAAGGGGGACAGTAAGAATTACAAAAACATGAGAGGGAAAACAGCAAGAGGAGGAGCCGTTGCAAAATCACCTAAGATTATTTAAAGCCCAGGAACAATAAAAAAGTACATGACCCAAGAAGGGGCCCCTGATAAGCAGGTAGTTGAAAACCAACAACCTCTAGGAACCTGTGCAAAACAGGCAGAACTCAAAGATAAAATTGGGCAAAAGAGAACATCATTGGGTACAAATACCCTTGGTCAGTCAAGAGTGGAACAGGATCCTGAAAGTAACTTTGAGATTGATTGTATAGTGGAACAGAGTGCGAGTTCCCAATTACCTACAAAAGGGGAAATGGCGGCTATGTTCCCAACATTTGAAAAGTCCTTAAAAACAGAGATGGCATCAATACATAGCGACCTGGGCCACTTACTGTCACGAGTTGAAGATATAGAAAAGAGACAAGACAGTCATATACAAACAATAAATGAATTAAAAGAAGAAATGAAAGCTTTAAAAATGGAACAAAGGAATCTGGCATACAAATTAGAAGTTCAAGAAAATTGGAATAGAAGGAAGAACTTGAGAATATGTGGCCTACCAGAACCGATACATGGAGAGGATCTAACAGACAAAATGAGGAAAATCTTTAACCCATTATTAGGCAGAGGCGAAGCAGAACAGATACAAATAGAAAGGGTACATAGGTTTAGAAGATCAAAAGGCACCCCCGTGGAGGCTCCCAGAGATGTAATCACTCGATTTCAGAGCTATGGAGAAAAAGCCCACATTTGGAAAAGTCTAAAAAGGAAGACACCAATAAAATATGAGCGGGCCAATCTCCAGATTTTTGTGGATCTGGCACAAGAAATATTGAACAAGGCTATTGAATCCTCTATTGGAGCTGATGCAAAGCCAGGATATCTGCTACAATTTGGGTTTCCCAGCATATCTGGTAGGCCGAAAAGGACGCATGGCAAAATCGAGATTCCCTGAAGAATTGCAAAATTTCTGTAAAAAGTTAGAAATTCCCATACCAAATATAACAGGCTGGTCCACAGATAAGATGGAAGAAGAAAACCAGGAAGAAGAGCAGTGGCAATCGGCCTCTAGGAAGAGAAGCTGATCTTTGAATCCGAACAGAGGACTAGGGCAATAAAGCTATCCCGAGAGTATTTTGCTGGGTGAGGATTTTGCTGGGTGGGGGTTTGGATGGGAGGGGGGGAGGGAAGTGAAAGGGAAAGAGTTAGGAAATAGGATGGCTATCCTGGTCACCTGGTGGATCGTGGACCTTGGTCCCAAAGTTAGGGGGAATAGGTCCAAGGAGCACATTGGATAGAGCACCACCCGACAGTAAAATTAGCAGTGGGGCAAGGAGGCCCTTAACAGAAATGGCACCTACCTGCTCTAGGCCCATGGGATGGCCAAACCTACATCTTTTTAGGCCACTAGGATTTGGGAGGGAAGGAGGGAAAGGGGGGAGGGGGAAGCAAAGAAGTAAGACATTTTGTGCAAAAATTGTAAAATTAGTTGATGATGTTGCCCCCCCCCCCTTTTAATCTCTGGATTGAGCCTCTTTATACAACTCCTAGTAAAAGTTCCATCACCTGTCTTCGGTCTGGACCAAGGGTTGAATGGGCAGGAGGTAAAGCACAGGGGGAGAGAGGAGACGGTGAGATAACATGAATACCCTGGTGCATTATACACAGTGAGGCAAAAATTATCACAAAAAAATAGAGCAAAAAAGATACAAAAATACATAAAGGAAGCAAAATTACCTAGAATATCAACAGAAAAACTGCAAGCATTAGCAGCACCAATATCAAAGGAGGAGATAATGATGGCACTAAAAAATTCAGCAACTTGTCCCAGTCCTGACAGATTTATGATCCGGTATTATAAGATGTTCAAGGAAATATTACCGTAGTTCCAAAACTGAGTAAATATATGAATGGGATAGGAGAAGGAAAGGAAATAAGAGCAGAATCATTACAAGTGTTTGTAACGGTAATACCAAAAGAAGGAAAAGATGCAACCTTGTGCTCTAGTTATATGCCAATAGCATTATTAAATTCTGACACAAAATTATATGCAAAAGTACTGGCAACTAGAGATTGACCGGTTATCGGCAAAGCCAATATATCGAGGGCCGATATGGACTTTCCCCGCGATATCGGAATCGGCTTTTTATTTACCGATATTGCCGATATTTCAGGGAAAATGCTTGTACCGGGGTGCTGCCTGCAGCTAGAGGCATCACCCCAGTACCGATGTCCATAGTGGACGATCAGCTGTCTTGTAATGACAACCGATGTGGCTGAGAAGCCGCTCGGCTGTCATTCCAAGGAGTGGGAGGGGACGCCCCCCCCCCTCCCGCTGCCTTCCGCGGCTCGCCCGGGTCTCCCATTCCACCGGGAGACCCGGGAATCCTACCTTCACCACCGCCATCTGACCCAGGTTTCCATTTCTTTGATTTTGGCGCCGCCGCGTTCCCGAAAGTGATGTCATGACATGATATTCAAAAAACTTACAGCATTCAAAACAACCAAACTTGGCGTTTAGAATGCTTAAGTGCAGAGGAGGGGTTTGGGGTCTTTTAGCCCCCAGATCTCTCCACCACAGTACCTGTAGACATTAAAAAAAAAAAAATGTAATGTCCAAAAATATCGGCAGATATCGGCCGATACCAATACCCGATGACTCAATTATCGGTATCGGCGGTAAAAATACGATATCGGTCAATCACTACTGGCACCTAGACTAAAAGACTTAATGCCCGAATGGATTTGTGCTGATCAGACTGCGTTCATTCAGGGTAGAGAAGGGAAAGACAATTGGATAAGAACGTTACTCTTATTACATAGATCTAGAGGCATTAGGGTCCCAGAACTACTATTGTCAATAGATGCGGAAAAAGCATTTGACAGGGTAGACTGGGGCTTCATGCTAGAAACAATAGAAGGGTATTGGCCCTAGGATGAACCAATGGATAAAAGCACTGTATAGGAATCCAACAGCATTGGTAAAAGTAGACGGAAATCTCCCACCTTCTTTTGGAATGTATAAAGGGACGAGACAGGGGTGCCCGCTTTTGCCCCTGTTGTTTGTCCTGTCACTTAAACCTTTACTTGACACGATACGGAACAGCAGAGATATAAGGGGAGTAAAAGTGGGTGATGAGGAACATAAGGTAGCAGCATATGCTGATTACGTTCTATTCTACATCACTAACCCTAGAATAACACTTCCAAACATAATAAAAGAACTAAAAAAATAAGGGGAACTTTCAAACTATAAGATCAACCAAATAAAATCAGAAATTTCGAACACTGAGCCCAGTAAGGCCCCTTTCACACTAGTGCGACTTGTCCCGCGATTTTGGACCGCAAAATCGCATGACAAGTCGTTTTCCATTATTTTCAATGAGCCCCATTCATATCAGTGCGTTTTGAAGTCGCACCGACTTCAAAGTAGTTCCTGCACTACTTTGCCACGATTTTAATGCATTTTGAGGCATATAGCCTTGCCCATGCTTTCAAAATCGCGGCAAAAATCGCGCCGCGAAATCGCGGCAAAATTGCGTTGCAATAGTGTGAAAGGGGCCTAAGAGAGAAGAGCAAGCTTTGCAAAAGGAATTTCTGTTATATGGTTAAAGTCAGAATTAAAATACTTAGGAATAAGAGCTTATACCATCCCAACTTCATCCCCCTACTTAATGAGATAAAAGCAGATATTAAAAAAATATCCCCACGGCCACTCTCATGATTGGGCTGAATAAATATGGTCAAGATGGTAATTCTCCGAAAAATATTATATACATTTCAAATGTTACCAATAGCTATCTCACAGACTTATTTTAAAATAGTTAAAGCAATTATATTAAAGTTTATTTGGCAGGGAAAGAAGCCAAGGTTACAGTACACGGTACTTAGTAAAAACAAATCACAAGGGGGGCTAGCCGCACCTGATATTAAAAGATATTACACCCCAGTTGAAATTTCACGAATGATAGAGTGAGCAAAAATAAATTCATATAAAAGATGGGTTAAGATTGAAACCCCATTAGGTGGAACACAATTAGAAAAGAATGACTTGATTCCACCTAAATATAGGGAGTCACATGAATATATACATGAAATAAGTCGTGTTTAAGACATGGGACACGATATACACACAAACTAAATGGTGTGACAGGAAATCAGGTAAATCTGTGGGTGTTGTCACAGACGGGAGATACATTTCTGCCTTGTTTAGACAATTCACCAATTACTATCAGGTGTCGGCTGCGGAGGTAGCCAGAAAGGTTTAAGGACGTTGGCAAGCTTCAGCTATTCAGGATGAGGCATTTAAGGCCTCTATAAGTTATCCAGAGGATAACTACTGATTGCTGCATCCTGAGGCTGTGTACGTTAAGGAGAGCAGTGAGCTGAGAGTCTTCTGAAGGTGAGGTGGTCTTGACTTTTTCTGTGTGAAAAAGAAAACAAATAGACTATTGGTTTTCTGCTGTATGACCAGCAGTGTCTGCCCAGCAGTAGGTTGGGACAGACACCATAGGTAGGTTCCTGTGTTGTGAAGGTAGACGCCCCAAGTGGCCAGGGTTTATTTTATGTTTGTTTGATTCATGCTGTTTGGATGCTTGCACTTGTTTCCAGAAAATTGGAAGAATAAACCATAGATCGTTGTTTTTAACCACTCCTCGGCTGTCTCTCTGTGTAACGAACCCCCCCCCCCCCCCCCCAAGGGGTCACCCACACCCGCTACCGAGCTAACCCCTTACAATGGGTATACAATTCACCACTAATAACACTAGAAGGCACAAATTATTTTGCACCTGGGAACGAGAGACAATTTGGTAACTCGATCAAAAACACGCAGCTAAAAGACATTACACAAGAGGGAAAGATAAGGCCATACCACAAACTCAAAACTAAGGGGGAGAATCTGTCTCTGAATGAATGGGGATATTCCCAGTTAAAACATTTTGTGGGGTCCCTGCCACGATCCATTAGAACGGAGAAGGATTTGAACCTAGTGAAAAAACATTGTAATCCACAAATAATAGTAAAGCATGGTGTTTCCCAGGTAAATGTTAACTTAATTAGCAGGTCTTAGAAGACCTCCATTCATAAAGACATGGAAAACAATTGGATTGTTCCTACAGCTGTAAAATCCTTTTCTTGGAGTACATCACAGGACACAGAGCAGCCATAATAATTACTATTTTTTTATTTATTTCAGGTACTTATATAGCGCTGTCAATTTACGCAGCACTTTACATATACATTGTACATTCACATCAGTCCCTGCCCTCAAGGAGCTTACAATCTAAGGTCCCTAACTCACATACATACACAGTAGGGACATTTTTTTATACAGGATCCAGGATCCAATTAACCTACCAGCATGTCTTTGGAGTGTGGGAGGAAACCGGAGTATCCGGAGGAAACCCACACAGGCACAGGGAGAACATGCAAACTCCAGGCAGGTAGTGTTGTGGTTGGGATTCGAACCAGTGACCCTCTTGCTGCTAGGTGAAAGTGCTAACCACTACAGTGGTGTCACTGTGCCGCCCATTACTATGTGGGTTATGCGCCACCTATATGTGAATGGACATTGGCAGATCAATCAAACAGGAAGTCCTCCTCTATATAACCCCTCCTACACAGGAAGTACCTCAGTTTTGTAGCAAAGCAATGAATATCCCAAAAAAGAGGGGGGGGGACCTCTGTGTCCCGTGATGTACTCCAAGAAAAGGATTTTACAGGTAAGCTGTAGAAAAAATCCAGTATTCTTTATCAAACATCACAGGACACAGAGCAGCCATATTAATTACTATGTGGGATGTCCTAAAGCAATGCCCTTGAGGGGAGGAAAACACAATCACAGAAACTGCCACCTGAGAAGGACATATTCTGCCGCCCGTAACATACTGTGGCCAAAGCAGTATCCTCAGTGGTTTTGATATCCATCTGGTAAAATTTGGTGAATGTATGAATGAAAGACCATGTAGTGGCCTTAAACACCTGAGCCACTGACACCTGATGGCGGATGGCCCAAGATGCTCCCACACACCTGGTAGTGAGCGCTCTCACCAAAAAGGGTGGAAACCTTGCCCTTTCAAGCCATAGGCTTGAATAAATAACTGGCAGATCCAAAGAAAAAAATAGGTAATTTGAATGCCTCCTGCCCTTCCAGGGCTCTGCTGGCAGCACAAACCAGGATTCCTGAGTTGTGCCAACAATTCAAGTAAATCCTGACCGCCTGAACTACCTCCAGAGTATGCAGCGATCTTACTCCTGCCAACTGAGGATTAGAAAAGAAAGGCAAGACACTGTCCTGATTCAAGCAAAAACTAGTAACCACTCTAAGCAAAAAAGATGGATGAGGACACAACATCACCTTATCATGATGTTAGTCCAAGAATAGCTCTGTGTATGAGAGCGCTGTCAGCTCTGACACTCCACTTGCCGAAGTGATAGCAACCAAAGAAGCCACCTTCTGAGTCAAAGGAATAACTGTTTCTCAAGAGGGTTCAAAAGGTGGCCTCTGTAAGGACAGCCAAGAGCAAATTCAAGCCCCAAAGACGCAAGGGTGGCCTGACAGGCGGGACTTTCTGTGTTACACCCTGTATGAAGTATGAATCAAGGGATGAGAAAAAACGGCCTCTAGAAAAAAATGGATAGGGATGAATCTGACCCTTAATGGTATTTACTGTAAAGCCAATCTCACTTCCCTTCCCGATTGGAGAAAGGAAAAGAACTCCCACTCACATATCTGCGGATGCCACTTCCTTGTTTCACCCCAGGCACAAAATATTTCCAAGTCCTGTAATTGAAGCTCCCTGAAGCTGGCTTCCAGGCACTCAACAGAGTGGAGATAACAGGACTCAAGACCATTAGGTCCATCTAGACTGGAGGTGTCCAAGGCTATGTCAGAGTACCAAGCCCTCCGGGGCTATTTCGGCTAACACTATTATCAGTGTTACCACCTCCCGGGTTTTTCACAAAAGATGCGGTAGTAGTCGGCACAGAGGGAAGGTGTCAGTTAGGGAGAACTGGTCCCTAAGGTAGTACCAGTGCATCTACCCCTATTTCCAGTGGGACTCTTGTCCCAGACACAATCTGTCCAACTTGTTGTAGAGCTTGGAATCCAGTAGATCCACCTGCAGAGTTCCCCAACATTGGCAGATTGCCAAAAAATGTCTCAAGAAGCAGCGTGGTCCCGGCATTAGTTGCTGATGACTGAATAACCCCACTGTCATTTTTCTATACCTGGAGTATGTACTGGAGACAGAGACAGCACCTGTTGTTCTGCCCCAGACTGGATGTGGTTCCCTTCCAGAGTTGCACGACTACTGGTGCCACACTGGTGGTTGATTATAAGCCACTGTAGAGGCATTGTTGGATTGAACTTACAACTGGTTTGTTCAATAATCTAGAGCAAGGTGTACTGGCCAAAAGTTTTAAGATATCTATGGGCAGTATGCTCTCCTGTGGAAACCAAGTCCACAGAACTGTAGCCACCTTAAAACCAATTGGAGCGACTTGCCTCAGTGGTTATTATCTTCCAAACCGCTGAAAGAAAGAATTTCGCCTCTGGCAATCCAAAGTTTGGATCATCATGGTCTAGACAGAGGGAATAATTCTCTACAAAAAAACTTGGAGTAGGACTCTTATTAGGGAACATGTTTAACCTAGATACAATTTTCTACTGCAGAAATGTGTTGAAAGAAAACCTGAAACCGACTACTTCCTGAGCAAAAATTATTAGGGTATACCGAGATTGACACCCCCTGTGACTTCAGCAAGTCCAGCAACGGGGCTTGGAGCTTTGCAAACCCTCAGGAGCGGTGGCTAGCTTGAAGTGCAGAGTCACAAATAGAAAAAAGACTACTTTCTACTGCAATTGCAGAAACCTTTGATGAGCCTGGAAAAAAAACGGCACATGAAGATATGCATTATCGATGACTATGGTCCCTGAAATCTACCTCTTACAGAGAGGTCATCACTGAACAGACTGCACCTATCTAAAACAGAAGGATGCCCAGCGGCTTGAGATCTTAAGATGGAACTCATGTCCCCATTTGGTTTTGGAATCGCTACCATTAAAGTGTTTTACAATAATGAGCCCATAGCATCTGCTCTAAGAGCCAATGCAAGGCAAAAGACTGACGACTCTGTGGCAGACCAAGAGGTGTACTTAACTTAGCGGGTTTCTGCCGGATAAAGACCCACCTCAGAGTCTAATCCTCTGGTTCGAGATACTCTCAAACCACAGCAGCCTCAGATGCCTCCCTAACTCAGGAGAGGAAAGTTTACAGCACCTGGTATTCCCAGGCAGTCCCATCCAAGTACTAACCAGGATTGATCCTGCTTAGGCTCCGATCAACGGCAATCGGGCATGTTCAGGGTGATGCAACCGCAGTCCATCTGACGAAAAATGAATAAGTCAGGAAACATTGCAATGCCAAACACCACAGTGGCTCAGATGTACCTGAAACCACTGGACATGGGGAGATGTGGGCCCGGCCAGATCACTGAACTTGAGAGCAGTGCACCTGCCTCCCCCGACTGCCTCTCCCTTCTGGAGGAATCAGGAACACAAAGGAACACAAAGAGCTGCTGCCGCCCAGGTATAAGCAATAAGATCCTCTGGAGCCATTTTAGCTGGTATAACAGGTAAAAAATTTAGCAACTTTATTAGCCAACACCTAATAGGTGTAAGCAAAAAGATCCCTCTGGAGCCATTTTAGCTGGCATAACAGGTAAAAAATGTAGCAACTTTATTAGCTTACCCCTAATACACAGTCCCCCAAGTATGCAGGCCTAAAACAACGTTGATCTACCACTGTGCAACCCCGTAGATATGTAATTATGCAGGAACCCAGGTATGTTGTTATTTAGGCACCTAGGTATGCCAATATGCAGGTATATAAGTATACTTGTTGTTCACGCATTTATGTATTCAGTTCAAGGCAATAAGCACATGTGTATGTAGTCCAAGGCAAATAAGCACATTTGAATGAAGTACTTTAAATCCGGGATGCCTGGGAGCATGACAGTTGCGGTGCTGGAGGTCGGTGGCAAGGCCATCAGATGCCGCCGGAGTTGGCAGAGGGCTGCACGGCTGTGGCAGGACCCTCCAGTCCATGTGGGAGCGGTCAAGCTCCTTGCTGCCTTAGACGCTGTATGGTCATAGGCACCGATGAAGTAGCGGCGAGGCCATTGGATCTGCCCAGGGGGAATGAGAGGAAACTCTCTCTTCAGTTCTCAACTCTAAGCCCTAAATGTCTGGGGAGATATATTACCCTGGCTGGGTGGCATCTGATAATGCCATTTAAAAATAGAGATAACCCTACTGCTGAACGATCTCTTGGTAGCCATTTCATCCTTTCAAGACCAACTGTGACTGTGTGTTTACAACTACATATAGATCTATTGACCCTCCTGTGCCACGACTACTGACCCTCCTGCTCCACAGGTCCGGATCTGCCCGGATCCTCCTTGAACTTTCATGGTCTTCTATGAGAACGGTGAGATCTCTCCATTCCCTTTTTTTCTTTGAAGTATTGCCAATGACTTCAATGTCAGTGTTAATTGACACGTCGTAACATCTAAGCCTCCTGACTACTTTTTAAATGTTATGGATGTTTTTGAATTGCTTGGATTAAAGTTTGGATGAATCCTGAAAATTCTGTTGATTCTTATCACGTTCAGGACTCCTGAAAGTGGAAAAATTACTAAAAACTACTGAAAACTACTAAATATCTCATTTCCATTTTTTCTCTAAGAAACGAGAAAACAAAGTGTATAAGTGGACGATTAAATAACCAACAAATACCAGGGAATCATGAGGGACAGGCCAGCAAGGGGTGGTGCGCCTGAAAAAACACCTAAAGTAAGAGCTAGCCCTAATACTATTAAAAAATCAATGGTTCAGGAGGATAACACGTATAGATTATCCTCTGAGAAATCTCAACAGACGAAAACAAGGAGGGATTCAAAAAGATCCTCAACAGGCTTGATCCAGAAGGAAAAAATTCTGCCTGAACAGGCTATGGAAGTAGAAGCTGAATTAGATCAGGATGCAGAAATAATATAAAGTGATCAATCACTTACAAAAGGAGAAATGGCTGCCATGCTTGGGACACTGACAATCTCCCTAAAAACAGGCCTAATGGCTATTAGTAAAGATCTGGATCACCTATTGCATCGCGTGGAAGACCTGGAGAAGAAACAGGAAGGCTACGTAAGAACAGTTAAAGCTCTAAAGGGAGAGATTAAAGAATAAGGCCCCTTTCACACGAATGGTTAGAATTCAGCTTTTAGCTGTGGAAAGAGGAACTTATTTATCGCAGCTAAATGCAGACAATGCATTCCTATGGCCCCATTCACACACTGCATTTAGCAACGTTTTGATAACATACGGTTTTGGGCATTTAGGAAAAATAAAGCTGACAGCATCCAGGAGCGATGTACTGCAGCTATCTGTATATAAACACAGTTAATCGCAGTACAAAGAAAAAATAAGTTAACAGTTACTATGCAATAAGCAAGAATTTACTAAGGCAGGTAAATGCAGCCGCATGTAAATGCAGGATAAACGCACATAATCACAATGTACAAATGTGAGTAATTGTGCCAGAAGCATTGGAATTTCAAAATAACAAAAGATGCTTTTACCAACGGCAGAACAACCATCCGTGTGAAAGGGGCCTTATGGAATGGAAAATAGGGATCTCGCTTATATGATGGAATATCAGGAGCAGGAGAAAAAAAATTGAAAATCCACGGCTTACCAGAACAGCAGGTTGAGGACTTGCCTGACAAAATGAGGAAACTCTTTAATCCACTGCTGAAGAGAGATGAGATGGACCAGATAAATTTGAGAGTACATCATTTCAGGAGACCTAGAAACATTTCGGTAGACACCCCCAGGGTTATTATTATAAGGTTTCAAATTTATGCAGACAAGGCCTAGATTTGGGCAAATCTGAAAAGGAAAACATCTATCAGTTATGGGGGCATGCATTTATAGATCTTTACAGACTTGTCACAGGCTACATTGAGAAGAAGGAGGACACTGAGACCACTTGTGGAACTAATCCAGAAACAGGGCATTCAATATAACTGGGGGTGTCCAACCTGCTTGATAGGTAAAAGAAATGGATGATCAGCAAGACTAAAATTCCCTGAAGAAGTACATGACTTTTGTGTAAAATGAGATATCCCTATTTTGAAAATACCAGGCTGGTTTGAAGAATGTGAAACTGAGGAGGCAAATGGTGAACAACAGTGGCGTTTGGCCTCAAAGAAGAAGAACTGACTTGGATTTAGATTTGTATCTACATTTTTTAGAAACTGATATGAGGAAGGGGGAAAGAGGAGGGGTGTTGTGGGTGGGACTGGGTGGTGTTGGTAGGTTGTGGATGAAGGAGTGCTATGAAGATAGAATCGAGACTCGGTTCGGCAATCTGGAAGGGCCTTGGACTCTCCCATTCAATAGAGAAGGAGGGAGTCCTCACATGTACACTAGCTGAGCTTCACCCTGAGGGATAAGAGTAGAAAGTGGGGGGAATCTATTGGTAGGTCCCTCTTAACTACTACGATCAGATCCTTAGTAGGTCAGAATAACATCAAGATAGTATGGGGGAGGGGGAGAGGTCAGGGGGAGGGGGAGTTGGAGGAGGCGTGGAGGGAGGAGGGGGAAGGGGTTTTTGGGATGGTGGGCCCCTCACATCCCTCACTCGACTTGTACTGATGTTGGTTGTGGGGAGAGTCTAACAACGAGTGGTGAGAGATGATAGAGAGATCAAAATGAACAATTTGAAAATGTTATTCTATTATGTCAGAGGGCTACATACACCAACTAAAAGACATAAACGGAACTCAAACGTAATTCTGCTAAAATCGCCTTTTTACAGGAGACTTACATAGCACAGAATACAAATGTGAAGATATACTCAAAACACTTGCCGACATGGTACTATGGCGACTCACCCATTAAAAGAGCAAAAGGAGTAGCTATAGGATTTGCCAAAGATGTCAGGTGCTCCCTGGAAGAAAGAATGGTAAACCCTGATGGTCGATACATCTTTCTGAAGGGACAGCTACAGGGTGCACAGATGAAGGAAGGATATCAGCTTAGGAACGTCAGAAATAAGCTTTATACATGTCAACTAGTAGATGCGAGAATTCAGCACCCGGGAGAGAGAGATTACTTATTCTACTCCCCCGTGCACTCAACGTACTAAAGATTGGACAATATTGTGATAGACCATAAGCTGATAGAGGCAATAGTTAGTACATCAATTGGGACAATTAATATATCTGACCATGCACCAACAGTTATGGAAAAAAAAGTTCCAGGGTCCTATAGAAAAGTAAACTCGTGGAGATTAAATGAAGAATTATTACTAGATGAGGAAGTGGGAAGAAGAGTTGAGGAAGAGCTTGGCCAGTACTTCCTAATAAATGAATCCCCTAAGCTCTCCCTGGCTACAACTTGGGAAACCCATAAAGCATATATAAGAGGCATATTTATCTTATTTGGATCTAGGAAAAAAATAGAAAGAACTACAAAGATAAATAGATTAGCAGAGTTGCATGATCTGGAACAAGAAAATAAAATTAGTTTAAAGGCCGAAACACAAAACGCTTTGGTGCTAAAAAAAAAAAGATAATTTAAGAGATCTGCTTGAGGAAGAGATTAGACCATGTTTTAACAGGGTGCCTAAGGAGAGATATAAATGGGGAAATAAACCTGGGAAATATCTGTCTGGACTATTAAAAAGTAAAAAATCAAATAATTTTATAGGGAAGATTAAGAATAGTGAAAGAGAAATGAAGTTCTCAAGTACTGAAATAGCGAGCTCCTTTCAAAATTATTATACGAACCTCTATACAGTTAGACAAAAAGCCATACCCGAGGTAGAACAATAAAGAAAGCAAAGTTTTAGGAAATATATACAGGATTCAAAGCTCCCTAAAATAGTATAAAGAAAAATTGTCAACTCTCGAGGTGCCAATCTCCCAGGAAGAAATAGGGGAGGCCTTAGAAAACTCTCCAATGGGAAAAAGCCTGGGCCCAGATGGATTTACAACTAGTTATTAAAAGAGATTCAAGGAAATATTGGTCTCTAAACTTTGTTCTTATATGAATGAGATAGGTGAGGAGGGGAAGATAAGAACTGAATCATTGCAGGCACATTTAACAGGTATTCTCAACGAAGGGAAAGACGATACTCTCTGCTCTAGTTATAAGCCAATAGCTCTGCTGAATACAGATACAAAACTATATGCAAAAAATCTTAGCGGTTCGATTAAAGGATATGATGGTAGAATGGATCCATCCTGACCAAACAGAATTCATCCCAGGAAAAGAAGGAAAAGATAATGGGATTAGAATGCAATTGCTGTTACATAGGTACAAAAACCTAAGGGCCCCAGTCCTCCTGCTGTCAATTGATGCTGAAAAAGCATTTAAAAGGGTGGACTGGGAGTTCATGGTTGAAACAATAAACTTAGGGATTGGACCTAGGATGAATCGCTGGATAGAAGCGTTATATAGAAATCCATCTGCCTTGGTGAAGGTGAAGGGTAGTCAGTCAACGAGATTTGAGATGTGTAATGGGACGAGACAGGGAAGTCCCCCTTCGCCCCTATTGTTCGTCATTAGAACCTCTTCTGGCATCGATTAGGGATAACACAGATATAAGGGGGGGTGGAAATTGGGATAGACGAACGTAAAATTGCAGAATTGAGAAGGTATGAAGAACTGCCAAATTTTAAGATAAACCCGATAAAATCTGAAATTTTGAATATTACATAGTAACATAGTAGTTGAGGTTGAATAAAGTCAATAGTCCATCCAGTTCAACCTGTGTCGGTGTGAATAATTTCCCATACCCCTAAATGTTAATGTCCTTGAGATGTATGTCCAAGAGTCTTTTAAAAGTAGCCATACTTCCCGCAGTTACTACCATTTGTGGCAGAGAATTCCACAGTCTTGTAGCCCTTACTGTAAAGAACCCCCTCCGAAGCCTGAGGTTAAAACTAGTGTTGAGCGAACACAGACTGTATTATTCGTGTTCGTACCGAATAATTGGATTTTTTGTACCCGAACACGGACACGGACACTTTACTGTATGTTCGGGTAAAAATCCGTGTTCGGTCGTTTTATTTCCGGGTTTTGCATGCTTTGGCGCTCTTTTCATGGCGGGCTTTCAACAGCCAATCAACAATCGTTTAACTGGTGTGCCTTAAGCCATCCCAGCCATGCCTGCAAATGTCTCAGTAGCTGTGATTGGCCGTCTGAAGCATGTGACCAAGTCTTTATAAGTTCGAGGCAGCCGCAGCGGCGTCATTATGCTGCTTAGATTCAGGGACAGAGCACACATCAACGTGCTGGCTGCTGATTAGGGAAAGATAGGCAGGAAAAAACCATTTGTGTCCAGATAGAATTGAGGGACAGGTCGGAGTGTTTAGGCAGGGCGAGTTGTAGGCATTTTAGGGATAGAGTCTGCTGAATTATATAGGGTCAGTGTCTTCTACAAACTACAATCGATATTGCTGTGTGGGGGGTGGGGTCTGCACTCAATCCTGATCTACGATCTCTTCTCAATCCTGTTAGGGACAGAGTCTGCTGAATTTTAGGGAAACTGTGTTCTACAAACTACAATCGATATTGCTGTGTGGTGTGGGATTGGAGATAGGCAGGTGTCAGGTGATCCACATCCATTTTTCTGTGTGTGAGCTGCAGTGAACAAAATCTTTTTGGGGTGCAGTGAACACAATCCTTTTTGGTGTGCAGTGAACACAATCTTTGTGGGGTGCAGTGAACAAAATCCTTTGTGGGGTGCAGTGAACACAATCTTTTTGGGGTGCAGTGAACAAAATCCTTTTTGGGGTGCAGTGAACAACATCCTTTTTGGGGTGCAGTGAACACAATCTTTTTGGGGTGCAGTGAACAAAATCCTTTGTGGGGTGCAGTGAACACAATCTTTTTGGGGTGCAGTGAACACAATCTTTTTGGGGTGGAGTGAACAACATCCTTTTTGGGGTGCAGTGAACAAAATCCTTTTTGGGGTGCAGTGAACAAAATCATTTTTGGGGTGCAGTGAACACAATCTTTTTGGGGTGCAGTGAACACAATCTTTGTGGGGTGCAGTGAACACAATCTTTTTGGGGTGGAGTGAACAACATCCTTTTTGGGGTGCAGTGAACAACATCCTTTTTGGGGTGCAGTGAACACAATCTTTTTGGGGTGCAGTGAACACAATCTTTGTGGGGTACAGTGAACAGAATCTTTGTGGGGTGCAGTGAACACAATCTTTGGGGGGTACAGTGAACACAATCTTTGTGAGGTGCAGTGAACACAATCTTTGTGGGGTGCAGTGAACACAATCATTGTGGGGTGCAGTGAACTCAATCTTTGTGGGGTACAGTGAACACAATCTCATACTGAAGGTTTGAGGGTGCTGCCTGTTCCATACTCCCCCTACTCCTCATCTAGCCTTTTAGGGGTACAAACAATAGTAATTGGGGCCTAGTGTGGTTGTGTACGTGTGATATACATACACTTTTTTGGGATCATATTTTCTATTCCGCTATTTAATCAAAAACCTTTGGGGATCAGTTAAATTGGGGGATAGTCTGTGTTGGTACGTGTGAGAGAGATCCACCTTTCCAAGTTGTTGGGGTTCATCTCATACTTCTGAAGGTTTGAGGGTGCTGCCTGTTCCATACTCCCCCTACTCCTAGCCTTTTAGGGGTACAAACAATAGTAATTGGGGCCTAGTGTGGTTGTGTACGTGTGATATACATACACTTTTTTGGGATCATATTTTCTATTCCGCTATTTAATCAAAAACCTTTGGGGATCAGTTAAATTGGGGGATAGTCTGTGTTGGTACGTGTGAGAGAGATCCACCTTTCCAAGTTGTTGGGGTTCATCTCATACTTCTGAAGGTTTGAGGGTGCTGCCTGTTCCATACTCCCCCTACTCCTAGCCTTTTAGGGGTACAAACAATAGTAATTGGGGCCTAGTGTGGTTGTGTACGTGTGATATACATACACTTTTTTGGGATCATATTTTCTATTCCGCTATTTAATCAAAAACCTCTGGGGATCAGTTAAATTGGGGGATAGTCTGTGTTGGTACGTGTGAGAGAGATCCACCTTTCCAAGTTGTTGGGGTTCATCTCATACTTCTGAAGGTTTGAGGGTGCTGCCTGTTCCATACTCCCCCTACTCCTAGCCTTTTAGGGGTACAAACAATAGTAATTGGGGCCTAGTGTGGTTGTGTACGTGTGATATACATACACTTTTTTGGGATCATATTTTCTATTCCGCTATTTAATCAAAAACCTTTGGGGATCAGTTAAATTGGGGGATAGTCTGTGTTGGTACGTGTGAGAGAGATCCACCTTTCCAAGTTGTTGGGGTTCATCTCATACTTCTGAAGGTTTGAGGGTGCTGCCTGTTCCATACTCCCCCCTACTCCTAGCCTTTTAGGGGTACAAACAATAGTAATTGGGGCCTAGTGTGGTTGTGTACGTGTGATATACATACACTTTTTTGGGATCATATTTTCTATTCCGCTATTTAATCAAAAACCTTTGGGGATCAGTTAAATTGGGGGATAGTCTGTGTTGGTACGTGTGAGAGAGATCCACCTTTCCAAGTTGTTGAGGTTCATCTCATACTTCTGAAGGTTTGAGGGTGCTGCCTGTTCCATACTCCCCCTACTCCTAGCCTTTTAGGGGTACAAACAATAGTAATTGGGGCCTAGTGTGGTTGTGTACGTGTGATATACATACACTTTTTTGGGATCATATTTTCTATTCCGCTATTTAATCAAAAACCTTTGGGGATCAGTTAAATTGGGGGATAGTCTGTGTTGGTACGTGTGAGAGAGATCCACCTTTCCAAGTTGTTGGGGTTCATCTCATACTTCTGAAGGTTTGAGGGTGCTGCCTGTTACATGCTCCCCCTACTCCTAGCCTTTTAGGGGTACAAACAATAGTAATTGGGGCCTAGTGTGGTTGTGTACGTGTGATATACATACACTTTTTTGGGATCATATTTTCTATTCCGCTATTTAATCAAAAACCTTTGGGGATCAGTTAAATTGGGGGATAGTCTGTGTTGGTACGTGTGAGAGAGATCCACCTTTCCAAGTTGTTGAGGTTCATCTCATACTTCTGAAGGTTTGAGGGTGCTGCCTGTTCCATACTCCCCCTACTCCTAGCCTTTTAGGGGTACAAACAATAGTAATTGGGGCCTAGTGTGGTTGTGTACGTGTGATATACATACACTTTTTTGGGATCATATTTTCTATTCCGCTATTTAATCAAAAACCTTTGGGGATCAGTTAAATTGGGGGATAGTCTGTGTTGGTACGTGTGAGAGAGATCCACCTTTCCAAGTTGTTGGGGTTCATCTCATACTTCTGAAGGTTTGAGGGTGCTGCCTGTTCCATACTCCCCCTACTCCTAGCCTTTTAGGGGTACAAACAATAGTAATTGGGGCCTAGTGTGGTTGTGTACGTGTGATATACATACACTTTTTTGGGATCATATTTTCTATTCCGCTATTTAATCAAAAACCTTTGGGGATCAGTTAAATTGGGGGATAGTCTGTGTTGGTACGTGTGAGAGAGATCCACCTTTCCAAGTTGTTGGGGTTCATCTCATACTTCTGAAGGTTTGAGGGTGCTGCCTGTTCCATACTCCCCCTACTCCTAGCCTTTTAGGGGTACAAACAATAGTAATTGGGGCCTAGTGTGGTTGTGTACGTGTGATATACATACACTTTTTTGGGATCATATTTTCTATTCCGCTATTTAATCAAAAACCTTTGGGGATCAGTTAAATTGGGGGATAGTCTGTGTTGGTACGTGTGAGAGAGATCCACCTTTCCAAGTTGTTGGGGTTCATCTCATACTTCTGAAGGTTTGAGGGTGCTGCCTGTTCCATACTCCCCCTACTCCTAGCCTTTTAGGGGTACAAACAATAGTAATTGGGGCCTAGTGTGGTTGTGTACGTGTGATATACATACACTTTTTTGGGATCATATTTTCTATTCCGCTATTTAATCAAAAACCTTTGGGGATCAGTTAAATTGGGGGATAGTCTGTGTTGGTACGTGTGAGAGAGATCCACCTTTCCAAGTTGTTGGGGTTCATCTCATACTTCTGAAGGTTTGAGGGTGCTGCCTGTTCCATACTCCCCCTACTCCTAGCCTTTTAGGGGTACAAACAATAGTAATTGGGGCCTAGTGTGGTTGTGTACGTGTGATATACATACACTTTTTTGGGATCATATTTTCTATTCCGCTATTTAATCAAAAACCTTTGGGGGATCAGTTAAATTGGGGGATAGTCTGTGTTGGTACGTGTGAGAGAGATCTACCTTTCCAAGTTGTTGGGGTTCATCTCATACTTCTGAAGGTTTGAGGGTGCTGCCTGTTCCATACTCCCCCTACTCCTAGCCTTTTAGGGGTACAAACAATAGTAATTGGGGCCTAGTGTGGTTGTGTACGTGTGATATACATACACTTTTTTGGGATCATATTTTCTATTCCGCTATTTAATCAAAAACCTTTGGGGATCAGTTAAATTGGGGGATAGTCTGTGTTGGTACGTGTGAGAGAGATCCACCTTTCCAAGTTGTTGGGGTTCATCTCATACTTCTGAAGGTTTGAGGGTGCTGCCTGTTCCATACTCCCCCTACTCCTAGCCTTTTAGGGGTACAAACAATAGTAATTGGGGCCTAGTGTGGTTGTGTACGTGTGATATACATACACTTTTTTGGGATCATATTTTCTATTCCGCTATTTAATCAAAAACCTCTGGGGATCAGTTAAATTGGGGGATAGTCTGTGTTGGTACGTGTGAGAGAGATCCACCTTTCCAAGTTGTTGGGGTTCATCTCATACTTCTGAAGGTTTGAGGGTGCTGCCTGTTCCATACTCCCCCTACTCCTAGCCTTTTAGGGGTACAAACAATAGTAATTGGGGCCTAGTGTGGTTGTGTACGTGTGATATACATACACTTTTTTGGGATCATATTTTCTATTCCGCTATTTAATCAAAAACCTTTGGGGATCAGTTAAATTGGGGGATAGTCTGTGTTGGTACGTGTGAGAGAGATCCACCTTTCCAAGTTGTTGGGGTTCATCTCATACTTCTGAAGGTTTGAGGGTGCTGCCTGTTCCATACCCCCCCTACTCCTCATCTAGCCTTTTAGGGGTACAAACAATAGTAATTGGGGCCTAGTGTGGTTGTGTACGTGCGAGATACATACACTTTTTTTGATCATATTTCCTATTCCGCTATTCAATAAAAACCTTTGAGGATCAATTGAATTGCGGGATAGTCTGTGTCGGTACGTGTGAGAGAGATCCACCTTTCCAAGTTGTTGGGGTTCATCTCATACTTCTGAAGGTTTGAGGGTGCTGCCTGTTCCATACCCCCCCTACTCCTCATCTAGCCTTTTAGGGGTACAAACAATAGTAATTGGGGCCTAGTGTGGTTGTGTACGTGCGAGATACATACACTTTTTTTGATCATATTTCCTATTCCGCTATTCAATAAAAACCTTTGAGGATCAATTGAATTGCGGGATAGTCTGTGTCGGTACGTGTGAGAGAGATCCACCTTTCCAAGTTGTTGGGGTTCATCTCATACTTCTGAAGGTTTGAGGGTGCTGCCTGTTCCATACCCCCCCTACTCCTCATCTAGCCTTTTAGGGGTACAAACAATAGTAATTGGGGCCTAGTGTGGTTGTGTACGTGCGAGATACATACACTTTTTTTGATCATATTTCCTATTCCGCTATTCAATAAAAACCTTTGAGGATCAATTGAATTGCGGGATAGTCTGTGTCGGTACGTGTGAGAGAGATCCACCTTTCCAAGTTGTTGGGGTTCATCTCATACTTCTGAAGGTTTGAGGGTGCTGCCTGTTCCATACCCCCCCTACTCCTCATCTAGCCTTTTAGGGGTACAAACAATAGTAATTGGGGCCTAGTGTGGTTGTGTACGTGCGAGATACATACACTTTTTTTGATCATATTTCCTATTCCGCTATTCAATAAAAACCTTTGAGGATCAATTGAATTGCGGGATAGTCTGTGTCGGTACGTGTGAGAGAGATCCACCTTTCCAAGTTGTTGGGGTTCATCTCATACTTCTGAAGGTTTGAGGGTGCTGCCTGTTCCATACCCCCCCTACTCCTCATCTAGCCTTTTAGGGGTACAAACAATAGTAATTGGGGCCTAGTGTGGTTGTGTACGTGCGAGATACATACACTTTTTTTGATCATATTTCCTATTCCGCTATTCAATAAAAACCTTTGAGGATCAATTGAATTGCGGGATAGTCTGTGTCGGTATGTGTGAGAGAGATCCACCTTTCCAAGTTGTTGGGGTTCATCTCATACTTCTGAAGGTTTGAGGGTGCTGCCTGTTCCATACCCCCCCTACTCCTCATCTAGCCTTTTAGGGGTACAAACAATAGTAATTGGGGCCTAGTGTGGTTGTGTACGTGCGAGATACATACACTTTTTTTGATCATATTTCCTATTCCGCTATTCAATAAAAACCTTTGAGGATCAATTGAATTGCGGGATAGTCTGTGTCGGTACGTGTGAGAGAGATCCACCTTTCCAAGTTGTTGGGGTTCATCTCATACTTCTGAAGGTTTGAGGGTGCTGCCTGTTCCATACCCCCCCTACTCCTCATCTAGCCTTTTAGGGGTACAAACAATAGTAATTGGGGCCTAGTGTGGTTGTGTACGTGCGAGATACATACACTTTTTTTGATCATATTTCCTATTCCGCTATTCAATAAAAACCTTTGAGGATCAATTGAATTGCGGGATAGTCTGTGTCGGTACGTGTGAGAGAGATCCACCTTTCCAAGTTGTTGGGGTTCATCTCATACTTCTGAAGGTTTGAGGGTGCTGCCTGTTCCATACTCCCCCTACTCCTCATCTAGCCTTTTAGGGGTACAAACAATAGTAATTGGGGCCTAGTGTGGTTGTGTACGTGTGATATACATACACTTTTTTTGGATCATATTTTCTATTCCGCTATTTAATTTAACTGGGCCTCCATGCGAGACCTGTGTGCCTTGTTGCGCTGTTTTGAGTACTCCACCAACATGGCCAGTGGCAATGACGCCGTTCTCAGCTTAACTATCCCACTTCTATGCCTCCTTGAAAAAACAATTCGGGCGATGATGGAAGAGGATGTGGCACAGGATGAGGAGGAGGAGGAGGATGAAGAGGTAACATTTCCAAGGCTTTCAGGGCAGTCATTCGCAAGGGGCTCCGAGGGTGGGTTCCTGCACACGCAAACGCCAGGGACGCAATTGTCCAGCAGGGGCACAGTTCTGGAGGATGAGGAGGATGAGGAGGAGGAGGAGCTGGAGGAGGAGATGGAACCATGTTCACAGCAGGGTGGCACCCAGGCCAGCTCATGGCCATCACTGGTGCGTGGCTGGGGGGATACAGAGGACACGGACCATACACCTCCCACAGAGGACAGCCTTTCGTTGCCTCTGGGCAGCCTGGCACACATGAGCGATTACATGCTGCAGTGTCTCCACAACGACCGCCGAGTTGCCCACATTCTAACTTGTGCTGATTACTGGGTGGCCACGCTGCTGGATCCCCGTTACAAGGACAACGTACCGTCCTTAATTCACTCACTGGAGCGCGATCGCAAGATGCGCGAGTACAAGCGCACGCTGGTAGACGCCATGCTGCTGGCATTCCCATCTGACAGCGGGGCCACAGTGGAAGCACAAGGCAGAGGAGGAGGAGGAGGAGGTCGCCAACGCAACCAGGGCACCGCCAGCACCTCAGAAGGCAGGGTTAGCATGGCCGAAATGTGGAAAAGCTTTGTCAGCACGCCACAACAAACAGCAGCACCAGCAGCTCAGATGGAACGTCTTAGCAGGAGGCAGCATTTTACCAACATGGTGGAGCAGTATGTGTGCACACGCCTACATGTAGTGAATGACGGGTCTGCCCCCTTCAACTTCTGGGTCTCCAAATTGGGCACATGGCCTGAGCTTGCCCTTTACGCCTTGGAGGTGCTGGCGTGCCCTGCAGCCAGTGTATTATCTGAACGGGTATTTAGCACGGCTGGGGGCGTTATAACAGACAAGCGCAGCCGCCTGTCCAGAGACAATGTGGACAAGCTCACGTTCATTAAAATGAACCAGGCATGGATCCCACGGGACTTTTCCGTACCTTATGCAGAATAGCAATGGATACCGACCTTACCCACCCATTGTTCCATTTTTGCTCTTTCTCACTCTTTTGGGGTGTACCCTCATTTAAAATTTGTGAAAAGAAGCAGTGTTGGCTACCTCGTCCTCCTCCTCAGGGCCAGATTAATGTAGGGGCTATTGGAGCTGCAGCTCCAGGCCCCTACCTTTTATATAGGCCCCGGGTTGGCCATATTCACTGTTACCGCTCTTCTGTCACTTGTAAACACAGAAGTCTGGCTTCTATGCTCGCTTCCCCAGGCAGCACCCTCAGAACCTCCCCACACAGCGTGAAGGCCGGACAAGGAGGGACAGTTGGCGATGCATGGATGTGTTTATGGGCTTCAGAGACAGCATCCCATGTTGAATTAGGCATGCATGGCTGCACCCTTCCTCCTCTGGGTGCATGGCAAGGCACGGCCCTAAGGCCCTTCAAAATCCTCAGCACCAAGCCCATGATGCTGTTAATCCGGCCCTGGTCCTCCTCCACCGCCGCTTCCACCTACACCGCCCATAGGTGTGCGCAGCCTATTGCATTAAGGTGTGCACCCCAAAGTTGAAATACACATGCATGTGTTTGCCAGCAGGGAGAGTAATGTATCGGGGCCATGTACCTGTAGGCAAGGAGAAATAGAGCAGAGCAGGTCCCAGGGAGATCTTTCCCATCTCCTCACTGGCAATGCTATGTGCCCTAGGTGATTAGGGTGTGCCCAGGCACACCCAGCACACCCTGTGCGCACGCCTATGTCACCGCCACATCCACCACCACCTTAACCTCCCTCCTACTCCATATGGGCCTCGTCCTTCAGAGATGAAGAAGAACATTGTTTTATTTTTCTGTTTTTTTTTGTTGTTTTAAGTTATTTCCCTATCCACATTTGTTTGCAGAGCACTTGCCATGCTCTTAATTACGTTTTGCTGCCATTTGCAGCACTCTAGCCCTTTCCTTTGGTGTTTTAGAGCCATTTTAGTGCCTTAAAGTTCGGGTCCCCATTGACTTCAATGGGGTTCGGTGTCCGGGAAAAGTTCGGTAAAAGTCCGGGACACGGACCCGGACTTTTTTTTAAAGTTCGGCCGAACCCGTCGAACACGGACATCTAGGTGTTCGCTCAACCCTAGTTAAAACGCTTCTCCTCCAATCGCATTGTATGGCCTATTAGATTGAATAAAAAAGAAGAACAGGCACTACAGAAAGAATTTCCATTTACATGGGCAAAATCAAAATTATAATATTTAGGGATAAACATAACACCATTACCTGAAAATATTTACCTGGCCAACAATATTCCCTTGCTGGAGGAGATAAAATTAAATATTAGGAACATTTTGAACTTCCTAATCTCTTGGTTGGGTAGAATTAACATGTTTAAAATTATAATATTGCCTAAAATTCTATATAGATTCCAAAAGCTTCCTATTGCTATCCCAGCCGCATACTTCAAAACAATAAAAACAATCTTACTAGAATTTATCTGGCAGAGGAAAAAAACGGGGTTGCAGTGGGCGACTATAAGTAGAGAAAAGTTGTCAGGGGGTTTATGGGCACGGGATATTAAAAGATACTATACAGCAACAGTGATATCACGGATGATTAAATGGACAAAAAAAGATTTAAAAAAAAAAAACGGATGAAGTTAGAAACCACGTTAAGTCGAGCACAATTGGAAAGGAACATTTGGATTCCACAAAAGTATAGGAAAATACACGAGGAGACACTTGATATAACAAAAGTTGTATATAAAACTTGGGATGCTTTTTATAAGCTGCCTGGTGGGAATACAACTCTCCGTTATTACCATTATAGGGCACAAAATTCTTTTTACCTGGGCTAGGGAAACAATTTGGTGGTATGTTAGGAGATTTACGATTAAAAGATATAATACACAAAGGTAAGATTAGGCCACTATTTGAACTTAATACATTGAGGAAGCTGACACTAAATAAGTGGAACCACATGCAATTACCACATCTAGTAGGATCTTTAGCTCAACCCATTCGATCGGAAATGGAGTTGAACCCTATGGAAAAACTCTGTAATCCGTTAAAAAAGGGAAGACATGGTTTGTCTCAAATATTTAAGATGTTAACTGATCTGGTGGGAAAGAGGAAACTTCCTTTTATTGAAAAATGGGAAATAGAAATAGGAACTACTTTAGAAGAACACAAGTTGAAAACTGTGCTAAGACCTGCATACTGCACCGCTAGAGATGTGAACACCAATCGAGTTGAACTATAAGTGCCTCTCGAGATGGTCTATTACACCAGCCAGGGCACATCACGGTCATCCTGAGAAGTCTAGTCTGTGTTGGGGGGGGGCGGAATAGAAGCCCCCACTGTTAGGGAATGATGTGGGAGAGTCGAATATATATACGACATGGAATATTTGTGTAGTAGAGATGAACGTGTTGAAAACTTCTTAATAAAGTGTAAAAAGTGAAAAGATTTTAAAACAACCAGAGATTACACTCGAATATGGGAAAATTAACCACTTCCTTACCGGGCCATAGTTATATATGACACTGGCAGGAAGTCTCCCTCGATCCGGGCAGGAGTCATATGACGTCCACCAGGATCCGCTGCTCTCCAGCCCACCCCCGGGGGCGCGCAGCGCGGCGATCGGGGATGCGGCGTGTCCGTCGGGACACAGCCCATCCCTGATCGGTGTAAAGAGCCATTAAAAAAATGGCTCTTTACCATGTGACCGGCTGTGTCCAATCAAATTCGGCCACATGCACTTCCCTCGTGCACGCCACTCGTGCGCGCCCCTATCTGCAGCCCATTAGAGTACCCGAGTACCTGTCACCAGCCCATCAGAGTACCTGAGTACCTGTCACCAGCCCATCAGGTACTCTGATGACAGGTACTCGGGTACTCCGATGGGCAGGTGACAGGTATTTGGGTACTCTGATGACAGGTACCCGGGTACTCTGATGACAGGTACTCGGGTACTCTGATGCCAGGTACTCGGGTACTCTGATGGGCTGATGACAGGTACTCGGGTACTCTGATGACAGGTACTCGGGTACTCTGATGGGCTGGTGACAGGTACTCAGGTACTCTAATGACAGGTACTCGGGTACTCAAATGACAGGTACTCGGGTACTCTGATGACAGGTACTCGGGTAATTTGAGTACCTGTCATTAGAGTACCTGAGTACCTGTCATCGGAGTACCCGAGTACCTGTCATCGGAGTACCCGAGTACCTGTCATCAGAGTACCCGTCATCAGAGTACCCGAGCACCTGTCACCAGAGTACCCATCATCAGAGTACCCGAGTACCTGTCACCAGCCCATCAGAGTACCCGAGTACCTCTCTGTATCCCATCAGAGTACCCACGTACCTGTCTCCAGCCCAGAGTACCCGAGAACCTCTCTGCAGCCCATCAGAGTACCCAAGTACCTCTCTGCAGCCCATCAGAGTACCAGAGAACATGTCATCAACGTACCCATTACCTGTCACCAGCCCATCAGAGTACCCGAGTACCTGTCTCCAGCCTTTCAGAGTACCT
The DNA here is from genome assembly GCF_965119305.1 of Pelophylax lessonae. Taxonomy (NCBI): domain Eukaryota; kingdom Metazoa; phylum Chordata; class Amphibia; order Anura; family Ranidae; genus Pelophylax; species Pelophylax lessonae. Next base: position 556,199,681 of record NC_138771.1, on the reverse strand, counting down.
ATCTGCAGCCCAACAGAATACCTGAGTACCTGTCTCCAGCCCATCAGGGTATCTGAGTACCTATCTGCAGCCGAATAGAGTACCTGCCTCCTGCCCATCAAAGTATTCGAGTGCCTGTCTCCAGCCCATCAGGGTATCTGAGTACCTATCTGCAGCCGAATAGAGTACCTGCCTCCTGCCCATCAAAGTATTCGAGTGCCTGTCTCCAGCCCATCAGGGTATCTGAGTACCTATCTGCAGCCGAATAGAGTACCTGCCTCCTGCCCATCAAAGTATTCGAGTGCCTGTCTCCAGCCCATCAGAGTACCCGAATACCTCTCTGTAGCCCATCAGAGTACCCGAGTACCTGTCTCCAGCCCAGAGTACCCAAGTACCTGCCTCCAGCCCAGAGTACCTGGGTACCTGCCTCCAGCCCAGAGTGCCCGAGTACCTATCTGCAGCCCATCAGATTACCCGAGTACCTGTCTGTAGCCCATCAGAATACCCAAGTACCTCTCTGAAGCTCATCAGAGTACCCGAGAACCTTTCTGAAGTCGATCAGTGTACCTGAGTACCTGTCTGCAGCCCACGAGAGTACCTGTGTACCTATCTGCAGCCCATGCCTCCTAGATTATGTGTTGGTGTGTTTGCTTTCCAAAATGGGGTCATTTTGTGGGAGTTTCCATTGTGCTGGTGTTCCAGGGCCTTCAAAAGTGTGATTGGTTGTAATGAAATAATATGTGTAATTTATGCTACTAGAACACCTGACGGTGCTCCTTGCATGTTGGGCCTCTGTATGTGGATATGCTGTGACAAAGTCTCACACATGTGGTATCGCCATACTCAGGAGGAGTAGCAGAATGTATTTTGGGGTGTAATTTTTGCTATATAATTGCTATGTGTTAGAAATATCTTATAAATTGACAACTTTGTGTAAAAAAAAAAAAAAAAATTTAATTTTCTTTCCACATTTTCCAAAAACTTCTGTAAAAAAATTACATGTTCAAAAGACTCATTATACCTCATAGAATAAACATTGGGGTGTTTGCTTTCCAAAATGGGGTCATTTTGTGGGTAATTCCATTGTCCTGGTGCTCCAGGGCCTTCAAAAGTGTGATAGGTCGTTAGGAAATTACAGTATATGTGTAATTTATGCTCCTAGAACACCTGACGGTGCTCCTTGAATGTTGGGCCTCTGTGTGTGGCCAGGCTGTGTAAAAGTCTCACACATTTGGTATTGCCATACTCAGGAGGAGTAGCAGAATATATTTTAGGGGGGATTAGAAGTATGCATATACTGTTTGTGAGAAATAACTTGTTATTATGACAATTTTGTGTAAAAAAAAAATATATATTTCTTCATTTTCCCAAGAATTGTGGGAAAAAAATTACAACTTCAAAAAACTCACCATGCCTCTTACTAAATACCCTGAAATGTCTACTTTCCAAAAAGGGGTCATTTGGGGGGTATTTGTACTGTCCTGACATTTCAGGGCCTCAAGAAATGAGACAGGCCATCGGTACATCAGGTGTGATTAGGTGTGATCAATTTTCAATGATTGGCACCACAGCTTGTAGACTTTACACAGACTAAATAATAACCACTAATTTGGGTTTGCAAAATTTTATAATAAAAACTAAAACATAATGTTTCTTTTTTTTTTCAAAATTTTCGCACTTTTTTCACTTATATCGCAAAAAATAAAAAACCCAGTGGTGATTAAATACTACCAAAAGAAAGCTCTATTTGTGTGAAAAAAAGATAAAAAATATGATTGGGTACAGCGTTGCATGACTGAGTAATTATCATTCAAAGTGTTTGCTGAAAATTGGTGTGGGGAGTAAGGGGGTATAACTGCTCTGTATAGAAGTGGTTAAGGTAATCAGTAAGAGTAGGACATATTGGATTTACACAGGAAGCATGGTAAGATAATGTGGTAGATCGGGGTAATATAAGGGGAATGGAGGGGAAAGGATATTTCGGATATTTTAGGGGGGAATATAGATACAGTAATATATATAATTTCAAGTAGTTAATTTCTTCTTTCTTTGATTTTCTTGAGTGTTTTGTAATTTGAGGGAACTTAATAAAAATAATAATTAAAAAAAAAACAAAAAGTGGAAAGTGTGGGACATTTTTTGCTTCAGTGCCCTTTCAATGTAGCAGTGTATAAAGAGGTGGGGAGGGCTCTGGGTATTCCCTTTCTCTCATGCAAGTCTTATGCAAAGTAGGTGTATGGAGCATTCCAGACTCGCAAGGGTTTTGTGGTGCACTATTTTACCTGGAATGCACAGTGTCAGGTATCTCTTCGGCAGAAAGTCCTTCCTATCCAGCTGGTGGTGCATAACATCCTTGGTGAGGTGGGGAAAATTCAGGGCCTTGAGAGTGGCAGGGGGCAGCAGGAGGCCTGGTAAAGGTGTGGAGGAATATTAGGCCTGTGGCTGCCATCTGTTGATCTCTTGGTAGTGGTTCCTTTCTCTGGTCTCTTTCTGTTTTTTCACTCCATTAGCTTTTGAGTCATAGCTAATTTTTGAAGTAAGGTTACGTACAGATGATGGCTTGTGTTTCTTATGCTGGCCATACACGCACAGAATTTCGGCCGTTTGCAGACTGAACAAATATTCGTCAGTCGAAAGAGAATTGGCCACTAACTTACAGAATAAACTCTTTTACATAATCGTTTTCATGATCATAATGATCGTTCGATAACATGCACAATACGAGTCAGAATATTATTTTTGTTTCAATTTTACCATACACGTAACAACTTTTGTAAAAACGATAAAAGTTTTCGCTATGGGTCTATCGACATTAGCCAGGCACAAATCGTCGGTAAACTTGTGTTCACTAACGGCCCGATTTTCGAACGATCTTTCCTAAAACGACCATTTTCGGCCGAAATTCTGTGCGTGTATGGCCAGCATTAGTCTAAGTATAAGTAAGGGAATGTTGTTCTAGTGAAGGCCTCTAAAAACGTATTTCAGTGTAACCATTTCATTTTTTAGTTGCTTTATGCGTATAAGTTTAAATCTTTTATTTATGCTGAATTGAGCATTCCCAGATTAAGGCCATGGTAGATTAATATGTTACGTTATTTATTATATTTATGAATTTTTCACTCTTGTACTTTTGTAATAAAATGTTGTGGGTTGTAAGAAAATCTTCAAACTACTGTATCATTTTGAGTTGCTACAGTGAAATTTCAGCAAAATGGACGAGCCTGCTGCATCATTTTTTTCACTTTGATTTTCAGGGTGCCTTTGAATTCAGCTCTCTGTAGGTTGATCATTCTCATTTCCATCAAATGATGTGGCATCCTTTAATTCCTAACACATTACCCAGTCTATACCAGTATAGATTTCCAGCATGAGATTTTTTTCCCATTGAGATCTGATGTGTTTTCAAAGTTTTCTTTTAATTTTTTTGTGCAGTGTATATGGCCTAGTTTACATTTGCAGTTACTTAGCAGCACGGGAAAAAAAATGATTCTCTATGTTCAATTGCATGGGGCTGCGCTGCAACTGCACCACATTTAACCATATACACATTTTGAATTTTGTTATTTTGAAAAGAAATTCCACCTACTAATTTTCTCATCACTATGATCAAAAACATGTTTTGACTCCACTAAGCTTTACAAAATTAACCTCCCTAGCGGTATGATTCTGTCAGGAATTCTGTTCCAAAAGCGGTACAATTCTTTCCATGGAAATTTGGCGTTATGTATTAAAGGCCTACAATTCTTAGTAATTACTGACTTAAAACTTACCAAAACAAGACTCTAGTACACATCCCAGATGTAATGAATTTGAAACCCAAACACATGAATTATAATCCAATCAATAATAGAATTTTATTCAAGAAGGCAAGGAAAAATAATGAAATTTGTCAAAGAAATTCAATACACATCCTGAGTGTGAAAAAGTTTAAAGCAGAGCACTAGACAAAGTCCGACATTGCAATCTGGGCAAAAGTACCGTGTTTCCTTTCGGACTTTTCGTCCATTGCCATCCTTTTTAGAACAACAGACGACGCACATCCTGGTAGGCGCCAACCTTTTTGGGGTGGGCGGTACAAAGTCCACAAAATGACGGCCTGTCAGGCGCTCTGGATTGCCAACATCAACAGCACGTCGTCCGGGTCCGTTTGCAGATACTGATGATGGTGTCGGGTGGTTGATGAAAATCTGCTCAGCCACCTTCCAGATAAAGTCCGAATAAACGAGGGGTATGGCAGTGTTGGCTTTGTAAAGAATATAGGTGTTCCAGAGGCACTGTTCTAGGAGATGCCTAAAAATCTTTTTATAATACTTTTTTTGTTGCTTCCGCATCGCCGGGTAAAAGGTCATTGCCTGATCGGCTCGATCGACACCTCCCATCGTGTGATTGTAGTCAATCACGACTTGCGGCCTCAGCATATCTGCTCCCTGTTTTGTGCGGACCATGGCAGTGGTGGTGTTGTGCACGGTGCTCATGAGACACACATCCTTTTTGTCTCGCCACCGCATTGCCATCATTTTACCCTTTTGAAAGGCAACCATCTCTCCTTTTTTTAGCTTTTTCTTGCTAAACATGGATGGCATGTCCCGCCGGTTTGGCCTAACAGTGCCATACACATCTGTTTTGTTTCGGATCAAAACTTCAAATAGTTCCGGAGAGGTATAAAAGTTATCTGTTGTAACGCAATATCCCTGGTTCAAAAGGGGGTCCAGCAGTGAAAGGACAGAGGATGTGGCCATCCCATAGCCGCTGTACTTGGGATCGAACTTTGTACCTTTCCCGGTATAAATTACAGCATTCCATATGTATCCTGTGGACGACTCACAGAGCATGTATGATTTGATCCCGAACCGCGCTCTTTTCGATGCAATATATTGGATCCAGCTCAGGCGTCCCTTGTAGGCCATGAGACTTTCGTCCACACAAACATCCCTGTCTGGCACATAGGTCTGCTGGAAGTTTTTGACGATCGTTTGGTACACCTCCCGGATTTTCTTGAGTTTGGGCGCAGGATGCGTGGCCTCATCAAACTCCTCGTTGTTCGCAAAATGCAAATTTTTCATTATCAGAGAAAAACGGTACTCGGACATCACTGTGCCAAAAAATGGAGTGGCCAGCATCCTATTCGTGGTCCAATACCATTTTTGGAGTGGTTTTCCCACCACCCCCTGAAGGATGATAAGTCCTAGAAACTTCCAGATGTCCTCGCTACTGACTGGTTCCCATTTTCTAGAACGGGAAAATTTGGCGCGCAGCGTAGCGGACTGCTGCTCCTGGTAACGATTGGTTTCAGCGACTATCTTTAGAATTACCTCCTCCGTTAGGAATAACTTGAGGTACGCCAGGGGGTTGTGTCTCTCCACGTCAACCTTCATCCCCGGAGAACCAGTGAAAGGGAATCTCGGGGGAGCTGCCTGGTCCGCGTCGCTGTCCAAAGGGCACCAAGTGCGCACATCACCTAGGTCAGGTGCGGGATCATCGGCGTCACTTTCGGGATCAGTGTCGGTGCCAGAGTCAGATGACAGATCTCCGCACGACTCACTGTCGCTCTGTTCTGCGAGCAGCTCCGTGTCGCTGCCGCTGTCGCTCAGCTCATCCAAAAGCGCATATGCGGGACAGCGCTTTTTTGATGCCATTTTCCAATTATTTTTATTCACGCAAAGGACAATGGCAAGGGGGCACTGAGAGGGCACTGTGTCTTTTACCACTTTTAGCAAAGTGATACAGTATAATCCTCTCAGATTACACTGTATCACCTCCCATTTATATGTTTGTGTTTTGTGTTACATTGATTTTTACTCCCAGTTCCGCTCCCATGCAGCATTGCTGCTGCAGGGAACGGAACCAGGAAGTCCTCCTACCGACAGACGAGCGGCGGAGATCTCACTGGCGGTCACAGCAATGAGAGCTCATCGCTGGATCGCCAGGATAAGGTAAGAGAAGCTCCGCTGCGCTGTCTGCACTGTCTGCACGCTCTGCCCAAGGACCCCGAGCGTGACTCGGGGATACCGCTAATAGCAGAAAATTCCTACCCCGAGTCACGCTCTGGGATACCGCTAAGGCGGTTAAACAAATGTTCCAAAAACTAAAATTGTTAAAACAAAATTATTTTGTTGGATGGCCAGCTTAACTGTATAGTTAAATAGTTCACTGCCAGATCTGTGCATTGGTCTGAAGACAGTATCATCCCATAATGCTCTGAGTCCTCACATGTGTTGCTGTATAATGAATGTGAAAGGTCAAGTTGTCAAAGTCTAATAACCTTTCACCCACATATTATAATTTCCTGCCAGGTACAGTACAGATTAATAAGTAACACATTTTATTTTATCTTAAATCACATTATTATTATATTGCCCCACCCCCAAGAATAACATTCCAAAAGGGCATACAGTCATTGAAAAAGCCAGGATAAAAATGAGGCAGAGATTAGTATCGCTGTATTTATGTAAAGATCTCTGTGATGCCAACCTAAAGCCAAAACCATTTTTTTTTTTTATACAATGGGGAAGGACCAAACTCTTGTCAGCATTTTAAAGCTGTCTGTGACCCTATTGGAGAGCTATTTCTATCAGCTATTTAGGTGTATGTAGCCTTTTTTTGTTTTTATTTTGTTATTGGTAGAGAAGGGAAGGATTAAAGTGTGGGGGTGCCCCGCGCTATGGACCAACCTGTGTGACAACTAATATATAGAAATTAAAAAATATTAAATAGGAATGAAAAATGAATAACATAAGGCTTCTGCCCGCACTCTAGACAGTCACTAAATGTGGTATCCAGCAAATGAAAAAGTGCTATAGTGGCGCTGCCTAGTGATATGAAATACCAACGTGCATAAAATAATGCTGTGACAACCCAGATGTCACTCCTATAAGAGGAGTGAACTGGGCCACTAGATATGAGGGTGTATGTGTAGCAAAAAGGTATGTGGTAAGATTATTTATGACAGCATAGGCATCACATACTTCCTATAAATACAGTGAATCAAACCAAAAATACTGCTGAACACACAATATACCTCTACGTAAAAGTGCATGTGCTTTAAACCATAAAGGTGCAATTCTGAGCAAACTTCAAAAGTGCATGCGTGCAAATATATGTGCAAACAATGATATGTGCGAAAAGCATATGGCCAATCCCTAATAACCAATAGATAATAGTCCACGGGGTATCCCCAGTGCTAGGTAGTAACAGTCCGTTGAATGGTGTCTGAGTGCCTTAGGCCAGATGAATGCAATCAGTCCTGTTATGGCACACTTGAGAAACCTGAAGTCCTGGAACACAGCACCCGATGTGCGGCAGTGCGGTCGTGTCTCCCCCCCAAAGGTGAACAACACTCACCAGAGGTAGGTCCCCTAAATAGGGGTAAATAGCCTTTAAATGTAGTTTTTATCCCGTGGGCTGTTCCTCTCTCCACGACCAGTTCGGGTGATGATTCCTCAGGAGTATGAGAATAGAGTACCCATAGCGTAATATGTTCAAGAATGTATTTCTTTATTAAGTAAATATCTCACTTACAGTACATAAAACAAGATAAAACCAGCGTAGGTCCTTCTGTTTGTTGCGTCCAGACACATCCTGCGTTCCACAGATAAAAAACCAGAAGAGACGTGTGATGCTTGGCTCTGCTTAAACCACTGTCAACAAAAGTAAGTACATCCTAAATTAAAATGTCCAAATTGGGCCCAAAGTGTCAATATTTTGTGTGGCCACCATTATTTTCCAGCACTGCCTTAACCCTCCTGAGCATTGAGTTCACCAGAGCTTCACAGGTTGCCACTGGAGTCCTCTTCCACTCCTCCATGACGACATCACGGAGCTGGTGGATGTTAGAGATCTTATGCTCCTCCACCTTCCGTTTGAGGATGCCCCACAGATGCTTAATAGGATTTAGGTCTGGAAATTTGCTTGGCCAGTCCATCACCTTTACTCTCAGCTTCTTTAGCAAGGCAGTGGTCATCTTGGAGGTGTGTTTGGGGTCGTTATCATGTTGGAATACTGCCCTGCGGCCCAGTCTCCGAAGAGAGGGGATCATGCTCTGCTTCAGTATGTCACAGTACATGTTGGCATTCATGGTTCCCTCAATGAACTGTAGCTCCCCAGTTCCGGGCCGGCAGCCCCAGACCATGTCATTCCCATCACCATGCTTGACTGTAAGCAAGACACAATTGTCTTTGTACTCCTCACCTAGTTGCCGCCACACACGCTTGACACCATCTGAACCAAATAAGTTTATCTTGGTCTCATTAGACCACAGGACATGGTTTCAGTAAATCCATGTCCTTAGTCTAATTGTCTTCAGCAAACTGTTTGCGGGCTTCCTTGTGCATCATTTTGAGAAGAGGCCTCCTTCTGGGACGACAGCCATGCAGACTAATTTGATGCAGTGTGCGGTGTATGGTCTGAGCACTGACAGGCTGACCTCTCCCCTTCAACCTCTGCAGAAATGCTGGCAGCACTCATACGTCTATTTCCCAAAGACAACCTCTGGATATGAAGCTGAGCACCTGCACTCAATTTCTTTGGTCGACCATGGCGAGGCCTGTTCTGAGTGGTACCTGTCCTCTTAAACCGTTGTATGGTCTTGGCCACCATGCTGCAGCTCAGTTTCAGGATCTTGGCAATCTTCTTATAGCCTAGGCCTTCTTTATGTAGAGCAACAATTATTTTTTTCAGATCCTCAGAGAGTTTTTTGCCATGAGATGCCATGTTGAACTTCCAGTGACCAGTATGAACGAGTGAGAGCGATAACACCAAATTTAACACACCTGCTCTCCATTCACCCCTGAGACCTTGTAACACTAACCAGTCACATGACACCGGGGAGGGAAAATGGCTAATTGGGCCCAATTTGGACATTTTAACTTAGGGGTGTACTCACTTTTGTTGCCAGCGGTTTAGACATTAATGGCTGTGAGTTGAGTTATTTTGAAGGGACAGCAAATTTACACTGTTATACAAGCTGTACACTCACTACTTTACATTGTAGCAAAGTGTCATTTGTTCAGTGTTGTCACATGAAAAGATATAACAAAATATTTACAAAAATGTGAGGGGTGTACTCACTTTTATAAGATACTGTATGCTACTGTTTTGAATGACTTCTACTCAAAATGATGGTCCATCCCGGCCCGCTGCATCCAATTCCGTTTTTCCTGTTACTTGTGAATACATTATTGTTAACACCAAACGCCCCCCAGCTTTATATCCCTTGCTTAATATGGTCTCGGACTTAGCCTGATTAGGGAGCACTAAAAAACAAAAATAAGTCCGGCGCTAGCATAACACCTGGGGGTCAAGTAGCAGCTGTGTGGGGACAAAACACACCAGGAGAGATGTTCAAAAGTATCAGTCACACAAGGGTTAACCACATATAAGCGCTATATGAACTAGGGATAGACCGATTATCGGCAAGGCCGATATATCAGCGGCCGATATGCACTTTCCCTGATATATCGGTATCGGCCCCAGAACTGGCCGATATTGCCAATATTTTTGTGACATCATTCTGCCATCTTAGGCCGCCTCCCTCGCTTTGGACAGCCTCGTCTGGAGTCGGGACTTGTCTCGCGGGAGTGTATCACAGCCATGCACCCACCCACAGCAGCCTAGTGCCAGCCAGCCACCCACATCCACAGGCCCTGTACCAACCAGCCACAGGCATTGTACCAGCCAGCCAGCCACCCACAGGGCCTATACCAGTCAGCTAGCCACCCACAGGCCCTGTACGTGCCAGCCACAGGCACTGTACCAGCCTGCCAGCCACCCACAGGCCCTATACCAGCCAGCCACCCACAGCCCCTGTGTCAGCCACCCACCACAGGGTGCCAGCCAGCCTGCCACCCACCAAAGGGTGCCAGCCAGCCACCCACCAAAGGGTGCCAGACAGCCATCCACCCACCACAGGGTGCCAGACAGACAGACACCCACAAGCCCTGAATCAGCCAGCCACAGGCACTGTACCAGCCAGCCACCCACAGGCCCTGTACCAGCCAGCTACCCACAGCCCCTGTGCCAGCCACCCACCACAGGATGCCAGCCAGCCACCCACCAAAGGGTGCCAGACAGACAGCCACCCACCACAGGGTGCCAGACAGACAGCCACCCACAGGCCCTGTACCAGCCAGCCAAAGGCAATATACCAGACAGCCGCCCACAGGCCCTGTACCAGCCAGCCACTCACAGCCACCCCCCTACCACAGGGTGCCAGCCAGCCACCCACCGCAGGGTGCCAGCCAGCCACCCACCCACCACAGGGTGCCAGACAGTCACCCACCCACCACAGGGTGCCAGCCAGCCATTCACCCCAAGGTGCCAGCCAGCCATCCACCACAAGGTGCCAGCCAGCCCTCCACCACAGGGTGCCAGCCAGCCACCCACCACAGGGTGCCAGCAAGCCAGCCACCCACCACAGGGTGCCAGACAGACAGCCATCCACCACAGAATGCCAGCCAGCCAGCCACCCTCCACAAGGTGCCAGCAAGCCAGCCATTTAGCATTAAACAAAAATGAACATGTTCAGTACCAGATTTGTGTCATAAATTGTCTTTATTTTTCAAAACTTTAAATGTTCAAAATATCGGCCGATACCGATATGTTGTGACCAAAATATCGGTATCGAACCATATCGGTCTATCCCTAATATGAACCCACCGATGATGATTACTGATGGCAGCAATAATAGTCATGAATGATGCCAATGTAGTAAATAAAACATTGAAAAGTTGTCAGGACAACTATACGAGAAGAAGACACTCCTCACGCTTCCCTGGCTCCCCTGCATTGGGTCACCGCATATGCCGCTCACCACCAACAGCTCTAAAGCGGTTCAAGCCTCGTTTTGGTCTTTCTTCCCCTAGAGTCTGACATCATGTCCGGGTCCCCTTCCTGGTCAGCACTCATCGTGGGTGATCGGAGCCTCCTTGCCTCCTTTATCGGACATTGTGTCACCCCTTTTCCACAGTTCCCCATCTAGGATTGAGGCATTCCATTATCATCTCCTCACAGCCCGAGCAAGGCACAACTGTCCCCACTGCTGCATTGTTCCTGGCTGTTTTTTTGCCTTCACACACACTGGATGGTCACCAAGCTGTGAGTTTTTAACCCCTTATTTTGGCTTCACCATTGCAGATCAATCGGGGGTCATTGTACAAGGTGTACTGCTGTTTTATACATACATGGAACTGATTTTGAATAAAACTTTTCATGTTCTATTTACTACATTGGCATCATTCATGACTATTATTGCTGCCATCATTAATCATCTTCAGTGGGTTCATATAGTGCTTATATGTGGTTAACCCTTGTGTGACTGATTAGGAAGCAGCATTCTCCAAATTGAGATGAATACATTGTAAAATCTCAGTTAATGTCAGTTGGTCTAAATCAATTATATTATTATTAATATTATTATTATATTATTATAGTTATATTTGGACACAACATGTATACTTGGTGTTATGTTCCTGTTCATATTTTTTTTAACTTAAAGGTTGACAGACAACCTTTATTACCAATAATATGTAATGTTCCTTACAGTGTTCCTGACATATTCAGCTTCCTGGGTTTTTTTTAATCTGGCCTTCAGATATGAAATGCAGAGTGATTTAACACCTGTTTAGATTTGTCTTCCATGTGACGAAATGAAAAGTATGCCGTTCGCAAAAAACTTTGCATAAAATAGTTAACTTGCATTTAGTTTGGTCCAAAGAATGTCAGGCAACATGGTCGGACCTCACGCATGTTCACTTCATCAAATCTGGCCCTCTTTGAAAGAAGTTTGGACACCACTGGCCTAGTTGATCAGTGGATGCACTTATAAAGACCTAGGGCGACACAACTAAAATCTGGGGGGGGGGGGGGCACAGCCACTTAGAGCTGGGCTTGTAGTGGGGACACCTGTTCTGAGGACAAAAGTTCAAACAAGAATTTCCTCTACCTTTGGGATATTGCTATATTACATCTTGTGCCTCTTGGATGGAAGTGAATGGAAATTTCTACAGTGGTACACAGACAGCAAATAATAATCTGGCAGGTTTGTAAACCCTTCCCTACTCATCAACTAAACAAAAAGTTTTGGTTATATACTTTAGGCCAGTGAAAAACGTTTTGAATAGTTAGAATGTTACAACTTCATACCGCAGATCACAAGCCTATTCTGTAATATTTTGGCCCAATTTACACTTGAATGTAGCACAGCTGTCACAAGTTAGCCTATAGTTCTGTCTGTATATTCTTACCTCCTTGCTGCAGTGCTTCTGTCTTGCTTCCCTTCACATGTGGTGTTTGGGCTTCTATGGGTGTCGCCTGCTCCACTGTGGTTTATATCCTGTTCCTGTCAATTACTTCCTGGGTCACCTCCCTGTTTGCTTCCCTATATATACAAATGCTCAGTGCACTGTTCCTTGCTTGAGCAACTTCGCTGTTCTCTGAGCTCCCATCCGTGTATCCCTTGGCTATTGTATCTGATCTCCTGTGTACCGACCCGGCTTTGTTTCTCCGTGTACGTTTGTCTGCTGCCTGTCCTAACCTCGGATTGTCTCTTGGATCTCCTTATACTGTAGTCTCCTGTTCACCCTGCACACGCCAGCGGTCACCACATTCTCAGCTGGGCCTACCTGGGGGCCGCGACCTGGTTCCAGTCTGCTGCAAGTCCATCCCCACCATCAGGGGCAAGGGTGAAGAAGCAGGCTGGGGCTTAGACTCCGCGCCCTGGGGAATCCTGAGCTGGGGATCTATAAGGGCTCACTACCACAGACCCGTTGACAGTTTGCTCAAGCCATGAGCTCGTCGGAGACACCGCAGCCACTTCAGGATCAACTTCAGAGTTTGGAACAGAGAGTTAACGTTCAGCAGGCTTATCAAGAACAGATTATGCAGTGTCTGCAGGCTCTTTCTTCCCGTTTGGATCAGCTGCAGATTGTTCCTACTCCCGCTTCCTCCGTTCCAACTACTGTGTCCGCCCCTGTTGCTTCCGCTTCCGCAGTCCCTCCAGCAGAGGTCAGTCCTGCAAAACTCCAGCTGCCTCCGCCATCTCGCTTCTCTGGGGACCCCAAAGCTTGTCGGGGATTCATCAATCAGTGCTCAATCCACTTCGAGCTAGCAGGCCATTACTTTCCTACTGATCGTTCCAAGTTGGCGTACATGATTTCACTCCTGTCGGGACCAGCGTTGGCTTGGGCCTCGCCGCTGTGGGAGCGTCAAGATCCTACCGTTTCCAGTCTCTCTGCCTTCCTACAAGCTTTCCGTAATACCTTTGATGTGCCTGGCAGGGCCTCATCTGCTTCTGGAGCCCTTCTTCGTCTTCGTCAAGGAAACATGACTGTTGGTCAATATGCAGTTCAGTTTCGCACCTTGGCTTCGGAACTGGCATGGAACAACGAGGCTCTTACTGCAACATTTTGGCAAGGTCTTGCAGATCGTATTAAGGACGAACTAGCTGGCAGAACTATACCCACCACCTTGGATGGCTTGATTTCCCTTAGCATCCAAATTGATGTCCGCTTCCAGGAGCGAGATCTGGAAAGGACTGTGTCACGTCACCCCCCACTGGGTCACCTTGCTCCTGTTGTCCAGAACATTCCGGAACAACCCATCTCTCCCGCAGTATTGGCTTCTGAAGAACCCATGCAATTAGGCCGGACACGCCTCGCTCCACAAGAGAGGTCCCGTCGCCTGAGACTCGGCCTGTGTCTTTACTGCGGAGCTGGTGGTCATATGATTAAATCCTGCCCCGTCCGTCCGGGAAACTCTCGGGTCTAGGTCGCTCAGAGGGAGGCGATCTAGACCAGAATCTGAACTCTGCCACCTACCCTCGATTTGTTATACCCGTCTCTATTCATTGGGCCCTAAATTCTTATCAAGTTTCTGCATATGTAGACTCTGGAGCAGCCGGGAATTTCATTGAGCAGTCTTTGGCCACTGAACTGGGCATTCCTCTAGTTCCCCTGGCTATGCCTCTAGCTGTTTCGGCAGTGGATGGCTCTACCTTGGCCTTCGGACCCCTACGCTTCAGAACAGCCTCCATCACCATGCATGTCGGTGTCCTTCATCGGGAGGAAGTCTTCTTCCTGATACTTCCCAAGTCTTCTAGTCCCATCATTCTTGGACTTCCATGGTTGAAGAAACACTCACCTTATCTGGATTGGAACTCTGGCCAAGTGTTATCTTGGGGGTCGCAATGCCATCAGACCTGTCTCCCTAAGGTGTCTCCACCTCTCCGTGTACCTGTGGCTGAGGTCTCTACCTCTCCAATTCTTCCTCGGCAGTATCTGGCCTTCCGAGATGTCTTTTGCAAAAAAGCTGCTGACAGTTTGCCTCCTCATCATCCCTACGACTGTGCGATTGACCTCCAACCCGAGGCTTCACCACCCCGAGGTAGAGTCTACCCTCTCTCCATCCCGGAGACCCAAGCCATGTCCAAGTACATCCAGGAAAATCTGCAGAAAGGATTTATACGTAAATCCAATTCTCCTGCTGGGGCTGGGTTCTTCTTTGTGGAGAAAAAGGATGGTACACTCCGGCCCTGCATTGATTATAGAGGTCTCAATGCCATCACCATTAAGAATCGGTACCCGTTACCCTTGATTTCCGAACTTTTTGACAGGCTACGAGATGCTCATATTTTCACCAAGTTGGACCTCCGTGGAGCATACAATTTGATTAGGATTCGAGACGGGGATGAATGGAAAACCGCTTTTAACACCAGAGATGGGCATTATGAATATCTCATAATGCCTTTTGGCTTGTGTAACGCCCCAGCTGTCTTCCAGAACTTTGTTAATGACATTTTTTCTGATCTCCTATATGTTTGTGTCATCGGGTATCTGGATGACATACTCATCTTTTCTCCAGATTTGAACACTCATCGCCAGCATGTTTGTACGGTTCTTGAACGTCTTCGGGACCACCGCTTGTATGTGAAGTTGGAGAAGTGCCTCTTTGAGCAAACCCAAGTTCCTTTCCTAGGCTACATAGTCACAGATAAAGGGCTGCTTATGGATCCTGTCAAACTTCAGGCCATCTCCAACTGGCCTCAGCCTTCTGGTCTAAAAGCAACGCAACGGTTCTTGGGATTCACCAATTTCTATTGCCAGTTCATCCCTGATTACTCCTCTCTGGTGGCACCCATTACCTCCTTGACCCGGAAGGGTGCCAATGCCAGAACCTGGCCTCCTGAAGCTGTCGAGGCTTTCCACAAGCTCAAATCGGCCTTCCTATCGGCATCTATTCTCAAACGTCCTGACATTCTTCAGCCTTTCTTCTTGGAAGTAGATGCTTCGTCCTTGGGGGTGGGGGCCGTCCTTCTCCAAAGGCATGGCAGTAAGCTCCGCCCCTGTGCCTTTTTCTCTAAGAAGTTTTCTGATGCAGAGAAAAATTACACCATCTGGGATCGGGAGCTTCTGGCTATCAAGCTGGCACTGCAAGAATGGCGACATCTACTGGAGGGGTCTCCTCATCGTATTCTGATCTATACCGATCATAAGAACCTCCAGTATCTGCAGTCCATCCGACGTTTAAATCCCAGGCAAGCACGATGGGCTCTCTTTTTTGCCAGGTTTAATTTTGACATCACCTTCCGGCCCGGCTCCAAGAATGCTCGTGCGGATGCCTTGTCCAGATCATTTGACGTTGCTGACTCAGAGTGTCATATTGAACCTGAACATATTATTCCTGCCAATTGTTTCCTGGCCTCCACTCACCTTCAGTCTCCACGTATCCCTCCCGGAAAGACCTTTGTGAGTCCCTCCCTTCGCACCAAGCTTCTTAAATGGGCACATGACTCTAAACATCCTGGTGTGCAACGCACCTGTGCCTTCCTGCTGCGTTACTACTGGTGGCCCTCACTCCGGAAGGATGTCCTCTACTTCAGCTCCAGCAGGTCTCCTGTTACCTCTACCTGTTCCAGATGTACCGTGGCGCTGCATCTCTATGGACTTTATATCTGAACTACCCCCATCAGCGGGCTTCACCGTTATCTGGGTGGTGGTGGACAGGTTTTCTAAAATGTGTCACTTAACTCCACTTCCAGGCCTACCCTCTGCTGTCACTTTGGCTTCCATCTTCATTAGGGAAATCTTTCGTCTCCATGGTATGCCCTCACACATTGTCTCAGATAGAGGAGTTCAGTTTACGGCCCGCTTATGGAGAGCCCTGGCCACGTCATTTGGAATCAAGTTGGATTTCTCCTCAGCTTTTCACCCACAGTCAAACGGTCAAACGGAAAGGGTTAACCAGAATGTGGAACGGTATCTTCGTGCCTTAATTTCTGCCCATCAGGATGACTGGGTAGACCTTTTACCCTGGGCAGAATTTGCCCTCAATAACCATGCTAATGCCAGCACTGGTGAGTCTCCCTTCTTCACGGTATTTGGCCGCCATCCTTCAGTACCATTTCCTGTTCTGATCTCTGCTGAGGTGCCGGCGGCCGCAGAGGTGCAACGGTCTCTCAATTCTATCTGGGCAGATGTTTCCAAGAATTTACATCTGGCGGCTTCCAGGTACAAGGTAGCTGCAGATCGTCATCGCCGCGTGTGCCCCAAAATTCTCCCTGGTGATAAGGTTTTGCTCTCTACCAAGAATATCCGTCTCAGGGTACCCTCTATGAAGTTTGCTCCCCGTTTCATTGGTCCCTTTACAATTCTCTGCCAGGTTAACCCTGTCGCTTTTAAGCTCCGTCTCCCATCACAACTAAAAATCCCCAATGTTTTCCATGTTTCTCTCCTTAGACCATTCATCAATAGGTTTTCTTGTCCTATTCGTCGTCCTTCTCCAATAGCCAGTACTTCGGATCAGTACGAAATCAAGCAAATCTTGGATTCCAAATCCTCTAGGGGGAGGCTCTTGTATCTAGTGGACTGGAAAGGATATGGTCCTGAGGAGAGATGTTGGATTCCTTCCACTGATGTTTCTGCACCTCGTTTGGTGAAACTTTTTCATCAGAAGTTTCCTCTCAAGGCTGGGCCCAAACGAGTGGGGAGGCCCCGTAAGAGGGGGGGTACTGTCACAAGTTAGCCTATAGTTCTGTCTGTATATTCTTACCTCCTTGCTGCAGTGCTTCTGTCTTGCTTCCCTTCACATGTGGTCTTTAGGCTTCTATGGGCGTCGCCTGCTCCACTGTGGTTTATATCCTGTTCCTGTCAATTACTTCCTGGGTCACCTCCCTGTTTGCTTCCCTATATATACAAATGCTCAGTGCACTGTTCCTTGCTTGAGCAACTTCGCTGTTCTCTGAGCTCCCATCCGTGTATCCCTTGGCTATTGTATCTGATCTCCTGTGTACCGACCCGGCTTTGTTTCTCCATCTACGTTTGTCTGCTGCCTGTCCTGACCTCGGATTGTCTCTTGGATCTCCTTATACTGTAGTCTCCTGTTTACCCTGCACACGCCAGCGGTCTCCACATTCTCAGCTGGGCCTACCTGGGGGCCGCGACCTGGTTCCAGTCTGCTGCAAGTCCATCCCCACCATCAGGGGCAAGGGTGAAGAAGCAGGCTGGGGCTTAGACTCCGCGCCCTGGGGAATCCTGAGCTGGGGATCTATAAGGGCTCACTACCACAGACCCGTTGACAACAGCAACATTTCATTAAAGCTGAACTCCATCTTTTGAAATACAGTATCTCACAAAAGTGAGTACACCCCTCACATTTTTGTAAATATTTTATTATATCTTTTCATGTGACCAGACTGAAGAAGTAACACTTTGCTACAATGTAAAGTAATGAGTGTACAGCTTGTATTAGAGTGTCAATTTGCTGTCACCTCAAAATATCTCAACACACAGCCATTAATGTCTAAACCGCTGGCAACAAAACTAAGTACACCCCTAAGTGAAAATGTCCAAATTGGGCCCAATTAGCCATTTTTGTCATGTGATTCATTAGTGTTACAAGATCTCAGGTGTGAATGGGGAGCAGGTGTGTTAAATTTGATGTTATCGCTCTCATTGTCTCATACTGGTCACTTGAAGTTCAACATGACACCTAATGGCAAAGAACTCTCTGAGGATCTGAAAAAAAGAATTGTTGCTCTACATAAAAATGGCATAGGCTATAAGAAGATTGCCAAGACCCTGAAACTGAGCTGCAGCATGGTGATCAAGGCCATAAAGCGGTTTAACAAGACAGGTTCCAATCAGAACCATGGTTGACCAAAGAAGTTGAGTGCACATGCTCAGCATCATATTCAGATGTTGTCTTTGAGAAATAGACATATGAGTGCTGCCAGCATTGCTGCAGAGGTTGAAGGGGTGGGGGGTCAGCCTGTCAGTGCTCAGACCATACACCGCACACTGCATCAAATTGGTCTGCATGGCTGTCGTCCCAGAAGGAAGCCTCTTTTAAAGGTGATGCACAAGAAAGCCTGCAAACAGTTTGCTGAAGACAAGCAGACTAAGGACATGGATTACTGGAACTATGTCCTGTGGTCTGATGAGACCAAGATAAACGTATTTGGTTCAGATGGTGTCAAGCGTGTGTGGCGGCAAGCAGGTGAGGAGTACAAAGACAAGTGCGTCTTGCCTACAGTCAAGCATGGTGGTAGGAGTGTCATGGTCTTGGGCTGCATAAGTGCTGCCAGGCACTGCGGAGCTACAGTTCATTGGGGGAACCATGAATGCCAACATGTACTTTGACATACTGAAGCAGAGTATAATCCCCTCCCTTCGGAGAATCGCCCACAGGGCAGTATTCCAACACGATAATGACCCCAAACACACCTCCAAGACAACCACTGTGTAAGGTAAACCGGATTTCCTCCACATGAAGGCCAGTACGGACTTTCGCTCACACCCGTGCACATTGCACACCTGCACTCACCAATTAGCATTTGGCTCCCAGTGGCCTATTTAAACTGCTCTAATACTGTGAGCAGTTGCTGAATGGTCTTCAGCTTGTTCCCGTGGTTCTGAGACCTGATCTGTTGTTACTTCTCACCTGTTTATGACCCGGCCTGCCTTTGGACTTTGCCTCTGTCCGTGCTTCTGCTCTGTTGCTTACTATCCTGACCTTGGCTTGCTTAAACGGATCTGATCTGCCTGCTTACCCTGTACCACGCTGCCCGGCTGTTATCGACCTTGGCTTATCTTCTGAACTTGCTTGCTTGCTGATTCTGTACCTCACTGCCCGGTTTCTGCTGGCTACTGCTCCCACGCTTTGGTGCCAAGCTGCCACTGCACCCTGTTCCAAGGACTGCAACTACCAGCTGTACCCACCTACGGAGTGAACACCACCAGCTATTTGCTACGGCACTCGTGCCACTCCTTGCCTTACACTCTCTGTTCCCACCTTCAGGAGTGTCAGACGGGAGGAGCAAGAGAGGCCTCCACAACATTCCAGTCTTCACCAGGTACGTGATAGTACCATTCAGCCATGACTGAGACTGGAGGAGGCTCCTCTCTGCTTGAAGCGGTGTGCCAACAAATCACGGCCTTAATCCAAGTGGTGACCGGACTCCAGGAGAATTACTTCCGGATTGAAGGTCATTTACGCTCCCTGCCCATTGTATCTCAAGCTTCTGTACCTGGCACTTCAGCTACTGTTCCTGCTCCAGCTACTGCATCTACAGTAATGGTTCCTCCTCCAGAGCCTCGGGTACCTACCCCAGAACGCTTTTCAGGAAATCGCTATAAGTTTCTCTCAAACTTGATCCAGCTTGCTATTCAGCTTGATCGCAGAATCCGAGAGAGGAGGGCAGAAAAATCTGGCAACATTCCACCTACATGGACACCAGCAGCACCTGTATCTCCAGCTCCGCCACCATCCTGTTTCAAGGTTGAGTCTGTTCATTTGGGACTTCCTCGTTCACCTCTGTCAGCCAAGGGAAGACTTAGACGCAAGCAGAACAACGTATGCCTTTACTGTGGGGGCATTGATCACTTTCTGCGTGACTGCCTGATAAGACCACGTAAGACTGTCCTTGTTTCTGATACTCCCAGATATCCTCTGAAGAGCATCTCCTCTCACCTTTTGCTGACTCTCTCCCTGCAGCTACCTGGAGGGAGCATCCGAACTCAAGCCATTATTGACTCCGGGGCCTGCAGTTGTTTTATGGACTATTCATTTGCTGAACAACACAAGGTCCCACTGCAAGCTAAAATGCAGCATCTGAAGATTAATTTGGCGGATGGCTCGAATCTCAAGTCAGGTCCTATCACACAAGAAACGTGTCCGCTGCTGGCAGTAACCTCCTCTAATCATTCAGAATACCTAACCCTGGACATTATCCCATCACCTTTGTTCCCCATCATCCTGGGCATTCCGTGGTTGCAGGCACACAATCCCCAAATAAACTGGGAGTCTGGAGCTGTTTCATTCCCTATCACCTACTGCCAGCAACACTGTTTTCCCAATATGGTCACCACCTCGGCCCCCCTTATGGAACTGCAACCAGAGACTTCAGTTTCACAATATGTTCCATTAACTTACCATGATTTCTTAGATGTTTTTGATAGGAAGAATGCTGAGACCTTACCGCCCCATCGGCCGTACGATTGCCCAATTGAACTGTTACCCAGGGCCGAGATTCCATTTGGACGTATTTTTCCCCTATCAGAACTTGAGCTTGAGACATTGCGCCTATACATTAATGAGAACCTAGAAAGGGGATTCATCCGTCCATCCACATCCCCCGCTGGGGCTGGAATATTTTTTGTTGAAAAGAAGGATCACACCCTGAGACCCTGTGTGGACTATAGAGAGCTAAACAAAATAACAATTAAAAACAGATACCCTCTTCCTCTTGTTCCAGAACCTTTCCAGCGGTTCAGAACAGCGAAAGTGTTCACAAAGCTTGACCTTCGAGGTGCATATAACCTAGTAAGGATCCGGAAGGGGGATGAATGGAAAACAGCTTTCCGGTCCCGCTTTGGGCATTTTGAGTATTTAGTCATGCCCTTTGGACTGTGTAATGCCCCAGCAACGTTCCAGCATTTTGTCAATGATATCTTTAGGGACTTCCTTGACCTTTTTATGATTGTGTACCTTGATGACATGCTCATATTCTCCCCTTCCATTGAAGAACAACGGCTGCACGTCAAAAAGGTCCTCAACCGTCTCCGGGAACATCGGTTATACGCAAAGGCTGAGAAGTGTGAATTTGAGAAAGAAACAATCCAGTTTCTGGGGCTTATTATCGCAACATCAGGCATTGCAATGGACCCACAAAAAGTTAGTGCCATTCTTGAGTGGCCAGTGCCAGCAGATCGAAAAGGAGTCCAGAGATTTGTTGGATTTGCTAACTTTTATCGTAAATTTATCAAGAACTTCTCAGCTATCATCAGCCCCATCACACAGCTTACTAAACAAAACACCCGATTTCAGTGGACTCCGGCAGCGCAACTTGCCTTTGATAAATTAAAAGCTCTCTTTACATCAGCACCAATTCTGCAACATCCTGATCCTGCATTACCTTATGTCCTGGAAGTCGATGCCTCGGAAAATGCAGTTGGTGCTATCGTATCTCAGCGACAAGGCGCTAAGTCTCTTCTACATCGCGTGGCTTTCTTCTCAAGAAAACTCAGTCCATCAGAGAGAAATTATGATGTGGGAGACCGTGAGTTACTCGCCATTAAGTCCGCTCTGGAGGAATGGCGTTATCTGCTTGAGGGAGCAAGTCATCCAATCCTGATTTTCACGGATCACAAAAATTTAGAGTATCTACGTACAGCTAAGCGTCTAAGACCCCGTCAGGCCAGGTGGGCCTTATTTTTTTCAAGATTCTCATTTCACATAACCTACAGACCTGGTTCTAAGAATGGGAAACCTGACGCCCTGTCACGTATGTTTCAGGAAGAAAAGGAAGCTACTCAACCTGACACCATCCTATCCTTGCAAAATTTTCTGTTACTGCAAGGAGATTTTGTGTCACAGCTCAAACAAGCATCAGAGGAGGAAGGTCCACCATGTGATTCACAATTGCAAGAACAGGATGGATTGTTCATCCATGAGCAACAAGTTTTTGTACCTTCAAGTCTTCGCCAGTCAGTCTTAAATTTGTGCCATGACCACCCTTTGGCAGGGCATTTTGGGATGCGCAAGACTCTGGAACTTTTACAACGGTCCTTTTGGTGGCCTAGCCTGAGGTCAGATTGCCAGGATTACGTGAAGACTTGTGAAACCTGTATCCAAAGCAAAGGAGACAAGACTAAAGCTTGGGGCCTATTAAGGCCTTTGCCCATTCCTACCAAGCCCTGGGAGATGATTAATATGGACTTTATTGTCGAGCTCCCAGTATCTGAAAACTTTACTTCTATTTTTGTGATCATTGATAGGCTATCAAAGATGGCACACTTTGTACCAATGATTGGAACACCATCTGCTGCAGAGACTGCAAAAGCATTTGTCAAAGAAATAGTGCGGTTGCATGGGGTTCCTCGGAGCATAACGTCCGACCAAGGAGTCCAGTTTACGTCCAAATTCTGGAAAGAACTTTGTAAGGCACTTAAGATTGAGACATGGTTTTCTTCAGCATATCATCCCCAGACGAATGGTCAGACGGAACGAACCAACCAGACCCTAGAGCAATACCTTCAGTGTTTTTCTTCTTTCTCGCAGGATGATTGGGCTTCGCTCCTTCCTCTAGCAGAGTTCGCTTACAATGATTCTGTCCACTCGGCTACTGGTCAAACTCCATTCTTTGCGAACTTCGGATTCAATCCTTCTTTTTTACCTGATGCTGTCTTTGATTTACCTGTTCCAGCGGTCCAGGAGCGACTGAGGTTTCTACAAAGCAACAATAAACTTCTGCAGGAAGCTATTGCCAAGGCTCAACAAGACAACAAGAAATACTTTGATAAAAAGAGAAGGGGTGATCTGGATCTCAAGCCAGGGGACAGGGTTTGGTTATCAACCACTAATTTGAAGATGGCCTGTCCTTCCAAGAAATTGGCCCCCAAGTACATCGGTCCATTTGCTGTAAAAAGAATGATAAATCCGACAGCTTATGAACTTTTTCTACCTGAGAAGTACAAGATTCACCCAGTTTTTCATGTGTCCCTGCTAAAGCCTGCTGTACCAGATCCCTTTCCTGCCCGTAATCCGGACCCTCCAGCACCAATCATGATTGACGATGAAGAGGAGTATGAAATTGAGGCCATTGTGGATTGTAGGAGAGGGAGAGGAGGTACCCAATATTTAATCAAGTGGAAAGGTTATGGTCCTGAGGAAAACTCGTGGGAGCCTGAAGCTAATGTTCATGCCCCAAGACTGGTGAAAACCTTTTTCCAAGCTCATCCTGCGAAGATGTCTCAGATGGGCATCCGGAGGCTGCCCATTAGGGGGGGGCAATGTAAGGTAAACCGGATTTCCTCCACCAGAAGGCCAGTACGGACTTTCGCTCACACCCGTGCACATTGCACACCTGCACTCACCAATTAGCATTTGGCTCCCAGTGGCCTATTTAAACTGCTCTAATACTGTGAGCAGTTGCTGAATGGTCTTCAGCTTGTTCCCGTGGTTCTGAGACCTGATCTGTTGTTACTTCTCACCTGTGTATGACCCGGCCTGCCTTTGGACTTTGCCTCTGCCCGTGCTTCTGCTCTGTTGCTTACTATCCTGACCTTGGCTTGCTTAAACGGATCTGATCTGCCTGCTTACCCTGTACCGCGCTGCCCGGCTGTTATCGACCTTGGCTTATCTTCTGGACTTGCTTGCTTGCTGATTCTGTACCTCACTGCCCGGTTTCTGCTGGCTACTGCTCCCACGCTTTGGTGCCAAGCTGCCACTGCACCCTGTTCCAAGGACTGCAACTACCAGCTGTACCCACCTACGGAGTGAACACCACCAGCTATTTGCTACGGCACTCGTGCCACTCCTTGCCTTACACTCTCTGTTCCCACCTTCAGGAGTGTCAGACGGGAGGAGCAAGAGAGGCCTCCACAACATTCCAGTCTTCACCAGGTACGTGATACACTGCCTTGCTAAAGAAGCTGAGAGTAAAGGTGATGGACTGGCCAAGCATGTCTCCAGACCTAAACTCTATTGAGTGTCTTTGGGGCATCCTCAAACGTAAGGTGGAGGATAGCAAGGTCTCTAACATCCACCAGCTCTGTGATGTCGTCATGGAGGAGTGGAAGAGGACTCCAGTGGCAACCTGTGAAGCTCTGTGAACTCCATGCCCAAGAGGGTTAAGGCAGTGCTGGAAAATAATGGTGGCCACACAAAATATTGACACTTTGGGCCCAATATGGACATTTTGACCTAGGGGTGTAATCACTTTTGTTGCCAGCAGTTTAGACATTAATGGCTGCGTGTTGAGTTATTTTGAGGGACAGCAAATTTACACTGTTATACAAGCTGTACACTCACTACTTTACATTGTAGCAAAGTGTAATTTCTTCAGTGTTGTCACATGAAAACATTGAATAAAATATTTACAAAAATGTGAGGGGTGTACTTACTTTTGTGAGATACTGTATATGTGTATATGTGTATGGCCAGCTTTTGGTTACAGAGATAGGGATCCATTTAGAAATGTTATTAGGATCAAAGATAAGAAACCAAGCACAATTCTTACCTCCAATGAAAACCCTTTTACTTGCCGACCGTCGCATGACTATTTACTGCGGCGGTCAGCCCCTCACAGGCAAAGCGACGTAGCGATGGACCCCCCCCGCGCGCGAGTGACCGGCGGACCCGATGTCCGGTGATGGCTGGTGCTCAAAAATTTTGGGGGGCACAAACAGAAAAATGTAATAGGCATTGCTTTGCGGCAAAAAACGCTGTAAAAATTGCGTGACTTTGAGGTCACAAAAGTAATTAAGGTATAACGTGCCCCCTTTCAATGCAGAGAGACCAGCGTGCCCCCTTTCAATGCACAGAGACCAGCGTGCCCCCTTTCAATGCACAGAGACCAGCGTGCCCCCTTTCAATGCACAAAGACCTAGCGTGCCCCCTTTCAATGCACAAAGACCTAGCGTGCCCCCTTTCAATACAGAGATGCCAGCATGCCCCCTTCAATGCAGAGATCATTGTGCCCCCTTTCAATGCAGAGATGCCAGCGTGCCCCCTTTCAATGCAGAGATACCAGCGTGCCCCCTTTCAATGCAGAGATGCCAGCGTGCCCCAATTCAATGCAGAGATGCCAGCGTGCCCCAATTCAATGCAGGGATACCAGCATGCCCCTTTTCAATGCAGAGATCATTGTGCCCCCTTTCAATGCAGAGATACCAGCGTGCCCCTATTCAATGCAGAGATGCCAGCATGCCCCCTTTCAATGCAGAGATGCCAGCGTGCCCCCTTTCAATGCAGAGATGCCAGCGTGCCCCCTTTCAATGCAGAGATGCCAGTGTGCCCCCTTTCAATGCAGAGATGCCAGCGTGCCCCCTTTCAATGCAGAGATCATCGTGCCCCCTTTCAATGCAGAGATCATCGTGCCCCTTTTCAATGCAGAGATGCCAGCGTGCCCCCTTTCAATGCAGAGATGCCAGCGTGCCCCCTTTCAATGCAGAGATGCCAGCGTGCCCCCTTTCAATGCAGAGATACCAGCGTGCCCCTATTCAATGCAGAGATGCCAGCATGCCCCCTTTTAATGCAGAGATGCCAGCGTGCCCCCTTTCAATGCAGAGATACCAGCGTGCCCCTATTCAATGCAGAGATGCCAGCATGCCCCCTTTCAATGCAGAGATGCCAGCGTGCCCCCTTTCAATGCAGAGATACCACGTGCCCCCTTTCAATGCAGAGATGCCAGCATGCCCCCTTTCAATGCAGAGATGCCAGCGTGCCCCCTTTCAATGCAGAGATACCAGCATGCCCCCTTTCAATGCAGAGATGCCAATGTGCCCCCCTTTCAATGCAGAGATACCAGCGAGCCCCTTTCAATGCAGAGATGCCAGCGTGCCCCCTTTCAATGCAGGGATGCCAGCGTGCCCCCTTTCAATGCAGAGATGCCAGCATTCCCCCTTTCAATGCAGAGATGCCAGCGTGCCCCCTTTCAATGCAGAGATGCCAGTGTGCCCCCTTTCAATGCAGAGATCATCGTGCCCCCTTTCAATGCAGAGATCATCGTGCCCCCTTTCAATGCAGAGATGCCAGCGTGCCCCCTTTCAATGCAGAGATGCCAGCGTGCCCCCCTTCAATGTAGAGATGCCAGCATTCCCCCTTTCATTGCAGAGATGCCAGCGTGCCCCCCCCCGCGAGACCAGTGCACCTACCTCAGGCAGCGATGGCTTCTTCTCAGTCCCCCGGCGTCTCCTCGAGTCCTCAGTCCTCCCGCCTCCTCCTCGGCCAATGCATGGGGTTTGCCTTTCGGGCCAATCAGGAAGCGGGTGGACCTGCTTCCTGATTGGCCAGGAGGAGGATCCGGAAGACAATAGCGAATTTCCATTTGCTATTGTCACACAATGGGTGGGCTCGGGGCGCACTGCTCTGCACCCTGGGTCCACCCTTTGCGGAAGCCTATTAGAGCCTCTGGCTCTAATCATGTGATTCAAAAAGATAAAAAAGCCCCATTGAACTCCATGCGTCCGGCGCCCCGCATGTAGATTAGGGGGCCGGACGCATGGATGGGGGGGCGGCATCCCTGCGCCCCCAACGCACCGGCTGCCACCGTTTAGCAGACTGACGGCAGTGAGGAGGATGGTCTAAGATGACAGCTTTACCCCGGATGCCTGCATTCTTAGATGTGCCCCTTTTAATCGTCAGCCATGTGAGTTGCTAAATGTTGAACCTTCATTAAATGTAACCATATTGCTACACTTAGAGCCACCTCTCTTCTCTTTTCTACTCTGTAGCTCCTGATGGATTTTGCTTCTAATCCCCTTGTGGAGGCTGCCATTTGTGGATGGACAGGTTATTGTTGAATGCTTTTTCCAAAAATAGATAAAATGTATTATTTTCCCCAAAATCTACAAACAATACCCCATTATGACAATGTGAAAAAAGTTTGTTTGAAAACTTTGCAAATGTATTAAAAATATAAAATCACATGTACATAAGTATTCATAGCCTTTGCCATGACACTTAGAATTAATCCTGTTTCCAATGATCATCCTTGAGATGTTTCTAGAACTTGATTGGAGTCCACCTGTGGTAAATTCAGTTGATTGGATATGATTTGAAAAGGCTCACACCTGTCTATATAAAGACCCATAGTTAACAGTGCATTTCAGAGCATAAACCAAGCCATGAATTCCAAGGAATTGTCTGTAAACCTTCGAGACAGGATTGTATCGCGGCACAGATTTGGGGAAGGATACAGATACAGAAACATTTCTGCAGCATTGAAGGTCTCAATGAGCACAGTGGCCTCCATCATCCATAAATGGAAAAAGTTTGGAACCACCAGGACTCTTCCTAGAGCGGGCCGCCGGCCAAACTGAGCAGTTGGAGGAGAAGGGCCTTAAGCCCCGTACACACGCACCGATTGTCGGCCGACCGTTCAGCCGTCTTTTGTCCGGTGCTGTTGCGTAGGTTGAAAAGTGCTAAAGACTGCACACGAATTTTGTCGGCCAACAACAGCCGACTGCAGAAGTGATGTCATGTGATGGTTAACTTTCCGTGTGTTTTTTCTTCTCTGAGCATGCCCAGTCTTGCTCATCTGCTTTTTGTCGGCCGAAATCTGTACTGACTGACGAACAACTGGCCGTTCTTTGTTGGCCTACAAAAATTTTATAGCCTGCACACCAGATTTTGTATGGCCGAAAAGTCGCAGTCGGTTGTCGGAAGCATCATACTAAAAATCCGACAATCGGCCGATCTGAAGTTGGCCGAATATTTACGGCCGAAAATTGGTATGTGTGTACGAGCCTTTAGTCAGGTAGGCGACCAAGAACCCAATGGTCACTCTGACAGAGCTCCAGCATTTCTCTGTGGAGAGAGGAGAACCTTCCAGAAGAACAACTATCTCTGCAGCACTCCACCGATCAGACCTGTATGGTAGAGTGGCCAGACAGAAGTCACTCTTTAGTAAAAGGCACATGACGGCCCACCTGAAGTTTGCCAAAAAAAGAAACAGAAGGACTCTGAGGCCATGAGTAACAAAACTCTCTGATCTAATCAGGGCTCAAGTCCTTCAGAAACGCATGGGAACGGCGTTTCTGTACTTTTTCCCGCAGCAGGAACGCCATTCCCATTAGCAGCCGCGTCCTGGGGCCCCCCAACAGAATCCCGGTGCCACCTTGTGCTCTGAGATGGCGGGTTGGTAAACACAGATTGTGGGTTACCAACCCGCCATCCCTGAGCATCAGTATGAGGGAGCTGAAGGAACTGAGCCGGCACTAGAGGAAGCGGAGCCAATACTTAATGTATAGCACCAGCTCCTGTCACAGGTGGAGTGATACCAAATGTATTCTGCCTGTGACCAGGCGCATGAGCGATACAGGAAGCAGCGGCTTTGCTCTCTACTGCAGACGCATGCTTTCTCCAACACGGCTCCTGTCAGGAACCAGCCAGCAGTACCCAGCAGCAGGTGTGAGCCAGCAGTACCCGCCAGCAATGCAAGCCAGCAGTACCAGCCAGCAGTACCTGCCAGCAATACAAGCCAGCAGTACCAGCCAGAAGTACCTACCAGCAGTACCTGCTAGCAAAACAAGCCAGCAGTACCCACCAGCAGCACCCACCAGCAATACAAGCCAGCGGTACCAACCCGCAGTACCCACCAGCAGTACCAGCCAGCAGTACTCGCCAACAGTATCCACCAGCAGTACCAGAAAATAGTACCCATCAGCAGTACCCGTCAGCACTACCCACCAGCAGTAACCGCCAGTAGTACCCACCAATAGTACCCACCAATAGTACCCACCAGTAGTACCCACCAGTAGTACCCACTTTTGTAGAATTTTGAGGAAAATAATGAATTTATTAAATTTTGAAATAAGGCTGTAACATAACAAAATGTGGAAAAAGTGAAGTGCTGTGAATACTTTCCGGATGCACTGTAATAGTGCTTTGGATTACAAGCATATTCCTAGAAGGAATTATGCTCGCAATATGTACTTGATTACCTAATCCACGACAAACAGCGCAGATGGACGCAGTTGTCATAATACCTAAACATTTTCTGCATCTGATTGAATGCAGACACTATTTGGCTCCTTCGACAAAAGCTGATGGAAAATTGGAAGTTTCTCGGGCTGGATGGTGCTAAAACTCAATTTGTGTATGGCCATACCATAGAATCAGCCACAATTTGGTTTGTATATGGCCAGGTACAAATTCCACACTTTCTACATTAATAGATGATTACACAATACAATATTCTACTACTGCCTTGACATCTGCCTCATTTGCATTATCTGATGTCAGCTGAGAAACCTGTCATCAAGCAGTTAATGTGTTCTCTGCCCCCTGAGCTCTGTGTTCTGTATTGCTGTCAGGCACAGGCGGAGTCCTAGCAGGAGGAAGTCCAGCCCATTCTGTGTGTGTACAAAAGTCAGATCTCAGCTGCACACAGCAGTCATTCAGCAGACATGTGGCTCTATGTGATCTTTGCCATTGCTGTCATCCTTATCATCCTCAAGTCTTGGCTGGGGAACCGAGGACCCAATCCCTTGGCTAAGGACACCAGGAGACCCCCAGGACCAGTGGTGTTTGATAAAGCTGCGAAGAGAAAGGTGATTAAGAATGGTAAGAACAACAAAGCAGGGTGATCGTGTACCTTAAATGAATCATTTTATCTTTGTAATGTATTGTTGAGCAGACCTTTAACATCAATTGTACTGGTTTTAGTGCTATAACCCAGATAGTCCCTATTGGTTGTGGTCAGGATCAGCTGTAAATGAATGACTCTTCCTGTATTATGATTTGTGATTTTGGTTAACCACTTGCCGACCGCCGCACGACTATCTATGTCGGCGGTCAGCCCCTCACAGGCAAACTAACGTAGGGCTACGTTGCTTGCTTGTGAGGGTCTAGGGAGCGAGCGCGCGCCCCCGGAGGCGCGCTCCCGCGTGGTCACGGACCCCCCCCCCCGCGCGTGTGACCAGCGGACCCGATGTCCGCCGGCCACTCGGCGATCGGCGGGGGAGAGGGAGAATGTCAGGCAGCTTGTGTAAACAAGCTGCCTGTCATTCTCCTCACTGCAAAGACACTGATCACATGGATCTACTATGTAGATCAGTTGATCAGTGTCCTTACAGCTGAAGCCACAGCCAATCACAGTAGAAAGCACGCCCCTAGGGACACACACAGCCCCTCCCTCCCAAATAAAGTTAACCCCTTCACTACCAGTGTATTTTTACAGTAACAGTGCATATATATAGCACTGTTTACTGTAGAAATGTCACTGGTAACCCCAAAAGTGTCAAAAATGTCAGTCAAGGGTCCGATCTGTCCGCCGCAATGTCGCAGTACCGCAAAAAAAAATCGCAGATCGCCGCCATTACGCGTTAAAAAAAAAAACAACAAAAATGACAAAAATCTTTTTTGCGCGATAACTTTTGCGCAAACCAATCAAAATACGCTTTTTGCGATTTTTTTTTTACCAAACATAGGTAAAATAAAACAAATTGGCCGAAAATGTTAACAAATTTTGATTTTTACATTTTTTTTGGGGGGAATTTCATATAAAAAAATGTGAAAAATATTGTTATTTTTGCAAAATTGACGCTCTTTTTTTGTTTATAGCGCGTGATCAAAAAATCGCTCAGGTGATCAAATACCACCAAAAGAAAGCTCTGTTTGTGGGAAAAAAAGGATGCCAAATTCGTTTAGGTACAGCGTCGCACGACCGCGCAATTGTCCGTTAAAGTCACGCAGTGCCGAATCGCAAAATACCCCCTGGTCGGAATGGGGGTAAAATCTTCCGGGGCTTAAGTGGTTAATATTACACCAATTGTTACATTTGTTACAGTAGATGCTTTTCTATGAGGGTTGGTGTGTACAGGATAGTTTGGCACTTGTCCCAACCATGTGACAATAGGGGACACAAGGACAGCGAACCAAGAAAGTGGTGAACCTTCACCACATTCTTCTTTTGCAGTCGGGGCAAAATATTTTTTATCTAAAATGTTTTATTTAAAGTAAAAAGGTATATATTATGATTGTTTCACAGGGCAGATTTATTTTTTTTTCTCTGTTTTGTCCTTCAGAATTCTGTATGGTAAATAGAGACATTTACTGACCCTCTTTAACCACTTCAGCTCAGGAAGGTATTACCCCCCCCCCCCTCTTCATGAACAGGCCATTTTTTGCTATTTAGCACTGCGCTACTTTACTGGTAATTGTGCGGTCATGCAACACTGAACCCAAACGAAATTTATATAATTTTTTTTTACACAAATAGAGCCTTCATTTGGTAGTATTTGATCACCACTGGGTTTTTTTTTTTATTTTTTTGCAATATGCAAATGGAGAAATAAAAAATATACAAATGAGAAAAGACTTGAAATTTTGAAAAAAAAAAAGCAGAAAAAAAAAAAATCAATATTTTTTATTTTCTGCTATGAAACATATTCAATAAAAAAAAAAAATGTCTTCATAAATTTTGGCCAAAATGTATTCTGCTACATGTCTTTTGAAAAACAAATCCCAATATGTGTATATCGATTGGTTTATGTGAAACGTATAGCCCCTACAATCTATGGTGTATATATGCTGGATTTTTTTATATACTACTAATGGTGATCTGCGACCTCTAATGGGACTGCGTTAGTGTGGCGGGCAATCTAAAACTAACTGACGCTGGGGGTAAACTGACTGACTGCCACTGACATCACCAATGACACTAATACAGTGATCAGTGATAATAATATACTCTGTCACTGTACTAATGACACTGCCTGGGAGTTAACATCTAGGATGCTAAAGGGGTTAAAGTCATTGTAAAGGAAAAAAGTTTATTTTCATAAAATGTATTTAAATAAAATAACCTGTCATACTTGCCTGCGTTGGTTTTGCACAGAGCAGCCCGATCCTCCTCTTCTCGGGTCCCCCTCCATCTCTCTGGGCCCCTCCCCCTTGCCGAGTGCCCCTAAAGCAAGCTGCTTGCTGTGAAGGCACTCGTGCATGCTCATTCCTGAGCCGGCTCCCTGCATCCATAAGACACAGAGAGCATGGCTCAACCCTGTCCTTCTGATCCCACCTCACTCGCTGTGATTGATGGCAGCGGGAGCCAATGGTGACCAGGGAAAGCCTTGGTTCTCGTGCACATCGCAGGATCGAGATTCGCCTTGGGTAAGTTCTAGGAGGGGCTGAGGGTGGAGCTGTACACTGAAGGTTTTTTACCTTTGTGCATAGAATTCATGAAGGTAAAAAAACCTTCAGCCTTTACAACCACTTTAACCACTTTAGCCCCGGGGGATTTGGCTGCTCAAAGACCGGGCCCTATTTTGCAATTCGGCACTGCGTTAATTTAATGGACAATTGTGCGGTCTTGCAACGCTGCACCTAAACGAAATTGAAGTTTTTTTTCCCCCACAAATAGAGGTTTTTTTTGGTGATATTTGATCACCTGTGCGATTTATATTTTTTGCGCTATAAACAAAAAAAGAGCGACAATTTTGAAAAAATAATATTTTTCACATTCTTTTATATGAAGTTCTCAAAAAAAATGTAAAAATCTAAATTTTTTAACATTTTAGGCCAATTTGTTTTTTGCTACATATTTTTGAGAAAAAAAAATCGCAATAAGTGTATTTTGATTGGTTTGCGCAAAAGTTATTGCGTTTACTAACTACGGGAAAGATTTGTCATTCTTATTGCTTTTTTTTTTTCTAACTAGTAACGGCAGCGATCTGCGATTTATTTTTTGCGGGACTGCGACATTGCGGCGGACAGATCGGACCCCTAACTGACATTTTTGACACTTTTGGGGGTACCAGTGACATTACTACAGTAATCAGTGCTATAAATATGCACTGTTACTGTAAAAACTACACTGGCAGGGAAGACGTTAACTGTATTGGTGATCAAGGGGTTAAATGTGACCCTAGGGGCATGATTCGAACTGTCAGGGGGCATGGCTTGTTAGATCATCACAGAGACATGCGATCCTATATAGCAGGATCACATAGCCTCTGTGATCATCTAAGGGAGAATGACAGACGGCTGTGTTTACATCAGCCGTCTGTATTTCTCTCTCAGCTGCGGGAGATTGCGAGTGGCTGGCGGCCATCGGAGCCACCGGTCACATGCACTGGCTCCCCAGCTGACGAGCGGGGGCAGAAGCGTGCCGCCGGCGGCGCGCGCTAGCCACCTAGAGTCTCCTGAGCGAGCAATGTTATATTAAGTCGCTTTGCCCAGGAGCGGCTGCCTGACGCAGTAAAACTGCGGTGGGAGGTCGTTATGTGGTTAAGGCACATGCACACTAGTGTTTTTTTAACCACTTCAATACAGGGCACTTTCACTCCCTTCCTGCCCAGGCCAATTTTCAGGTTTCAGCGCTGTCTCATTTTGAATGGCAATTGCGCGGTCATGCAACACTGTACCCAAACAATTTTTATCATTTTTTCCCCCCCTACAAATGTAGCTTTCTTTTGGTGGTATTTGATCACCACCGGGTTTTTCTTTTTTGGTAAACAAATTTAAAAAAAAGTCCAAAAATGTTGAAAAAAAAAATAAATACATTTTTTCTTCGTTTAGGTTATAAAATGTTGTAAATACATAAGTTTTCTCCTGCACTGTCATGCAAAACTGATGGACACTGATAGGCGGCACTTATATGCACCACTGATGGTCACTGAGAGGCAGCACTGGTGGGCACTAATGGGTGGCACTGATGAGGAAGCACTGACAGGCACTGATTGGCATCCCCTTATAGGTACTGACTGGCATCTTTGAGCACTGGTTTGCATCCCTGGTGGATTCTAGTGGGCATCCCTGGTGGGCTCTAGTGGACATCCCTGGGTGGCATCCCTGATGGGTCTGCACGGATAATCAACCCCCCCCCCCTATCAGGAGAGCCGCCGATCGTCTCTCTCCTTGTTAGCGCAAACTGAGGAAAACCGATAAATGGCACTTCCTGATTATGATGTGACCAGCTGTGATTGGCCGTCATTCTGGTATATGGCGGGCAGGAAGTGTTTAAGCTCCTAGAAGCTGTTATTAGCGTTTTTTTTTTTCTGCACCCAGAAGCTAAATAGTGTTATCCTATGTGTCCATGCACACTACTTCAAGCTATTAGTGTTTTTTGAGCTTCACCGTCTAGGAGCAGAAACGCTACTAATAGAGTTTTTTTAATGTAGCACCCTACCAGGTAGGTGCTAGGCAAAGTACAGCGGGCCTTGGCTGCCTAACAGCAGGGCCATGATTTTCAGCTGGGCTGTCATGTCGCCCAGGTGTTGCTATTGAGACTGGGGAGTCTCCCCACTGGCTCCATGAGAAGGGTTCTCATTGGCCAGTGGAGGAAACCCAATCAATGGCACATTCAGGCCTGTATCTACCCCAGAAAGGCAGACTCTGCCGCACAGGATTCTGGGAGTCGGTATAAGTCTGAGGGGAACGCATGACGCATCGTCTTTGGCGGGAAGCAGAGTCCCAGGAGGGAGCGTACGGCTGTCTCTCCTCCTGTCAGAAGGATCGGGTGTCTCGGATGGCTGCCTGAGAATCCAGAGAGAGAGCTTAGCTGAGCTGCAGAGAGGATCCGGTGTGCCGAGGACCAGCAGAGAAAGAGGGGTTCAGTTCCAGGAAAGCATTCCAAGTTCGTGAGTACTGTGAATTGCCCCTGAGGGTCTGCCTAGTGTAGAGGGGACCACTCCGGTGAAGGTCCCTGGGATCCGGGAGCCAGCTATGCCAGAGGAGGTTCCTAGTAAGAGGACCCTGAAGTGTAGAGGGGGTGCCTAGTGAGAGGACCCTGAAAGTGTAGAGGGGGCACCAGCGGTTGGGCCCTGAAGAGTTAAGTGTACAGTGTTAAGAGTTGCAGCAGCACTAGCAGTTACAAGGAGCTACCTCAGTCAGTGAAGGGCTGGAGGAAGCCATTCACAGGACTTTTGAGCAAGACAGAGTACAAGAGTCAAGAGTTATTACAGTCCTGGATCTTCTGAGTTAACCAAGGAGTTAAAGTCGAAGTTTCAGCACATTTCAGCAAAACAGTATTTTTAAACGCCAGGAAGTGTTGGTCAGCATTCAGATGGCGTCAAGACAGCGCTAACAGGCATTTTTCTACAAAGTGTCTCAGTCAAACCTAGTTGAGCCATAGGAGTATCCCACTCATTCCCTTCTCCCATCCCCATCACAAAATAAACAAAACAAACCAAAGATGCCGGAATGGTCATTGTCTCAGCTCTCACACTTGGGTTTTCAAGTTAAATGTGTTGGATGGTTACTGGTAACAATGGCAGACCCGCATCAGGCCCAATGCCTGGAAATCCTGCTACATTAGCTTTTTTCTTTCTTTTACTGAAATAACGCTAATCAAACGTTCTAAAAAAACTCCTAGAAAGCGATTACCAAATTTTTAGTTAGTGTGCATGAAGCCTAAACGTGTATAATGTGTGCTGCTTTTTACTACAGATCTCTTTGTTTCTTATCGCTGCTTTGTAGAGATAAGAAACAGAGAGATTGTCACAGGTCTCTGGGCTGTGATTGCGAACAGCCACTAGCAGGTCCTGGCTTTTTATCATTAACTGGGACTTGCTGCTAACAGACACCTGCTGTGTACAATCACAGCGGGTGTCGGCAGGGGGACGCGCATGCGCGCACCCTTAACCCAGAAGCGGGCAGCAATGTACAAGTACGTCGCTATGCACATGCAGGCCGCCCTTCCGCAGTATATTGCGGTCCGCAAGTGGTCAAAGGATGGTCACATAACTCAGCCCAAGAAAATGTAATATTTTACCTCGTACCTGTTCTTAGATGTGATGGCTGCCTTAAGGCCCATTCACACAGGTGCAGAGAACCGAACACTGTGAAAAAATAAAAAAAGAAAGCAAACATTGTGTCCATGGCCGCTGATCTGTCCCTGGACACATACACTCACATGTGTGGTTAGGATCGTACAGCGTAGCATGTTATTTATTTGTACAGATAACCGTATGCAAACACCTTTCTCTCCCGGGCGCAGTGATAAGCTCCATTTTCATGAGGTATGGCTCTCTGCATCCATGTGAATGAGCCCTTCACTTTCATTTTCAGGCTCTACATTTTAGCATATACAGAAAATACCTGTTGGTAATGCCAGAAATGCAGTGTCTCTGTCACTTCCTGGTAGATGAACTGAAAGCACAAATCCATATTTTTTTTTTTTTAAATCCGAAAGAAAGTTTGTGTCAAATATTCATAAATCAAAATCACAGTGCAATTACATAGTGCAATTACATAGGAATAATGAACGCAGGTGAACATACACATTTCTAGAAAGGAGCCCATAACTCGATTAGTATTGTTACTAGGGATCGACTGATTATCGGCAACACCGATGTATCGGGGGGCCGATATGCACTTTCCCCGATATATTGGAATCGGCCCCTGAGGTTACCGATATTGCCGATATTTGGGGAAAGTGCTGTACCGGAGTGATGCCTGCAGCTGGAGGCATCACCCTGGTACTGGCGTCCATAGCTGGCGGTCGGCTGTCTTGTAATGACAACCGATGGGGCTGAGAAACCGCTCGGCTGCAATTAAAAGAAGCGGGAGGGGACACCCCCGACCCCCCCCTCCCGCCTCCTTCCGCGGCTAGCCCAGGTCTCCCGTCCCACCGGGAGACCCGGGCAACCTACCTGCACAGCCGCTGAAGACCCGATCAAAGCCGCATTCTCCATGTAAGAACCCGGAGGTGTTGTCATGACATCACTTCCGGGTACTCGGCGCCAAATGCAAAAAAATTACAGCATTCAAAACAGCCAAACTTGGCGTTTTGAATGCTTTTAAGTGCAGAGGAGGGGTTTGGGGTCTTTTAGTGTACCTGTAAAAAAAATAAATAAATAATAAAAAAAATCTTTTTTTAAAATGTACGAAAATATAGGCCAATATCGGCCGATACTGATATGCGATGACCAAAATATCGGTATCGGCAATAAAAAAACTATATTGGTCGATCACTAATTGTTACCAATGCCATAGACGTAACACAGTAGCACTACAAGTGTACTGGGACACAATCAAATACCGGAGTGGCAAATAATTGTCCAATGTAAACGAATAACATTTAAACAACAAAACCAGAAAAAGGGAAAAGCTGAAATTTAAAAGAGAAAAGAAAAAGATAAGTAACCGCCAGAATCACTTATGGCTTACAGCCCAGATAAGTAAAACCATCAATTCCTCCCCTCCCCTACCCACGATACAAGCAACCCCACCTTGGACCATATGTAAGAATACAAACCATGATAACCTGGAAAATAGCGACAAAAAGAGGGAATCCTCTAGTTACATTTGCAGAATTTTGTCCATAATCAGTTGTGGTGGAGCAAGATCTGGGGTATTCAACCAGGCCTGCCAAATGGAGCATTTCGGTGTTGGTACGTCAACTGCTTCTTCACGCACAAATAATTGTATCTTTCTTATGTAAACTGCTAATCCCATCACCACACATGTAATAGAGATGAACAAAAGACAGATTTGTTTGAAGTGTAGCCTGGGTGACCACCATAGCAACCTCCATAGATCCGGTGAAGGTGAATGTAGGCACGCAGGAAGTGTGCAGGAGGTAAAAAATACCTGAAAAAAGAGAAACTAAGGCACCTCATCTAAGACCCGTGAAGCTGCAATATATTAAATTTTTATTTTTGGGTTTAGATACACTGGTCATTAACTAAAATAGCAATAATGAGAATTGACAGAACTGCGTTAACCATAGAAGCCAATAACAGCAGGTCCACAACTTTGCCCAGTGCAATCCCAACCCAAGACAAGCCAAAAAATAACTTTCTTTTTTGCATTCTATCTTTATAGGTTTTTTTTTTTTTTTGTCATTACATAACAAAAAAAGATTGTGCAAAACATAAGAGAATAGATAAGGCACATTGGGGTCAATTTACTAAGAGGTAAAAAATGGCAAATAAAATGCAGTAAAATAACGCTAAGAATTTAGCATTAAATAACAAATGTGGTATTTTTTCGATTGTTTAGTAACTACTGCATTTTCTCATGTAATTTATCACACGTGTCAGTGGTTAAGGGTTGTTTAAGGTAATTTCATTATAATATTTTACTTTTTAACATGTCTCTTGCAAAATTACTAAATCCATCATACATTCATAAAAATGTTTTTTTTTTTTTTTTGTAAATATATGGCCTACTGGAGTTGTTGAAAGTGCTCTTTTCTATGTTTTATTGTGGAAACTAAAGAAAACTGGAATATACAGTGTGTGTGTGTGTGTGTATATATATATATATATATACAGTGGGTACGGAAAGTATTCAAACCCCCTTAAATTTTTCACTCTTTGTTATATTGCAGCCATTTGCTAAAATCATTTAAGTTCATTCTTCTTCCTCATGAATGTACACATAGCACCCCATACTGACAGAAAAACACAGAATTGTTGACATTGTTGCAGATTTATTAAAAAAGAAAAACTGAAATATCACATGGTCCTAAGTATTCAGACCCTTTGCTCAGTATTTAGTAGAAGCCCCCTTTTGATCTAATACAGCCAGGAGTCTTTTTGGGAAAGATGCAACAAGTCTTTCACACCTGGATTTGGGGATCCTCTGCCATTCCTCCTTGCAGATCCTCTCCAGTTCTGTCAGGTTGGATGGTAAACGTTGGTGGACAGCCATTTTTAGGTCTCTCCAGAGATGCTCAATTGGGTTTAAGTCAGGGCTCTGGCTGGGCCATTCAAGAACAGTCACGGAGTTGTTGTGAAGCCACTCCTTCGTTATTTTAGCTGTGTGCTTAGGGTCATTGTCTTGTTGGAAGGTAAACCTTCGGCCCAGTCTGAGGTCCAGAGCACTCTGGAGAAGGTTTTTGTCCAGGATATCCCTGTACTTGGCCGCATTCATCTTTCCCTCGATTGCAACCAGTCGTCCTGTCCCTGCAGCTGAAAAACACCCCCACAGCATGATGCTGCCACCACCATGCTTCACTGTTGGGACTGTATTGGACAGGTGATGAGCAGTGCCTGGTTTTCTCCACACATACCACTTAGAATTAAGGCCAAAAAGTTCTATTTTGGTCTCATCAGACCAGAGAATCTTATTTCTCACCATCTTGGAGTCCTTCAGGTGTTTTTTTAGCAAACTCCATGTGGGCTTTCATGTGTCTTACACTGAGGAGAGGCTTCCGTCGGGCCACTCTGCTATAAACCCCCGACTGGTGGAGGGCTGCAGTGATGGTTGACTTTCTACAACTTTCTCCCATCTCCTGACTGCATCTCTGGAGCTCAGCCACAGTGATCTTTGGGTTCTTCTTTACCTCTCTCACCAAGGCTCTTCTCCCCCGATAGCTCAGTTTGGCCGGACGGCCAGCTCTAGGAAGGGTTCTGGTCGTCCCAAACTTCTTCCATTTGAGGATTATGGAGGCCACTGTGCTCTTAGGAACCTTAAGTGCAGCAGAAATCTTTTTTGTAACCTTAGCCAGATCTGTGCCTTGCCACAATTCTATCTCTGAGCTCTTCAGGCAGTTCCTTTGACCTCATGATTCTCATTTGCTCTTACATGCATTGTGATCTGGAAGGTCTTATATAGACAGGTGTGTGACTTTCCTAATCAAGTCCAATCAGTATAATCAAACACAGCTGGACTCAAATGAAGGTGTAGAACCATCTCAAGGATGATCAGAAGAAACGGAAAGCACCTGAGTTAAATATATGAGTGTCACAGCAAAGGGTCTGAATACTTAGGACCATGTGATATTTCAGTTTTTCTTTTTTAATAAATCTGCAACAATGTCAACAATTCTGTGTTTTTCTGTCAGTATGGGGTGCTATGTTTACATTCATGAGGAAGAAGAATGAACTTAAATGATTTTAGCAAATGGCTGCAATATAACAAAGAGTGAAAAATTTAAGGGGGTCTGAATACTTTCCGTACCCACTGTATATATATATATATATATATATATACACACAGTATCTCACAAAAGTGAGTACACCCCTTGCGTTTTTGTAAATATCATATCTTTTCAAGTGACAACACTGAAGAAATAAAACTTTGCTACAATGTAAAGTAGTGAGTGTACATTTGCTGTACCCTTAAAAATAATTAAACACACAGCCATTAATGTCTAAACTGCTGGCAAAAAAAGTGAGTACACCCCTAAGTTAAAATGTCCAAATTGGGCCCAAAGTGGCAATATTTTGTATGACAACCATTATTTTCCAGCACTGCCTTAACTCTCTTGGGCATGGAGTTCACCAGAGCTTCACAGGTTGCCACTGGATTCATCTTACACTCCTCCATGATGACATCATATAGCTGGTGGATGTTAGAGACCTTGCGCTCCTCCACCTTCATTTTGAGAATGCCCCACAGGTGTTCAATATGATTTAGGTTTGGAGACATGCTTGGCTAGGCCATCACCTTTACCCTCAGCTTCTTTATGAAGGCAGTGGTCGTCTTGGAGGTGTGTTTAGGGTCGTTATCATGTTGGAATACAGCCCTACGGCCTCAGTATGTTACAGTACATGTTGGCATTCATGGTTTCCCCAATGAACTGTAGTTCCCCAGTGCCGGCAGCACTCATGCAGTCCCAGACCATGACACTCCCACCACCATGCTTGGCTGTAGGTAAGACACACTTGTCTTTGTACTCCTCACCTGGTTGCCGCCACACATGCTTGACACCATCTGAACCAAATAAGTTTATCTTGGTCTTATCAGCCCACATTACTGGAACCATGTCCTTAGTCTGCTTGCCTTCAGCAAACTGTTTGCGGGCTTTCTTGTGCATCATCTTTAGAAGAGGCTTTCTTTTTGAGACAACATCCATGCAGACCAATTTGATGCAGTGTGCGACGTATGGTCTGAGCACTGACAGGCTAACCCCCCACCACTTCAACCTCTGCAACAATGCTGGCAGCACTCGCACGTCTATTTTCCAAAGACAACCTCTGGATATGACATTGAGCACGTGCACTCAACTTCTTTGGTCGACCATGACGAGGTCTGTTCTGAGTTGAACCTGTCCTCGTAAACGGCTGTATGGTCTTGGCCACCGTGCTGCAGCTCATTTCCAGGGTTTTGACAATCTACTTATAGTCTAGGCCATCTTTAGGTGAAGCAACAATTCTTTTTTTCAGATCTTCAGAGAGTTCTTTGCCATGAGGTGCCATGTTGAACTTCCAGTGACCAGTATGAGATAGTGAGAGCGATAACACCAAATTTAACACACCTACCCCCCATTCACACCTGAGACCTTGTAACACTAATGAGTCACATGACACCGGGGAGGGAAAATGGCTAATTGGGCCCAATTTGGACATTTTCATTTTCACTTAGGGATGTACTCACTTTTATTGCCAGCGGATTGTACATTAATGGCTGTGTTGTGTTATTTTGAGGGGACAGCAAATTTACACTGTTATACAACAAGCTTTACACTCCCTACTTTACATTGTAGCATCGTGTCACATGTCACATGAAAAGATAAAATAAAATATTTACAAAAATGTGAGGGGTGTACACACTTTTGGGAGATGCTCTGTGTGTGTGTGTGTGTGTGTGTGTGTGTGTGTGTGTGTGTGTATGTATATACTGTGTGTGTGTGTGTATATATATATATATATATATACCGTATTTATCGGCGTATAACACGCACTTTTTCCTCCTAAAAATGGAGGAAAAAGCAGCAGTGCGTGTTATACGCCGATATTAGAAAAAAAACGGCCAGGAAACATCGCCGAGAGCAGAAGGGGCGGGCCGGGCCGAGGAGAAGGAAGGACGAGCTGTCATAAGAGCAGAAGGGGGCGGGCCGAGCCGAGGAGAAGAGAGAACGAGCGAGCGTAGTCATCGGAAGTCCCGCCTATGACAGACGTCACACGTCTCGGCAGAGGA
Organism: Pelophylax lessonae; assembly: GCF_965119305.1. Lineage (NCBI taxonomy): Eukaryota > Metazoa > Chordata > Amphibia > Anura > Ranidae > Pelophylax > Pelophylax lessonae. The sequence continues at coordinate 556,157,900 of NC_138771.1, read as the reverse complement.
GGCGGGACTTCCGATGACTGTGCTCGCTCGTTCTCCCTTCTCCTCGGCTCGGCCCGCCCCCTTCTGCTCTTATGACAGCTCGTCCTTCCTTCTCGGCCCGGCCCGCCCCCTTCTGCTCTCGTCGCTGCTTCCCGGTCTTTTTGAAAACAAATGAGATCAGTTCCAATGGCGCTTGCGATGCTGCATATTTGGACATTGCTCTTGCGAGGCTGCTTATATGGACACTTGGTGGGCTTTGCATGTATGGACACTTGGTGGGCTTTGCATGTATGGACACTTGGTGGGCTTTGCATGTATGGACACTTGGTGGGCTTTGCATGTATGGACATTTGGGGGGCTGCATGTATGGACACTTGGGGGGCTGCATTCATTGACACTGCTGATGGGCTGCATATATTGAGGCTGGATATATGGACACTGCTGATGGGCTGCATTTATGGACACTGCTGATGAGGATGCATTCATGGGCACTGGTGAGATATCATTTGATTTAAAAAAAAAAAAATGTTCAGAGCTGTTTATGTTAAATTTAAGCTTTTTTCCTGAAATTTCTCTCCAAATATTGGGGTGCGTGTTATACGCCGGCGCTTGTTATACGCCGATAAATACGGTATATATATATGTGTGTGTGTGTGTGTGTGTGTGTGTGTAATTCTTTAAAACTTTTTATTTAATTTTCATGTTTCTGTCTAGGTTTGACTTGTAATGGTATATATAATAAACAGGCAAAAAATTTGGGGGAGCATACCCATGTATTTCCAAAGCTGCTGCAGCTATGAACCAAAAGACATGTATATTAAAAAAGAATAGCGCGCAAATGCAAAAGAAATTACTACCAAATCTGAAGAGAGTCCATAAATAAAAATGGGGGTTTGGTCCCACCATATGGCCATATCGTGCTCAAGCCCACTACTGCGTCAAAGTACCCCATTATCAGTGGGTCCTACACTATCCATGAAAAAGAGATGAATCCAGCCCTTCTAACCCTTGGAGATAACACTCCTTGCTGGGGAAGATGTGCAAATGCACTACAGGGGACTCCTCCTATATCCACTTGATGGTGGACACTGATTGAGTACAGGTGTGTGTGGGGGGTGGGGAGGGCTGCTCAACCTCGATAGTCTGGTCAGACCGAATACATAATAAACAGGCAAAAAATTTGGGGGAGCATACCCATGTATTTCCAAAGCTGCTGCAGCTATGAACCAAAAGACATGTATATTAAAAAAGAATAGCGCGCAAATGCAAAAGAAATTACTACCAAATCTGAAGAGAGTCCATAAATAAAAATGGGGGTTTGGTCCCACCATATGGCCATATCGTGCTCAAGCCCACTACTGCGTCAAAGTACCCCATTATCAGTGGGTCCTACACTATCCATGAAAAAGAGATGAATCCAGCCCTTCTAACCCTTGGAGATAACACTCCTTGCTGGGGAAGATGTGCAAATGCACTACAGGGGACTCCTCCTATATCCACTTGATGGTGGACACTGATTGAGTACAGGTGTGTGTGGGGGGTGGGGAGGGCTGCTCAACCTCGATAGTCTGGTCAGACCGAATACATAATAAACAGGCAAAAAATTTGGGGGAGCATACCCATGTATTTCCAAAGCTGCTGCAGCTATGAACCAAAAGACATGTATATTAAAAAAGAATAGCGCGCAAATGCAAAAGAAATTACTACCAAATCTGAAGAGAGTCCATAAATAAAAATGGGGGTTTGGTCCCACCATATGGCCATATCGTGCTCAAGCCCACTACTGCGTCAAAGTACCCCATTATCAGTGGGTCCTACACTATCCATGAAAAAGAGATGAATCTAGCCCTTCTAACCCTTGGAGATAACACTCCTTGCTGGGGAAGATGTGCAAATGCACTACAGGGGACTCCTCCTATATCCACTTGATGGTGGACACTGATTGAGTACAGGTGTGTGTGGGGGGTGGGGAGGGCTGCTCAACCTCGATAGTCTGGTCAGACCGAATACATAATAAACAGGCAAAAAATTTGGGGGAGCATACCCATGTATTTCCAAAGCTGCTGCAGCTATGAACCAAAAGACATGTATATTAAAAAAGAATAGCGCGCAAATGCAAAAGAAATTACTACCAAATCTGAAGAGAGTCCATAAATAAAAATGGGGGTTTGGTCCCACCATATGGCCATATCGTGCTCAAGCCCACTACTGCGTCAAAGTACCCCATTATCAGTGGGTCCTACACTATCCATGAAAAAGAGATGAATCTAGCCCTTCTAACCCTTGGAGATAACACTCCTTGCTGGGGAAGATGTGCAAATGCACTACAGGGGACTCCTCCTATATCCACTTGATGGTGGACACTGATTGAGTACAGGTGTGTGTGGGGGGTGGGGAGGGCTGCTCAACCTCGATAGTCTGGTCAGACCGAATACATAATAAACAGGCAAAAAATTTGGGGGAGCATACCCATGTATTTCCAAAGCTGCTGCAGCTATGAACCAAAAGACATGTATATTAAAAAAGAATAGCGCGCAAATGCAAAAGAAATTACTACCAAATCTGAAGAGAGTCCATAAATAAAAATGGGGGTTTGGTCCCACCATATGGCCATATCGTGCTCAAGCCCACTACTGCGTCAAAGTACCCCATTATCAGTGGGTCCTACACTATCCATGAAAAAGAGATGAATCCAGCCCTTCTAACCCTTGGAGATAACACTCCTTGCTGGGGAAGATGTGCAAATGCACTACAGGGGACTCCTCCTATATCCACTTGATGGTGGACACTGATTGAGTACAGGTGTGTGTGGGGGGTGGGGAGGGCTGCTCAACCTCGATAGTCTGGTCAGACCGAATACATAATAAACAGGCAAAAAATTTGGGGGAGCATACCCATGTATTTCCAAAGCTGCTGCAGCTATGAACCAAAAGACATGTATATTAAAAAAGAATAGCGCGCAAATGCAAAAGAAATTACTACCAAATCTGAAGAGAGTCCATAAATAAAAATGGGGGTTTGGTCCCACCATATGGCCATATCGTGCTCAAGCCCACTACTGCGTCAAAGTACCCCATTATCAGTGGGTCCTACACTATCCATGAAAAAGAGATGAATCCAGCCCTTCTAACCCTTGGAGATAACACTCCTTGCTGGGGAAGATGTGCAAATGCACTACAGGGGACTCCTCCTATATCCACTTGATGGTGGACACTGATTGAGTACAGGTGTGTGTGGGGGGTGGGGAGGGCTGCTCAACCTCGATAGTCTGGTCAGACCGAATAAATAATAAACAGGCAAAAAATTTGGGGGAGCATACCCATGTATTTCCAAAGCTGCTGCAGCTATGAACCAAAAGACATGTATATTAAAAAAGAATAGCGCGCAAATGCAAAAGAAATTACTACCAAATCTGAAGAGAGTCCATAAATAAAAATGGGGGTTTGGTCCCACCATATGGCCATATCGTGCTCAAGCCCACTACTGCGTCAAAGTACCCCATTATCAGTGGGTCCTACACTATCCATGAAAAAGAGATGAATCTAGCCCTTCTAACCCTTGGAGATAACACTCCTTGCTGGGGAAGATGTGCAAATGCACTACAGGGGACTCCTCCTATATCCACTTGATGGTGGACACTGATTGAGTACAGGTGTGTGTGGGGGGTGGGGAGGGCTGCTCAACCTCGATAGTCTGGTCAGACCGAATACATAATAAACAGGCAAAAAATTTGGGGGAGCATACCCATGTATTTCCAAAGCTGCTGCAGCTATGAACCAAAAGACATGTATATTAAAAAAGAATAGCGCGCAAATGCAAAAGAAATTACTACCAAATCTGAAGAGAGTCCATAAATAAAAATGGGGGTTTGGTCCCACCATATGGCCATATCGTGCTCAAGCCCACTACTGCGTCAAAGTACCCCATTATCAGTGGGTCCTACACTATCCATGAAAAAGAGATGAATCTAGCCCTTCTAACCCTTGGAGATAACACTCCTTGCTGGGGAAGATGTGCAAATGCACTACAGGGGACTCCTCCTATATCCACTTGATGGTGGACACTGATTGAGTACAGGTGTGTGTGGGGGGTGGGGAGGGCTGCTCAACCTCGATAGTCTGGTCAGACCGAATACATAATAAACAGGCAAAAAATTTGGGGGAGCATACCCATGTATTTCCAAAGCTGCTGCAGCTATGAACCAAAAGACATGTATATTAAAAAAGAATAGCGCGCAAATGCAAAAGAAATTACTACCAAATCTGAAGAGAGTCCATAAATAAAAATGGGGGTTTGGTCCCACCATATGGCCATATCGTGCTCAAGCCCACTACTGCGTCAAAGTACCCCATTATCAGTGGGTCCTACACTATCCATGAAAAAGAGATGAATCCAGCCCTTCTAACCCTTGGAGATAACACTCCTTGCTGGGGAAGATGTGCAAATGCACTACAGGGGACTCCTCCTATATCCACTTGATGGTGGACACTGATTGAGTACAGGTGTGTGTGGGGGGTGGGGAGGGCTGCTCAACCTCGATAGTCTGGTCAGACCGAATACATAATAAACAGGCAAAAAATTTGGGGGAGCATACCCATGTATTTCCAAAGCTGCTGCAGCTATGAACCAAAAGACATGTATATTAAAAAAGAATAGCGCGCAAATGCAAAAGAAATTACTACCAAATCTGAAGAGAGTCCATAAATAAAAATGGGGGTTTGGTCCCACCATATGGCCATATATAGTCTATATATAGTCAAAAGTATTACAGTGACCTCTTCAAAAGGCCACACTAGCTGGAGTAATTGTCATCATTGACATACTCTATTGCACTTTTATAAACATTTACTTGTTTAAAAAATGTATGTGTTCTTGATGTTAAATTTCAGCCGATGTTAGCAGTTAATTTGCACTGCACATCATGCCTTTTTTGATTTAATTAAAAAAATAAAAATACTTGTGTACTATTGATGTATAATGCCACATTTTTATGTGTCCACTGTTAGTGGAATAGTGTCAACTTTCTGTGGGTGAAATTGGACCCCTTTCTGAGGGTAGTATTGCACACCTTTCTGTGGATGGAATTTGGCCCTTTTCTGTGGGTCCCCTGTGGGTTGAACCAGGCTCTCGTTGGGTGGAATGCCCCTTTCTGAGGGTTTGGATAGACCCCTCTTTCTGGTACCGCACTGGTTTTTACCACCAAAAAGGTGGTGTTAAATATTGCACCTTTTTTTTTTTTTTTAGTTCCTGTTTCGTTTGTAAATTGGACTTAACAGATTACCGCACAATTTTTTGTGATAGCTCATGACAATTTTATTTTTTATTTTTATTTTTTTTTTATTTTTGAAGGAATTGAACTTTATTTACAGCTTGCGATAATTTAAGCAAATTAGTAACATGATATCCTTACCGCATGCGGTAAAGCTTAGTTAGTCGACCTCATTGTCTAATGGCTGGCATTGGACTTCCATTCATGAGCATACAATAGTGAAGTACAGAGGTTAACTTACAAATATAAGAGTAGATGAAGGTAGGCCTAAATTCTAAGTATTCGACTATTGCCCCTGTTCACGTCACCAACCATGTTGCAATGCTGTGCACTAAAATAAGTACTGCAGGAATTATGGTTTGATGCGTTCGGCACAGCTGCTGGTGTAACTGAGCCCTCAAACTTGCAAACCAATCCATATGTATTGGTAAACAAATAATTGACTATGTTCATAGATAATTAGATTTTCCAAAAAGTGACTTTTTCCAATGTTAGTAGGCCCCTCCAGGAATCTTTGCAACTTTTTCCAGGCAATCCTGTTTAAGGAAAACTTGATCAGACAGCACATATTTCCCCAGTATTCTTTGTTTCCCATTAGACAACCTTCATAGACACAAATACCAGGTTTTCATCTCTTCATGTGAGACTTCTATTCCATATTGTAGTATCAGATGAAGAGGTAGAGGTTCATTGTGTCTTATATATATATATATATATATATATATATATATATATATATATATATATATATATATATATATATATATATATATATATATATATAACCTGTTTTGCAAGTTTGCTTTCAGTAATTAAATATATCACTCATAGGCAAATTACCTTTAACACAGCTGATACATAACCATAACATGTAACTTGCATAACTATAGTACATAACTATAGTGCATAACCATTCACAAACTTCAAGTGGAACTCCAAGCATACCTAAATTACATTTAAGTGAGTATTCATGTAGGCTGGGTTCACACTAGCTGCGGCCGCCGTTCACAGCGGCTCGGGTGCGTGTCTGTTTACTGTTTTGGGTGCGAATCAGGTCCGAAATTTTTTGCTGAATTCGCACCTGAAACGGACCAGAAGAAGCACAGGACCCTTCTGCAATTTGGACAACGGCCCTCCTGGAGATGTGTAAACCGGCTCCATTGAGAGCCGCTAACACTCTCCTTTAATGCGAATTGGATGCGGGGAAACCCGCATTAGTGTGAACCCAGTCTAAAACCAGTAAATACTGTTACTGAAACTGAATGGCTATGTACACAATTTGTGGTGGGAATGTTGCTCAAGAAGGACCTCAGCAGTATGATAATGCTTATTCATCACTCAGTGAACAAACGAGTGACACCAGTATGCTGAAAAACTGTAAAAGGAAGTAAATGGTCTCACCAGCCTGGATATGCCGATTGGCAGGGGTATTTTTAATCACAAGCGTGGCTGACAGAATAGCACATACTTTTGCAGGATAAATTATTAAAGCTGATCTCCAGGGATGATATATTTTGCATACTTACACAGGGCCATCTTGACACAATGTTAGTATGCATACATGTGATTGGCCTCTGTGGAAGCTGTAAATGGTTGTAGTATTCCCGGAGTTGTCCGGGTGCTGTGCCAAGTGGCTTCCCTTCTGCATAGTAACCACAGGCAGTTGCAGCTTGGCGTGGCTGCAATTCAGAGAACACCTTTTTCTCAATGAAGAGCATTCTCTAAATTTGACTAGGTAGATAGGAGTGCTCGTGACCTCACCATCTCCACTTCCAACCAGAGAACGCCCCGTGGTTACTATGCAGAAGTAGAAGCTTGGTATACTACATCTACCACAGAAGCCTATCAGATATAACATATGCATACTAACATTGTGCAAAAATTACCTAATGTAATTATGCAAAATATATCCTAAGTTCCTAACATATTATAGTGTTGTAAGAAAATGAAATGTCTATGCTTCCCTAGATCAGACTCCCACGATACAAATCTCAGCCTTTTCAACCTTTTTACCCCAGAGGAACCCCTAACTTTCTGGCCTCAGGGCACACTTACTAAAATTGTGGGTCAATGGCAAAAAAGCCATTGGTGGTCAGTAGGAAGAATGCAACCCTTACAGTTGCCGTTAGAATGCCACCCTTACAGACAACTAAAAGGATCATTAGTGTCCTGCAGCTTGTTTTTCAAGTGGTATTAAACCCAGAACTATGCAGACACCATCTAAAGGGAAGTCAATCAGCCACATCTTAAAGTGGTTTTGCAACTGGGGAAAAAAATACTGTAGCTGCTGACTTTTACTATCTAGACCAGGAGTTCCAAACTGTGGGTCGGGACCCACTGGTGGGTCGCGAGCTGCGTTTGAGTGGTTTACGCTGAGCAGGAAATCACTGAGAGCGGGCCCACTTAAATTGTGCTGTGCGAGCCCACGCAAATTACAGAGAGCCAGAGCAGTCAAATCGCGATGGATTCAGGACCCCGCCCACGCAGTTTACAGAGGCTGGTCTGCATTTCCCGCAAGGAAGATACTTGCATCAGTGAGTACGTATGTGGGCTGTTATGTAGGATATGTTCATGGGGTGCAGAGCCAGCTCCTCGCTCCTGCTGGTGGCAGCAGTGGTGGCTAGATTGGGGGAGGGATTCTCTCAGCTATAGCGGGCAGAGACGGCAGCCTTGGTTTCATAGGAGGACCAGGTGGCCCGGCGGTCTGAGGAGTTCATGGCAGCTTCTGTGACCCCACTAGAGGATCTGAAGGAGAAGAGCCAGGACACCAAGATCAGCATAGAGCTCCTCATCATGGAGATTCTGGGTGAGATGTGCTGGGCCTTGGAGAGGGCAAACAGGGGCTTCACCTTCACTGTGGACCGCTGGGAGAGGGCAGCCTCGGTGTCATAGGTGGACCAGGTAACCTGGCAGTGTCAGGAGTTCATGGCAGCTTCTGTAACCCCAGTAGAGAATCTGAAGTAGAAGAGCCAGGACATCAAGACCAGCATAGAGCTCCTCATCATGGAGACTCTGGGTGAGGTGTGCTGGGCCCTGGAGAGGGCAAACAGGGGGTCCACCTTCACTGTGGACTGCTGGGGGAGGAAGGAGGGTGAGTGCCATATAGCCTGCTGATCACTGTCCTGGGGTGGTTGATTTCTGTTCTCTGCCTGCCTTATACTGTCTATGAGGGTGCTGATTACTTACAACTCCGCTTATATGCCACAGGTTACTGACCCCTAACTTAGAACATCTGGCAAGTGTATTCAATAATAAATTGAAAAGTAGTAAATTGATATTTTTAATTTAACTCCCCCCCCCCCCTCCCTTTAAAATATGCATTATTATTATTTGCATTTATATAGCGCCAACAAATTCTGTAGCGCTTTACAATATTCAATTACAAGCAAGTGGGGCCCGAAAAATAACTGTATTCAGAAGTGGGTCTCGGCCCAAAAAAGTTTGGGAAGCCTTGATCTAGACACTTACCTATCCAGGGAGACCACAATGTCGGGACCCCCAGCCTATTTTCAGATCGGCTGCCGGTGCTGCTGCCGCCATTCATTGTAAGGGAAGCTGGCGGAGAAGCCTTTCGGCTTCACAGCCAGTTCCCTTCTGCGCATTTGCGAAGCGTGCTGCGCTTTCTAATTGGCCTGGCGGCAGGGGGAAGGAGGAGGGAGGCCGAACTTCCGAGGCATGGCGCCACGGCGCTGTCTCACAGAAGTGGGGAAGGGTACCTGTCAAAAACAGGTACCCGTTTCCCGCCTGAAAGGTGCCAAATGTGGCACGGGGGGGGGGGGGGGGGGAGCACATCAGCGGAAGTTCCACTTTTGTGTGGTACTCTGCTTTAAAGTAGAACCATAGGCAAAACTTTTTTTCTTTCATTTTGAATAGTGTAAGGGAGGATTATAACCCCTTGTAAGGTTTACTTTTGCCATCTTTGTCCCATTGGAAAGATTTCCCTTCAGTTCCTGTTCCATAAACATACCGGAAGTGAGTGGAAATTCCTGTAAAATAAGGGCATCTCCTAGGGACCCCTAGGTCACCAGAACTAGTGTCCCCATTGGACGATTTCCCCTCTTATTACTTCTGGGGACAACCCAAAATATGAGATTTTCTTTTACTTTCATTTTCAATGAAAATGTTGAACAGGAGAAATAGAGTGGGTGAATCTTCCTAATGGGGGGGCACAGACAGCAATAGAAAATGACAGGTGTTCTAATCCAGCTCCCCTTTATCCAAAAGTAAAAAAAGGTTTTGCCTTTAGTTATATTTTAAGGAAACCCCTAGCAACCTCTCAAGGAACCCTGGTTGAAAAGTTTAAACTTAAAACTTTGGCACACAAAAGTAAAAGTGCACATGGACATTCTTGTGATATTAGTTCTCTTCAGTTTTCTCAAAAAGTCACCCTTACCTAGGTGAGCATGTTGGAAGCTGGGGTACAAATTCTGTATTTTTCTTTTGTCTTCCAGCTTTTTATTTTTTGTTAGTGTTAGCATTTTTGTCGTGGTGGGGACTAGGGAATAAGGCACACTTCTGTTCTTGCCCTTTGTCATTCCTGTCCCATGCCCTAACTTTTTGGAATTTCATTTTTTTTTTTCTCCTTTATTGCAGTTTTCTCTCCTGAAAAAGTCCCGGAGAAGCTGGATGCCATTGTTATTGGAAGTGGAATCGGAGGACAAGGAGTGGCTGCACTACTTTCAAGGGCTGGAAAACGGGTGCTGGTCCTAGAACAGCTGGGAAAACTAGGAGGCTGCTGCCATACCTTCAATGAGAAAGGCTATGAGTTTGATGTGGGTGAGTATGAGGATGAACGCAAAACAATTGGTGCTAACCAAAAACAGACCTGCGCAAACGGAGTAATATTTGACAATAGGTTATCCAATAAATAAATAAATATATATTATAAATTATAGGAATTGCTTCCACACTGCGAGCCGCAATATAAACGTGAAAACGTGAAAATGTAATAACAAAGGGTGAGAATTGCGCTTAGCAGTCACTGTAAAGTGCTTTACTGCATATGTGATTGGTCACAAGTTGCAAAATGTAAAGCAAAACTAATATACACAATAAATAAATAAATGAACAATGGTAACTCATGTGATTCAAATAAAGTCCTTAACCACTTACCGCCCGCCCGCCGTCATATGACGGCGGGACGGTGCGGCTATTATCCTGGGCGGCCGTCATATGACGTCCGCCCATTCAAGCAGGGCAGGCGCGCCGCCGTGCACTGCCGGTGTCGGCGTGTCCCCGGGACACAGCCGGTCACCGGCAGGGGGGAAACAGCCAATAGGCATGGCTGTTTCCCACGTGATCGGCTGTGTTCCAATGACACAGCCGATCACAATGGAGGCGCCCGGGAGATGACCGCGCATGCGCGTTCGGGAGCGCGCAGCGCGATCATGTCGGTGGCACTGTGTTCCATAGGAACACAGCTGTCACCGGCGGTAGTAAACAGTCACTGACAGTGACTGTTTACTATGTGATCGGCTGTGAATCCATTCACAGCCGATCACAAAATGTAAACAAAGAGCAGTAACTCAGTGTTACTAGCTCTTCTCTCCTCATACAGTTTCCAGTTTGAGGGGAGAAGAGCTAGAAACATTGAGTTACTGCTCTGTACCCCTGTAAAAAGTAAAAAGCACACAAATAAAAGGTCCCCACACACAGTCCTCAGCCCCCCCCAATGTCCCCTGTCACCCAACAGTCACCTCATCAGTGCCCAGAAATTGACACCCATAAGGCTACGTTCATATGTGAGAGTAGCGATCGCAGGCAGAATAACCGCGATTCTGCCCGCGATCCGGAAATCATTGCAAATTGCGGGACGCCTGTGCGCTGCCCGTGATTTGCAATAGCACCCCAAACGCTGTGCGATGTTGCCGCCATTTCCGCCTGCCGAATCGCGGTAACATCGCGCAAACATCGCATGACACCCAAAAAAGGTACAAGAGTTTCTTTGGGGCGTCATGCGTTGTTTGCGTGATGTTACCTCGATTCGGCAGGTGGAAATCGCTGCAACATCGCACAGCGTTTGGGGTGCTATTGCAAATCACGGGCAACGCACAGGCGTCCCGCCATTTGCAATGATTTCTGGATCACGGGCAGAATCGCAGTGATGTCACATGTGAACCTAGCCTAAAGTTCACCGGTCACCCATCAGTGACCATCGCCCGTCACCTGTCACCCCATCAATCACCGTCACTTGACACCCCATCAGTGATCGTCACTTGTCACCCCATCAATCATCGTCACATGTCACCCCGTCACTGATTGTCATCTGTCACCCCATCAATCATCGTCGCCTGTCACCTCATCAATCATCATCACCTGTCACCCCATCAGTCATTGTCACCTGTCACCCCATCAGTCATTGTCACCTGTCACCCCATCAGTCATCGTCACCTGTCACCCCATCAGTCATCGTCACCTGTTTGCCATATACATGCAATCACTTACTGACCGCCTAACGACTATATGCGTCGGCCATTAAAAGCTAAATACTGGAGTTATGGCAGCAGATAGCCCCCATAACCCCGGTATTTTTTGAAACGGCGGGCGGTCGGCTTTCAGATAAGGGTGGTCCCAGTGGCGGATTCGCCGCGGAATTACCCTTACGGTGCAGGGGAAAAGGTGCCCCCCCCCTCCTGCCGCGTCCCAGACGTTTTCCCAGCTTACCGGACCCGCCGGCAGCGGGGAAAACTATCCGGTCCCTTATCCTCAGAGACAGGAAGTCGAGTGAGGGCAAGATGGCCCTCACTTAACTCTATGGTCTTGGAGGACCGGAGCTACGTCAAAAGACGTTGCCTAGCAACCGGTTTAAAGGGCCGCTTTTTTTTTTTTTTGCTTTTTTTTTTTTCCTCTTTCAACAATTTTTTTTTTTTTCTTTTTTAGTGTAGTTGTGAGGTGTGAGGTCTTTTTGACCCCAGATCTCACAATAAAGAGGACCTGTCATGCCTATTTCTATTACAAGGGATGTTTACATTCCTTGTAATAGGAATAAAAATGATCAAAACATTTTTTTTTTTTAAACTGTGTAAAAATAAAAAAATAATAAATAAAATAAATAGGAAAAAAAAAAAAAATTAAAGCGCCCTGTCTCCGTTAGCTCGCGCGCAGAAGCAAACGCATACGCAAGTCCCGCCCACATATGTAAACGGTGTTCAAACCATACATGTGAGGTATCGACGCGATCGTTAGAGCGAGAGCAATAATTTGAGCCCTAGACCTCCTCTGTAACTCTAAGCTAGTAACCTGCAGAAATTTTTAAAATGTTGCCTATGGGGATTTTTAAGTACCAATGTTTGGCGCCATTCTGTGAGCATGCGCAATTTTGAAGCATGACATGTTGGGTATCTAATTACTCGGCGTAACATTATCTTTCACATTATGGAAAAAAATTGTGCTAAATTTACTGTTTTCTTATGTTTTAGTTCAAAAAAGTGAATTTTTTTTCAAAAAAATCGCATTTGGAAGACTGCTGCGCAAATATGGTGTGATAAAAAATATTGCAACGATCTCCATTTTATTCTCAAGGGTCTCTGCTAAAAAAAAATATATAATGTTTGGGGGTTCCAAGTAGTTTTCTAGCAAAAAAAAATAATTTTAGCTTGTAAACACCAAGTGTCAAAAATAGGCCCAGTCTTAAAGTGGATAAATGGACAACTTTGTGTAAAGCGCTACTTGGATGTAAGGCCTATGTATGTGGCCAGGCTGTGAAAAAGCGTTACACATGTGGTATTGCCATACTCAGGAGGAATAGCAGAATGTATTTTGGGGTGCAATTTTTGCTATGTACATGCTATGTATTAGAAATATTGCATAAATGGACAACTTTGTGTAAAAAAAATGTGTTTTCATTTTCTTTCCACATTTTCCAAAAACTTGTGGAAAAAAATGACATATTCAAAAGACTCATTATGCCTCAAAAAGTATACGTTGGGCTGTTTGCTTTCCAAAATGGGGTCATTTTATGGGGGTTTCCATTGTCCTGGTGCTCCAGGGCCTTCAAAAGTGCGGTAGGTTGTCAGGAAATTATATGTGTAATTTGTGCTCCTAGAATGCCGGACGGGGCTACTTGGATGTTAGGCCTCTGTATGTGGCCAGGCTGTGAAAAAGTCTCACACATGTGGTATCGCCATACTCAGGAGGAGTAGTAGAATGTGTTTTGGGGTGTAGTTGCAAGTATACATGTGCTGTGTGAGAGAAATAACCTGTTAATACGGCAATTTGTAAAAAAAAAAAAAAAAAAAAAATCTTCATTTTGCAAAGCATTGTGGGAAAAAATTACAACTTCAAAAAACTCACCATGCCCCTTATTAAATACCTTGGAATGTCTACTTTCCAAAAAGGGGTCATTTGGGGGGTATTTGTACTTTCCTGACTTTTTAGTGTCTCAAGAAATGAGATAGGCCTTCAGTACATCAGGTGTGATCAAGTGTGATCAATTTTCAATGATTCGCACCATAGCTTGAGCTTGTGGACTCTATAACTTTCACAAAGACCAAATAATATACACTTACTTGGGCTATTTTTACCAAAGATAAGTAGCAGTATAAATTTTGGCCAAAATTTGTGAAGAAAAATTACTAATTTGCAAAATTTTATGACAGAAACAAAGAAAAATGCGTTTTTTTCACAATATTTTCAGTCTTTTTTTATTTATAGCACAAAAAATAAAAAACCCAGTATTGATCAAATACCATCAAAAGAAAGCTCTATTTGTGTGAAAAAAAGGACACAATTTTTGTATGGGTACAGTGTTGCATGACTGAGTAATTCTCAGTCAAAGTGTGAGAGCGCTGAAAGCTGAAAATCGGTCTGGGCAGGAAGGGGGTGAAAGTGCACTGTAGGCAAGTGGTTAAAGTGCTCAGTGCAGACTGTGTCTTCAGCAGCAAAACTTGGACTAAATGGGAAACCTTCACCAGACACCTCCACCCAGTGGTAAGACAATATACCTCTTACCAGACAAAGATGACCCCTTAATTACAGGGGGTCAAAACCGGCAATGATCTCCACATAGGCTCAAAATGGTCCTCAGCGCTGTCTCTTGCTCAAAGGATATTAGCCCAAATGCCTTTAAGAAGCTCCGGATCTCCGGGCATCATAATGCAAAAAAGAACAAAGGAAACTCCAATGGTGTAATATCGTCATATACTGGGGTTTAATGAAAAAGATTGCACTTACATCAAAGCAGTTATTTCCGCCTGGAAGTACAATACATTCAACTGGATAGGTGGATGGGACGCCGCTTGCGCATCTGCGCTCCACCTCACCGGAACTCCGACCATTTTGAGCCTATGTGGAGATCATTGCCGGTTTTGACCCCCTGTAATTAAGGGGTCATCTTTGTCTGGTAAGAGGTATATTGTCTTACCACTGGGTGGAGGTGTCTGGTGAAGGTTTCCCATTTACTCCAAGTTTTGCTGCTGAAGACACAGTCTGCACTGAGCACTTTAAGGACTTTATTTGAATCACATGAGTCACCATTGTTTATTTATTTATAATATTTATTGTGTATATTAGTTTTGCTTTACATTTTGCAACTTGTGACCAATCACATATGCACTAAAGCACTTTACAGTGACTGCTAAGCGCAATTCTCACCCTTTGTTATTACAAGAGTATGAGGATGAGGTTGCCTGCTTTAGCGGCCACATGGAGCCATAAACCTGCATGCTCTGCTTGACTGTACATGCAAATTTATTTCATTGGATTCAGAAGATAAAGGATGCTGGTGAAGAGAGCAATGGTAACAAATGTAATTGATTTACTAACTGGCTTATTAGTTCTCCCCAGACAGTGGATGCTGCTGTCTGCAGGAGACCCATAAAACTGGAACCATTTCTCAGTCCTGCTATAAATGCCCGAATTAGGCAATCATGATCTCAGTTCTATGTTACCTAATTTTTAGCAGGATGCTTAAAGAATTTAAGATTTTATTGTGTTATCATTATGTAAACTGTATAAGCCAAGGGAGAATACGTGTGATGTCACCAAAATCTTTAAGCATGCTCAGAAACCTCTGTTGCTCAAGCAAGAGAGAGCTGACAAAAACAGAAGAATCAGTCCACTATTCAGGCAAAAGCCAGAAATTTCAGCTCTTGTGTATGCTTGGTGACCATGTAGAGAATGGGTACTTTTTTAGAACTTTTGATAGTCTAGGTAAAAGTTTGACACGTGTCTGACACTGTTTTCTATTCCTCAGGAATACACTACATTGGTCAGCTCAATGATCGCTCACCATTTCGGATATTGGTGGATCAGCTGACAGATGGGCAGCTGCAGTGGTCACCAATGGACGACCCATTTGACGTGGTACTGATTGGGGATGTAACAAATGGCCGTCGCTATAATATGCGTGCTGGCATGCAGAATTATGCTAATGAGCTGAAGAAAGCTTTTCCAGGAGAGGAAAAGGCCATTGAAAATTTTTTGAAGCTCGTCAGAGTAAGTATCCTAAGATCCAGTTAGTTTCCAGCTTCCCTGGTTATGTGCCTTGAACTCATATACACACACATTGGGTATATATTTGACTCAGTTAGTGCCTATTTATGTTGGGTGAAAGTTGTAGGTGACAGAGCAGGTGCAACAGCTCAAAGTATGAAGAGCTTCACGCCCCTAGCTCTGAAAAGATGCGTAGATCAACATTTTCTTCACACGGGGCATCATGCTGAGAATGGTGACTCTATGAATTGTAGGTGGTGTGATATTGCAGGGGTTCGCTCAAAGTGTAGTGCTTTGCAGTGAGTTTAAACTAGCCAGGAATTACTGTTTGATGGCACACTTTAATTTTAAAGGAAAAGTTCAAAGTAACTCCAGCGTTACCCTTGCAGGGGTTTTCCAAACCACTTAAAAACACAAAAGCATATTATTATTAACCATCCTTTCTTCACCTTGCAGTTCCTCTGCTCAGGCCTCAAGCTTAGGCCCTTTGTCTGGCCCCTCAGACCATCCTACAGTACTGCTGCACTCTCTTGCTCTCTTTCTTTCAGTTCCCTGCTGCTTTGGCCCACATCCTGACCCCTGTGTGGGGAACCGCCTATCGCTCAAGTGTAGCCCTGCTAGGTCCTTGATTATAATGTCTGTGCACACTCCACTTCCTGTTCTCTTCTAAGACACGAACACAGGGTTAGAGACTTCCTCCCAAAGCTCTTTGAGTCTCTGGACTCCAGAACCCAAATTTGCGTGTTACAAAACCCAGAGAAAACTGAAATCTCAATTTTCTCCACTCAAAAGAGGTAGTCTGAACCCCTCAATCTGCATCTGAGAGAACCCAGTGTGCCATTTACCTTTTCCAACACTTTGGCATTGCCTAGCACTGTCATAACGGGAAGATGTTCATCTGAGCTGTCTTTTAGTCCTAATTTGTCTCAGTATTTTTTAATGAGAACTGGTCCTAATTTTTACATAAAACTTGCTGTAGGGAATACAAATGTGAATCTGGCTGTTCTGAAGAAATACAAACAAACAATAATAAAGATTGCTGATAAATGAGGTCCACACCTTCTTTAGATTACTTTGTGCTGATATTCCCACAGGTTGTGTGGAAAAGTCCTGCTATTCACTTATCAACACTTTCTAGATAAATTTCAGTGGTAAAATTCCACATACCGAGTGCCGCCCCATGACATAGAAAATGGACTAATCTATGGTGGGGTTTGTTGTTCGTGAAAGAAACGCTCTATGCATAAGATACCATATGTGTTTTTGGCCAAATGGAAACAGGTCATACTAAGAAAAGTCCCATAAAATGGGGGCCCAAGGGCAAATGTATATAATGTGCCCAAATTTACACTGTATATTTCAAGAATCACAAAAAAGAAATATATTGGTAATCTCAGATGTCAGTAAATGTTCAATGCCCATAGTTTATATTAGGAAATAGAACATACTATTTTTACATATAAACAGTAGGAGTATGGATAAGATCTTGCTGACTTTGAGGCCTCCTCTAAGCTTTGAATGAGTCTGGTTGCCCCCATGACTAGGCCTAAGTTCCCGTTGGGCCTTCTTGGCCCCGACCACTCTGGGAAATAAAGCAGTTTTGTACTAAATGTCAGCATTGATGGGAATGCTAATTAGTTGGTGTAACTTGTCAGAGGCTATACCACTTGTATGTTTTATAAAATTACATCAGCTTGTTTCTAAAATGTGTGACAATAGCAACTGAAAGTTTGTCTGACATAGGATTACAAAACCAGTACCACCTTTACTTGAATACCAAAGAGCCTATTCCTTACATTAATTGTGGGGTCAAAAATCTGCATTTTGTGATTTATTTTACTTTCAATGCCGAATAATATTAGTCGTATGTGGGTAACTATGTATGATTTCTGAGCATGCCCTCGCAATTGCCAATGCAGAAGGAATATTAATGATGTTTTCTCATTGCAGAAAGTTTCTCGTCGTGCTCGTGACATGGGTGTCCTGAAGTACTTGCCTTTGCCAATTGCCCGTTTTTTGTGCAGAACTGGTCTGGTGAAGTTGTTGTCCCCGTTTTTCCGCTACGCTTCTCGCAGTGTAACTGAGGTTGTCAGCGAGTTCACCAAAAATAAGGAGCTGCAAACTGTGTTGAGCTACATCTTTGGCACCTATGGTATGTCTGCAACAAAAAAACTGGAACAGTCAATATGGAGAATAGGAAGGTATTATAAATATCCCTAAAGAATTACATAGACAGGGATGTATCACTGATAACTGTGGGCTAGTGTCTAAGGCAGCAGGGAAAGAGAGGCCAGCATCAACCTTCCATTGTACAAATTTTTTTTAGCTTTTTCTATATTTTCTATACCTTTTTATTTTTGTCCATCTTTGGGCATGTTTTGGTGGCTGCAAAGGATGCTTAGAAGAGTCAGAAGTCTCTTTATAGTTCAGATAGAATTAAACAATTTTTTATTTTTTATATTAGGTAGTTTGAACTATCCTGATGTACTGCAGCAGATGACATGCTTCGTTTTATAGTAAATTGTAGCAGTTTTTACTTACTAACTAACAATATACATGACACAAGATACACACCTCTGAGCTTTGTAACTAAGGCCCTGTTCACACCTGAGCATATTTCAGCTTGTGAAATGCTCATCTCTGAAGTCTCAAAATGCCCAACAACCAAAATCCCATTCATTTCAATGGCCCCTGTTCACATCTAAACGTTTTGTCGCCTGAAGCTCAAAAAAGTACATGAGCTTCTTTTTTGGCAGATTACAAGTGTTTTTGTTAGATGTCAATGCCTGCCTCCAAACAGCTGCAAAAGATGTCTGAAAAACGCCTGGAAAAAGCCCAAAAAAACGTCTTAAAACGATACACTCAGGTGTGAATGGAGCCTTAAGAATGAGGGACACCCTGGGACACAAAAAATATTGGGTGCATGAAGCGTGTCATGGTTAAAATGGGATTGGCTAAATTGTGCTAAATATTAGGCGTGGCTTAACCACTTAAGCCCCGGAAGATTTTACCCCCATTCCGACCAGGGGGTTTTTTGCGATTCGGCACTGCGTGACTTTAACGGACAATTGTGCAGTCGTGCGACGCTGTACCTAAACAAATTTGACGTCCTTTTTTTCCCACAAACAGAGCTTTCTTTTGGTGGTATTTGATCACCTGTGCGATTTTTTGATCATGCGCTATAAACAAAAAAAGAGCGTCAATTTTGCAAAAATAACAATATTTTTCACATTTTTTATATGAAATTCCCCAAAAAAATGTAAAAATCAAAATGTTTTAACATTTTAGGCCAATTTGTTTTATGCTACATATGTTTGGTAAAAAAAATTGCAAAAAGCGTATTTTGATTAGTTTGCGCAAAAGTTATCGCGTTTACTAACAAAGGGAAAGATTTTTGTCATTTTTTTAACGCGTAATGGCGGCGATCTGCGTTTTTTTTTTTTTTGCGGTACTGCGACATTGCGGCGGACAGATCGGACCCTTGACTGACATTTTTGACACTTTTGGGGTTACCAGTGACATTTCTACAGTAATCAGTGCTATACATATGCACTGTTACTGTAAAATTACACTGGCAGTGAAGGGGTTAACTTTATTTGAGAGGGAGAGGCTGTGTGTGTCCCTAGGGGCGTGATTCTAACTGTGATTGGCTGTGGCTAGAGCTGTAGGAACAATGATCATCGGTCCTACATAGTAGAACCGTATGATCATTGTTTCTACACAGGGGAGAATGACAGGCGGCTTGTTTACATTAGCCTGACTTTCTCCCTCTGCACCGACGATCGCCGAGTGACCGAGTGAGTCACACGCGCGGGGGGGGGGGTCCGTGACCCCGCCTCCGGGATCGCGTGCTCGCTCCCTAGACCCTCACAGGCTAGCGACGTAGTACTACGTCGCTCTGCCTGTGAGGGGCTGACCGCCGAAGTTATTAGTCGTGCGGCGGTCGGCAAGTGGTTAAAGGAGCATACTTAAATAGTCCAAGGCTAGGTTCACACTATTGCGGGAAACCACTCCAAGCCAAAACGCGCTGCTCTTTAAATATGCATGGGGCTACCATTCATTCTTAATGGCACCTCCCACGCATCTAAAACTGCAGCGTGTTTGCGGGTGCGGGAACCGCCGGAAAACTACATGGTACAAGAGCAACATGTGATTTCCCATATCTGCATTTTAAGGCCTCGCGTTTGAAAAAATGAACTGCAAGCCAGTTCTGACGCCAGGAAAAAGCAGCTGTAAAAAGGTGCTTTTAGAAGCGTTTCATTTTGGCGTTAATGCACGTTTTAGCCATGTTTAGCAGCGTTAGCATTTAGCAGTCTGTCTCTGCCCTCTTCTATTTTCCATCCTCAAATCCAACTACTACAGCTTAAAAACGTCAGACGTGGCCTAACGCTGTATGCGGCGTTAAGCAGCCTTTAGCAGCGCCAGGCTTTTTTTTTTTTTTTTTACAACTTAACGCTGCTGCTGCAGAACGCACTGGCCCTTGGTTTTTTTTTACAGCTTAAAATTGCATAAGCCACTTACAGCTCCTAGAAGACTGTGTGTGCATGAGGCTATAGAATAACATAAAGGGGCATTTTTAAGCTGCAAAAAAAAAAAAAAAAATGGTTAACACTGCTAAAAGCAGCTGTAAAAGTGCTTGAGGCATGAGGCCTAAAAATGGTGTAGGAACCTTTTTCCTGCATGAAATGCAGACACAGCAGCACATTTAAATTATAGGGTTGCCGTGTCCATGCAAATGTGGCTCACAGAGCCACAATAGTGTGAACCAGGCCTAAGTCTCTATAGGTAATGCACTGCACGCAGTCTGCTGTCCTTCAACCCACAGCATACTCCATAAGTACTGTGTTATGAATGAGAGTTTCACTTGAATAAATCTAAAGGATATGAAAAATCCTGCCATGTGTGAAGACACAGATCCAGAGTGAGAATACAGTGCACACAGTTCTAGAGTGACAGAGTACAGTGCACACATCTCCAGATTTAGAGTACAGTGCACACAGATCCAGAGTGACAAAGTACAGTGCATGTCTTATAATATGTGTGTACTCTTCACTCAGGTCCACAGTTGACAGTGTATAGTGTTCTGCTAAGTATATACTAAACACACGGATCCAGAATGACTGTACAATGCATGTCCTGCCATATGTGTACACACAGATACAGCCAAGGGCTGCAGAACACTGTTGCCAATATAAAAACTATTGGTGTGAAAGTTGTTTTCCTACCCTGCTTTGCTGTGCCCCCAACAGTTCTCCCTCCTCTACCCATAAATGTCAGCTAAAATCATTAATCAGCAGCCTGTGAGTAGTTTTGTAAGTATACTTCATGATTCTAACTTGTAACCATTCAGAGGTTCTAGAACAGGGGTCCTCAAACTTTTTAAACAGGGGGCCAGTTCACAGTCCCTCAGACACTGTTCGGGGCCGGACTATAGTTTGAAAAAAAAATATGAACGAATTCCAATGCGCATATTTTTTATTGTTTTTATTTATATAGTGGCGGCTGGTGCTCAAACAGAAAAATGTTATAGGCATTGCTTTGCGGCAAAAAAACGCTGTAAAAAATTGCGTAACTTTGAGATCACAAAAGTGTGAAAGGGGCCTTTAGTAATCAAGGTATAGTGTGCCCCCATCAATGCAGAGTGACCACAGCGTGCCCCCTTTTCAATGCAGAGTGACCACAGCGTGCCCCCTTTCAATGCAGAGAGACCACAGCGTGCCCCCTTTCAATGCAGAGAGACCAGCGTGCCGTGCCCCCTTTCAATGCAGTAAGACCAGCGTGCCGTGCCCCCTTTCAATGCAGTGAGACCAGCGTGCCCCCTTTCAATGCAGTGAGACCAGCGTGCCCCCTTTCAATGCAGTGAGACCAGCGTGCCCCCTTTCAATGCAGTGAGACCAGCGTGCCCCCTTTCAATGCAGAGACCAGCGTGCCCCCTTTCAATGCAGAGACCAGCGTGCCCCCTTTCAATGCAGAGACCATTGTGCCCCCCTTCAATGCAGAGACCATCGTGCCCCCCTTCAATGCAGAGACCATCGTGCCCCCCTTCAATGCAGAGACCATCGTGCCCCCCTTCAATGCAGAGACCATCGTGCCCCCCTTCAATGCAGAGACCATCGTGCCCCCCTTCAATGCAGAGACCATCGTGCCCCCTTCAATGCAGAGACCATCGTGCCCCCTTCAATGCAGAGACCATCGTGCCCCCTTCAATGCAGAGACCATCTTGCCCCCTTCAATGCAGAGAGACCAGTCAGTGCACTTACCTGCAGCGGCGGCTTCTCCTCAGTCCCCCAGCGTCTCCTCGAGTCCTCCCGCCTCCTACTCGGCCAATGGCATGAGCTCGCCTTTCGGCCAATCAGGAAGCGGGTCTCGGACCCGCTTCCTGATTAGCCAGGAGGAGGATCCGTGTGACAATAGCAAATTTCCATTCGCCATTGTCACACAAATGGCGGGGCTAGGGCGCAGTGCTCTGCGCCCCGGGTCCACCCTTTTCTGGCTCTGGCTCTAATTAGGTGATTCATGAAAAAAAATAAAACATGAATGATACATCCCGGCCAGCGGGCCGGGTTCAGGACCCTGGCTGTTCTAGAACCTCAGCCAATTACAAGAATAGGTACTATCACTATCAGAACCTTCTGACTGGCTGCAGTTCCAAAATGTTTGAATCGTTACAAATTAGAATGACCAAAAACTCTAAGCCCTTGTTCACACTGCCACAGCTTCAAAGCCAAATCCCAGCGCCACTTCGGAACGACTTGCATACGACTCCTTTAACATAAGTCAATGCAAGTCTTGCCAAAGTCAGACCAAAAGTAGTGCAGGAAACTTTTTTTAAGTCGGAGCGACTTATTAGAATGGTTCCATTGCACTAAATGGGGTGCAACTTCTGATGCGCATTTGCTCCCAAAGTCGGAGCGCATATCTTATCAGCGCGAACCGGCCTTACTAAACTGTGGACCAGCTGCTGTTAATTGACCTCGGCTGTCATATTATTATTATTATTATTTTTTTTTTCTGCCCAGAGCCTGTTGTGCAGAATATCTACTTGGGGCAATGAAGTGTTGTGAAAATCTCTGACAGTCCCACAGAATGCAGCTGTAAAAGTGTTCATAGACAATGTATCTGTATAGCCACATGAGTCATGTTTACTTTTATAAAGCATACCAGGGATTGAAAAAAGGTGGAAATCTCTGATATGATAATTGTGCTGAGAAGAAACACAATGAGCTTACTTTATATAAAAAAAAAAAGAAGAAGAAATCTAGAAAGGACAAGTAGATAGTGTTGTGTGTGTGCATTTTTTTTTTTTGCCTGGTTGGTTTGGCAGTGGTTTCAATTTTTATCTGTATTAAATGGGTTAAAGCTGAACCCCAGTTAAGCCTGCTAAATACACAGATTAGATATACGGTATATAAGGGTGCAGTTTTACCCGCCAAATGATTTTTATTTTTCTACATCCAGTGCAGAGATTTACACAGTTCTTCCTCACAGCCCTGTCTGCCTGTAGGGCAGGAGACTCAGGGCTTTTTTTCTCAGAGAATAGGTGCAGGAACTCCCCTCTTCTGAATCACCCCTTGTCTCCACCCACTACCCACCTCTGAGCACTGTAACTTGGTTCCACCCCTACCCACCTCCCATGCACAACAAAATACCTCACCCAGCAACAAAAGATCCACCCCAGCAACATTAGACTCCCTCCAGTAGCAACAATGGCTCTCCCAGCAACCAGTATCAATAGATCAGCCAACAATAGACCTCTACCTCAACAGGAGATCCCTACCAACAACATAAGAACCCCCCCAGCAACAATAGACCCCCCCCCCAGCAGGGACAATAGACCCTCACACAATAACAGATCCCTACCAGTGATAATAGATCCCCAAGCAGCTAGCATCAAGAGACCCTCCAACACACCCCACACCCCTTGCTATTACATACATTCAGTGCTGGAGGTGCCGGAACTGCGTTCCCCCACGTTCCTGCTGAAAAAAAGCCCTGAGGAGACTTAAAGTGTTACTAAACCCACAAGAGTAAAATCAGTCTGTATTTGCAATAAATTATGCTTGTTATACTTACTGTGGAACCTAAGCGGTTAATCCTCTGCATTGTGTATGAAGGCTGTGTTTGATCCTGTCTTCTCTTAAAGCGGAGCTCCACATAAAAGGGGAGGTTCTGCCTTAAGCACACCTCTCCCCCAAATATGCCACATTTGGCATGTTGTGTTTTTTTGTTTTTTTTTTGGGGGGGTACCTAGTTTTGACAGGTACCCGCTCCCGCTTCCCCTCAAGATGCCTAGGTGGCTAGAACGGAAGTTTTCCTCTTTCCCCCCTCCCTACTTGCAATCTTCTGGGACATGTCACAGGCCCCAGAAGATTGCCCGACCATTAGGGAGGCGATGCGCAGCTTGCACCCGGCTGTGAGGCCGCAAGTTGTCACAGCCAGGTGCAATGAAATACCGGCGCCGTGGAGAGGAGAGGGAGAGAAGGGAGGCTTCTGTGTAGCTGCTGACTTTTAATAAACACAAAAATGAGTGGAACTCCGCTTTAATCTCCCCTGCTTCTACTGTCACCAATCTGCTGAGGCTAGGGGACAAGCTGCACATGCTCAGTTTGATGTGTATTGCTAGAGTTTGTTTTCTTTTTTTGGGAGGGTGCATGTGATCACCACCATTACCACCATCAGCACTGTCCAGACAGAGGGTCAGGGGTCCTGCAGCCTCATAGGACAATCAGGGAAGAATGAAAACTCCTCCTACAATATTTAACCAAACCCTGATAGAAGTCACAAAACTGCTATATACTGCTGATGAGAAAATGTATTTAGCAGTTTATATTTACTAAAATAATTGCATTTCCATGTTATGTGTACCATGGGAGACCAGATACTGTGAATGCAGGGTCTTGGGTTTAGTAACACTTTAATTACACTTTTACTTGCAGACCTATGGGCTAATTTCTGTCATTCCGCTTTCCCATCTCTTTAGCATCTCATTAGCATGATCCTTACATTGAAGTATTTCCGATTGTCCTCCTGTGCCGCTTCCCTTTTTCCCTTTTTTGAGCTCTGTTGCGTTGGGTTTACAAGAGGTTGATACCAGATCAGATTTAGGTACTTACTATACTAATGATGTAGAGGAGTTCAGCTTTAGGAGTTGATCTGTTTCAATATGTAACACCATAGCCTATGTGTCTGGGCTCAGTTCGAGGCAGGTTCAGCAAAAATGATTGGTGTTCAGGTGCTAAATCTGAACCCCATTTAAAGCTGAACTGTGGGCACAGCCCCACTGCATGGATTAACTGCTTGTATTTGTCTAGGGATTTAGAGAGACAAAATATACCCACCTTATGCTCTGATCCTCCCAGCGCAAGACCAGTCCCTTCGGCTGCTGCCCCCCTAGTGTGGACTGTACGTGACGTCATCATACCCATAGACCGGCTCTGGACATGAAAACATCAGAAATAGTTCACAGCTGGACCAAGAAAACGAGCATTTAACCCATGCAGTGCGGGCACAGCCCCACTGCATGGGGGAAGAAAAAAAAGTTTGCCTGGAGTTGGGCTTTAAGTCAATGGAGGGCTAAAAAATAAAATGGCAACGGTCAAGGGGTTGCCAGACAAATGACACGGGGGGCTGCACACTGCCCTAGAAGACACATACATGGGAGGGAAGAAGTTTAAATAAATAAAAGTCTGGTGTGGATTTGGTGGGGGGGGGGGGTGGGGGATTTTTGGTTTCTCCCAGGTTGCCAGCTGACAGGGATGAGCCGTGATTGTTAAGCTGGATACACACTATACAACTTTTGTTGGTAGATTAACTTTAGATTTACCTTCAACTATGTTATGCAAGGGCCTGTCTGATTGCATACAAATTGAAAATGTTTAGGTCTGACCTCATATTATATGGTTTTGGTAAGTCTAAGGGTTCTTTCACACAGGCGGACCGTTCAGATCCGCCTGTCCGTTTTTTTGGCGGATCTGAAAGGTCCCCCCCCATGCAACCCTATGGGGCATCAGGATGTCAGCGGAGACATGTCCGCTGACATCCGATCTGTCAAATCTGAACAGAGGAAACCCTATTTTCCATCCATCCAGCGGATGGGATCGGATGAGAACGGACCGACGGTCTGTTCCCATCCGATTTCCCCCATAGAGATGCATGGGGAACTGACAGCTGTGTCTCCGCACACAGCGCGGAGACACAGCTGTCATCCTCCTGCTCAGTGGGGAATCGGTGGATCGAGTGTGTCAAAGGGGCCTTAAGGAAAAAATCTAAAGACAATTGTATATTGTGTATGCAGCTTTAGAATGCAGGCAGCTACCAACTGCCTAACAATCTGCCAGAGGTTTTCATTTGTTTATCCTTTTGATGAGCAAATTTGGGTCCAAATGGGATCCAAATCCATGCTTTTAAACAACTTCAATATAAAGGTGGACATAAATCTAATCGGAGATGAACAATTACCCTCACATAACCTTACATTCACCGTGAATGTAGATTCACTATTCCACAGGCAAAATCCCTATTCTGAAGAATCACATGCTGTTATTTCTTCTGTAGAGACAGAGGAAAAGAAAATATTTGACAGAATTTACCAACCAGCAATGGCATTTGTTACCACTTTAACGTAGTGCCTATTGTTTTACATTGAGGGTCAAATCACATCAGATGCGCTGGCATGCGTTAATCAATGCATGTCATGTCAGCACATATATGTTGTAAAAGCAATGTAATTCAATATGAGCAGCTGACGCTAATGGGTTGTGCCGATATGCACTGCCCTGTTTTGGAAAAAGTAGAGCAGGCCCTACTTTTTTCAGCGCAATGCATGTAATCACTTCACACCACAAATAAATGCAAAAAACAAAACAGTCTGTAGCAGGTTTTCCAGGCATTGGGCATGACGTGGGTCTGCCATTGTTACCGGTAACACTTCCAGCACGTTTGAGCTGTGAACCCAGGTGTGAGCACTGAGAAAATAACCATTCCGGCATCTTTGGTTGTTTTGTTTTATTAAGTTTAGGGGATGGGAGAAGGGAATGAGTGGGATACTCCTCCGGCTCAACTAGGTACAATTTTGGGACTCTTGTAGAAAAATGCCTGTTAGCGATGTCTTGACGCTAGCTGAATGCCAGCCAACGCTTCCTGACGCTTAAAGATACTATAACACTGAAAACTGTGCTGGAACCTCGACTTTAACTCAGAAGATCCAGGACTGTAGAATGCTTGACTCCTGACACTGCTTTGCTCAAAAGTCACTGAATAGCTTCCTCCAGCCCTGCGCTGGCTTGAGGTAGCTCTGTGTAAAATCCAGTGTTGCTGCAACTCTCAACTTGTACACTCCTCACTGTACACTAACTCTTCAGGGCCCAAACTGCAGGCGCCCCCTTTACACTTCAGGGTTGTCTACCTAGGTACCCCCTCTAACACTTCAGGGTCCTCTGACCAGGCACCCCCTTTACAGCTAGCTGACTCCTGGATCCCCAGAACCTTCTCCGGAGTGGGCCCTTCTGACACTAGGCAGACCCCCCAGGGGCAATCCTCAGTACTCACGACCTTTTGTAGGCTTTCCTGGGACTGGACCCCTCTCACTCTCTGCTGGTTCTCAGCACACCGGATCCCCTTTCAGCTCAGCTTAGTGTTCTCTGGATTCTCAGGCAGCACCCCGAGACATCCACTTCCTCTGACAGGAGGAGATACAGCCATCCTCTCCCTCCTGGGACTCTGCTCCCGCCAAAGACGCTGAGTCATGCACCCCCCTCAAACTTATACCCACTCCCAGAATCCTCTGTGGCAGAATCTGCCTTCTGGGGTAGATACAAGCCTGAATGTATCTCTGATTGGGTTTCCTCCACTGCCCAATGAGAAGCCTCTCAGAGGGCCAGTGGGGAGACTCCCCTCTCAGCAGACACACGTGGGAGCCATGATAACCTACCTGACTAAAAGAAAATCATGGCTCTGCTGTTAGGCAGACAAAGCCCACTATATTTTACCTAGCACATACTTGTAGGGTGCTACATAAGATTACTGAAATTAAAGTGTTAATTTTCACGGCCTACACTTTTACATGGACTCTGGGAATGTCCGCATATCAGCAACTTTTGGGACAGCGTGCTGGGTTATATTTTTCTTATTTCGGGTATGGGTGTACCTAAGACTCCTACTACCTGCCTTTTTAACTGCATATCCTTTTCTTCACAATGGACCCACCTCTGCCTCTTGGCAGCACGCAGAACGATTATGGCTAACTGGATTAATACCACCCCACCAAATCTCTTACAGGTCCAACAATCTTTGCTGTCTCTATGCCAACTGGAAAGACTCGATGTTATGCTTTCCAACTCACGTACTACCCCGAGATTTCTTACCAGATGGAGATCATTCCTGGAATATACATTTTCAGAAGAGAGCTTGACAGATATGATACGCCCTTTTAGATTCACTGAATGGTATTCTTCTAGGGACACGGCCTACACGATTTTTTTTGGCAACATAAGGGTTGCAACCTAGATAGCTCAGGCTGAATCTTGAATTTCCGACCCCCCCTCCCCCCCTTCTTTTTTTTTTTTCTTTCTTCTTTTTTTTTTTTTTTTCTCTTCTCTGTCTATTCATGCAAAGTCTTGGAGTGTTTGATCCAAGTAATTAGCTGCATTACCACTGCTCTATATTTTTTGTCTGATTTTGTATGTAAAAAGGAAAATAAAAATTTATAAAAAAAAAAAATTTAGTGTTAATTGTTAAAATGCAACGCAGAATGCTGGTGCACATCAATGCTTGTGTTTTTACCTTCCACTGACGCGCTCATTGAGGTGTGAATGGACCCTAAAATTTTGGCATTGCATAGAATGTAAGAATTGGAAGGGAGCAGCTTGGGGATATGTAGATGATGAGTATATTAATTACATAGCAGACAAATAAAAGCATTGTGAAATGTTCAGATTTATAAGCTGAATGGGAATTAAGGTGCGGCTGGTGGTGAGCGCTGCACTCTGATCAGTGCTAGGCTGAATCCTGGCAGGTGAGGATAGGTGTAGTACTCATAGTGTCACACTGATTATCCACCAGGGTGAATCTAGATATTTGCCTGAGGTGGGATGAACAGACCAATTTGATTAACAATACATTACCTCCGGTGTCAGTTAGCAGAAGGAGCGGTGGTTTTTATTGTAGGTGGCTGCACAGATTTAAAATTATTGCCTGACATAAATGATGACACATATTCTGTGTCTTTAGGAGGCCAACCTCTGGGCACCACATCCTCCGACATAGATGTGCACCCCAAAGCTCAAACCCATATGAACGCTACCTGCTGTCACAGGGAGGAGGTTTTGGTAGTGGGAAGCAGTTGATTAGGAGCATATTACGTTACACCCTAAATACGGGTGTAACGTGTTTCTAAAGTTGAACCTAGCCTTTAATATAATGGGGGCATTTACACTAACACTGGCACCCCCAACCACCCACCCGGTGTCGCCCCTGGATAATACTAATGCACATGGGGTGATTAGGGTGTGCCCAGGCACACCCGGCACACCCTGTGCGCACGCCTATGTCCTTCAAACCAAAAATGTATACAGGTGCTTCCATAGCTATCAATAAATTGTTGTTGTTACTGTACATAGTCCTCTTGCCATTTTGAAATCCAGAATTCTTTATTGCATGAAAGGCCCTCTCTCCCCATCATATCCCCCCCGGCCACCAGTCTTGTACGTCCCCACTGTAGTCCTTTTTTAAAACAAGGTCTGATCCACCCACTGTGCTATATAGTTAGATTGTTGAGCTGGGAGACTCCTGATCAGTTCCACCTCCTATGACCTCACACTTTCACTGACAAACCAGGAGCCTCCATTTCTTGCTTGCAGCTTGGGCAAATTAATCTCATCACATTTGCCCAATGTGGGTGGGCAATGTCCTTTGAGTTCAACACTACTTATCCGTTGCACACACAGCCCATGGCCCTGCCCACTCAAGAATCTCCAAATCCCAGGGTGAACGCTAACAGGAATTGATAGCACCACTTGTGAGATCCCCAGCTTCCGCAGAGGTTGAAAAAGCAGTGTAAAATGCTTTTTTTTAATTTTTTTTGAGAAATCCTTTTATTGCGATTTAACAAACACAGACAAACAAACATAAAACTGAGAACCAGTAAGGCAAACACATTGATGGAACCCTTGCAAGGGTCACAGCGCAAGACCATAACCAATACAGCACTTCAGTTAAATAAACAAGGGTCGAATCAACTACAGGCAGGGCCGGCGTTAGGGGGGGGGGCAAACTGGGCAACTGCCCAGGGCCCCGAATGTCCAGGGGCCCCGGGTCACTGTCAGCAGCGGGCTCCAGGGGCGGACTGAGCGGTCGCCGGTCAGGCACTTCGGACGTGAAGGGAACCCGCCGCCCAGTACAGCACTAATTCACCCGATGTTGTCTCAGAGACAACATCGGGCTATCGGGAACTGCCGCTCGGCGACCAGTGCTATGGAAGTGGGAGGAGGGGAGGGGCCCTGCGGCCGCCGCTATAGAACTAGGAGGCGGGGCCTGGCGGCCAGTTCTATATTGAAGTGTGAGGAGGGGAGGGGCCCGGCGGCTGTCTCTACTGAAGTGGGAGGAGGGAAGGGACCCGGCGGCCAATGGCATTGAAGTGGGAGGAGGGGAGGGACCCGGCAGCTGTGCTATGGAAGTGGGAGGAGGAGCCCGGTGGCCAGCGCTGCATCTGTGGGAGGAGGGGCCCGGCGGCGCTGCCTTTCTATGGTGTCCTCATAAGTGATGACAGAGGTCAGTGAGTAGATAATAAGCAAGCCCAGCTAACTACCACATCCACTGACACCCCCACCAACATGTGATCTCCCCTAAATTCACCATAGTGCCAGTGGTGAACTTGGGGGAGATCACATATTGGTGGGGGTGTCAGTGGTGAATTGTGTGGTGGGGGGACGACGACACAGCAGTGGTGAACTTGGGGGACATCACATATTGGTGGTGGTGTGGGGGGTATGACACAGCAGTGGGGAATTTGGGGGACATGATCACATATTGGTGGGGTTGTCAGTGGTGGTGTAGGGGTGGGAATGACACAGCGTGGTGAATTTTGTGGGGAAATCGCAAATTGGTAGGGGGTCTGTGGCACAAACCCCCTACCAATATGTGATTTCCCCACAAAATTCACCACCGCTGTGTCATCCCCACCACCACACAATTTACCACTGACACCCCCACCAATATGTAATCTCACCAAATTCACCACTGCTGTGTCATTCGGAGGGAATGACACAGTAGTGGTGAATTTGGTGAGGAGATCAGTGGTGAATTGTGTGCGGGGGGGGGGGGGTATGATACAGTGGCGGTGTAGCCCCCCCCCAAAACCACACAATTCACCACTGACACCCTAATATGTGATCCCCCCCACCAAATTCGCCACACCTTCCCGTCCGCCATCAGAGAAGAGGCAGCGGGCGGCGCCGACCGAGTCGCAGCTCCATGGAGGAGGAAGAAGTCGACTCCCGAGCAGCACGGTCGCCAGGGAGTCGGGGCGGTGACGGGCGGCGCGCATGCAGGTCGAGACGAGGACTCGGAGGGAGAAGACGTCCGACCGAGTCCCGAGCAGCACGCCAGGCACGGTGACGGCGGTGGCACCAGAGGTAAGTGAAGTCCTCCGGGAGGGGGGGGGTCACGCATTGATGGGGACATGCTGGACACTGCATTGATGGGGACATGCTGGTCAGGTCACTGCATTAATGGGGGACATGTTGGTCACTGTGCATTGATGGGGGACATGCTGGTCAGGTCACGGTGCATTGAATGGGGACATGCTGGTCAGGTCACTGTGCATTGAATGGGGGACATGCTGGTCAGGTCACTGTGCATTGAATGGGGACATTCTGGACACTGTGTATTGATGGGGGACATGCTGGTCACTGTGTATTGATGGGGGACATGCTGGTCACTGTGCATTGATGGGGGACATGCTGGTCAGGTCACTGTGCATTGAATGGGGACATTCTGGACACTGTGTATTGATGGGGGACATGCTGGACACTGTGCATTGATGGGGGACATGCTGGTCACTGTGCATTGGTGGGGGACATGCTGGTCACTGTGCATTGAATGGGGACATGCTGGTCACTGTGCATTGATAGGGGACATGCTGGACACTGTGCATTGATGGGGGACATGCTGGACACTGTGCATTGATGGGGGACATGCTGGGCACTGTGCATTGAATGGGGACATGCTGGTCACTGTGCATTGATAGGGGACATGCTGGACACTGTGCATTGATGGGGGACATGCTGGACACTGTGCATTGATGGGGGACATGCTGGGCACTGTGCATTGAATGGGGACATGCTGGACACTGTGCATTGATGGGGGACATGCTAGACACTGTGCATTGATGGGGGACATGCTGGACACTGTGCATTGATGGGGGACATGCTGGTCACTGTGCATTGGTGGGGGACATGCTGGACACTGTGCATTGATGGGGGACATGCTGGACACTGTGCATTGATGGGGGACATGCTGGACACTGTGCATTGGTGGGGGACATGCTGGACACTGTGCATTGGTGGGGGGACATGCTGGACACTGTGCATTGGTGGGGGGACATGCTGGACACTGTGCATTGAATGGGGACATGCTGGACACTGTGCATTGATGGGGGACATGCTGGACACTGTGCATTGATGGGGGACATGCTGGACACTGTGCATTGAATGGGGACATGCTGGTCACTGTGCATTGAATGGGGACATGCTGGACACTGTGCATTGATGGGGGACATGCTGGACACTGTGCATTGATGGGGGACATGCTGGACACTGTGCATTGAATGGGGACATGCTGGTCACTGTGCATTAATAGGTTACATGCTGGACACTGTGCATTGATGGGGGACATGCTGGACACTGTGCATTGATGGGGGACATGCTGGGCACTGTGCATTGAATGGGGACATGCTGGACACTGTGCATTGATAGGGGACATGCTGGACACTGTGCATTGAATGGGGACATGCTGGACACTGTGCATTGATGGGGGACAAGCTGGACACTGTGCATTGATGGGGGACATGCTGGACACTGTGCATTGAATGGGGACATGCTGGTCCCTGTGCATTGATGGGGGACATGCTGGTCACTGTGCATTGAATGGGGACATGCTGGACACTGTGCATTGAATGGGGACATGCTGGACACTGTGCATTGAATGGGGACATGCTGGTCACTGTGCATTGAATGGGGACATGCTGGTCACTGTGCATTGTGGACACTGTGCATTAAATGGGGACATGCTGGTCACTGTGCATTGATGGGGGACATGCTGGTCACTGTGCATTGTGGACACTGTGCATTGATGGGGGACATGCTGGTCACTGCGCAGTGAATGGGGACACGCTGGTCAATCTTGAACCAACCTAATGATTGTTTGTTAAGTCACGCAATTTTTTACAGCGTTTTTTGCCGCAAAGCAATGCCTATTACATTTTTCTGTTTGCGCCCCCCCCCCCCCCCCCAAAAAAAAATTTTGAGCACCAGCCGCCACTGGTAATTCGTATGTGTCCTGGATTAAAGGGGTGAGGTAGCAACCCTACCCCACCTAGACCTGGCAATTTACTATTGTAATGCTCTGGTTTTGTCCATGTATGATTTTTGTAATGCACTGGTCTTGGTTTGTGAATTATTTATATTGCACTTGTTTATAAATTATTGCACTTTTGTTCCTTGTGTCTAAGGATTGTGTAGGGTGTCTGGAGGCGGGATGTGGGTGTGTCTGGAGGCGGGGCAAGGGTGTAACTGGAGGCGGGACATGGGTGGGGCCTGGAAGGGGGCCCTTGATTTATTTTGCCCGGGGGCCCTGAGGGTTCTCAGTCCGCCCCTGGCGGGCTCCATTTTACAAAGGGGCCACGTCACTGTCAGGAGCCCATAGCACCGATCTTACAGATTCCTAGCGCACCTGTGGAAGGACACGGCCTCTCTCTTCCCTTTCCCTTGCCGGTTGGTGCAATTGGGTGCCGCGCAGCATATCACCATATATGGCGCCTATATTTTTGGTAGAATATAAAAAAATTTGGGGCCCCACTTTTAGGTTTGCCCAGGGCCACACTTTGTCTAAAACCGGCCCTGACTACAGGTACAGCATGACTCCTTTGAAGCATATAAAACAGCAAGATATTAGGCAATCATAGGCGAAATGAGAACTAGAGAACAAAAAATTTGGCAAAGGCACCTAGCCCTTTAAAAAAGATATTAAAACCTGCTGCCCCTTTAATTGTTTAAAACAATAAATAAGTACATATAATGGGTAAAAAGGCGCTGGTAATCTTTTGCTGGATATAAATACTATGGTATCACGTATTTTATAAATATTTGAAAATAGTATAAAATAGTATGACAAAAATATATAAAAATATACGTGCTTGTACAAAGTGCAAATGTGATTAATACGTATCAAGGTGCTTACTAGTGCTAAAGTTACAGGTGCTGGCTTTTACTAGTGCACAAATTATATAAATATATTGTTATCTAGTTAGTGCAACAAGCAAAAAGGTGCTTACTGGTGTATAAACCTAATATATTTAAAGTGCAAGTGCTGACCTTGATTTTTTACAAAAAAATTAATATAAATCAAAAAAGTGCTTGCTGGTGTATCCACCAATAAATTAAATCACATACAATTAAATTATAACAATATTAGTGCCCAAAAACATGTGAAAAAAGTGTCTCTAGAATTCTGAGCAATTCGTGCAACCAGATTGTGCTTTTATAATCTTTGATTGTTTCCTTTTCAAAGTGCTCCAGGTGCTGGGGTGTATCACACGTGGCCTCTTACCAGCTTCCGACAGGTCACAAGGACCCCCAATGCCTGTGATCCCTTTAACTGGGTGGATCAGACCTCTCCTCGGTTCCTTGAATATCCTGCTCCTACGTTACTCGAAATGGACCATATAGTCCGCACATATAAAGATATGGAAAAATAGCCTCCAATAGTGAAATATTGTTTATTCAAATAAAAATACACTATAGGATAACAATTTGCCTCTTACTATTTGTTGTGCCCTCCTGGCACTGGGCAATTCGGCAGTACAAATCGTACGGGTATTGGGAAGATATCCTCAGGGGATCTGCAGCACCCTCCTGTATCTCCTTTCCCTGTTTTGTTTGCGGCGGTCGGCGTGCGTCCCAGCCACTGCTTCGAATGCCTACGTTCCTGTTTCCGGGTTTAGCAATGACCACAAGGCATTTCGCTCTTGTGCGTCATCAGGCGGTCTCTGCTACCCGGATTGTCATGCACTAAATATCGCTGTCATTGTTTTGATTGGCTGATGCTCGATCTCTCTACCGCATCACCATTCCTTTTTGTTTTTCGGCTGACACTAAATAATGATTTTTCTTTTATCAAATAGCATCGATCTTTATGTAATCCATTTGAATTATTACTTATAATAGGATTTTGCTGCAAATCATCCGGGTATGTTCCCACTACCCGCATCGGCCATACAGCATTTATTAAAGATCCATAATTGTCAAACATAGTTATTAAACATACATATATTTCAAACCAAATATATTCATTCATTAAATCTTTATTAATATTGTATTATTTAAAATTGTATATTTTATATTAATTCCTTTAGGTGCTAATTCAGCTCATAGCGCCATCTAGTGGGCATATATAGGGACATATTTATATTATTATTATTATTTTATTCTATGAACAGGAGTGATTTATCACTATTCCAATAGGACAATCTTTTTCTATATTAAAAATATATTGTATAAAATCATCAATTATAAAAATATTAATATCATAAAAGTTAATTATTAGCTTATTAATACTGAATATTAAAATTGAAAAAGATGCAAGGGATGTTATTTATTAATAATCATTTTAATATTTTTTTTATTTTTTTTTTTTTATTATTTTTTTTTAAAACTATAAAATTGAGAACTAGAGTGGCTCCATGATGGGGAGAAATATTCAGAGGGTGGTACAATGCAGTGAAACAAATCATCTCAGGGACATGTCCGAGGCCGTGGAGGACTCAGCCAGCCACTTGGACCAAACCTTGTCATATTTGTGGGGGCATCCCCTGTACACTATATTGTCAAAAGTATTGGGACACCTGCCTTTACACGCAAATTAACTTTAATGGCATCCCAGTCTTAGTACGTAGGGTTCAATATTGAATTGGCCCACCCTTTGCAGCTATAACAGCTTCACCTCTTCTGGGAAAGATGTCCACAAGGTTTAGGAGTGTGTCTATGGGAATGTTTGACCTTTCTTCCAGAAGCGCATTTGTGAGGTCAGGCACCGGTGTGGGTAAAAAGGCCTGGATCGCAGTCTCTGCTTTAATTCATCCCAAAGGTGTTCTATCTGGTTGAGGTCAGGACTCTGTGCAGGCCAGTAAAGTTCATCCACCCCAAACTCGCTCATTCATGTCTTTATGGACCTTGTTTGTGCACTGGTGTGCAGTCATGTTGGAATAGGAAGGGACCATCCCCAAACTTCCCGCAAAGTTGGGAGCATGAAATTGTCCAAAATGTCTTGGTATGCTGACACCTTGAGAGTTCCCTTCACTGGAGCTAAGGGGTCATGCTCAACCCCAGAAAAACAACCCCACACCATAACCCCCCCTCCACCAAATGATTTGGGCCAGTGCAAAAAGCAAGATCCATAAAGACATGGATGAGCGAGTTTGGGGTAGAGGAAGTTGATTGGCCTGCACAGAGTCCTGACCTCAACCTGATAGAACACCTTTGGGATGAATTAGTGCGGCAACTGCGAGCCAGGCCGTCTCATCCAACATCAGTGCCTGACCTCACAAATGCACTTCTGGAAGAATGGTCAAACATTCTCATAGACACTCCTAAACCTTGTGGACAGCCTTCCCAGAAGAGCTAAAGCTGTTATAGTTGCAAAGGTAACAAATCAGAGAAAAACAGAGGTGTCTGTTTATTAAGCAGCAGGGAATTGCCGCTGCTGAGTACAAGGCACGGGCATTCTCAGAGGAGACCACTCTCCTCATTACCTCACACTACACCTCCTAATAATAAAAATAAAGTCCCCCTACACAAAATATATATCTCTTTTTACTCTGCTTTACCAGTTTTGGGGGGCTTTGTAAAGGTGGGGGGGGGGGGGGGGCTTTTTTACTGTCTTGATTGATCTGATTGAGGAAGAAGGAAGTCGATTACCTCCCACCTTCCACCTCAGTTCTCAGGGAATTCTCTCTTCTCTCCCCAAATCTACAACTCTGGGCTGGGAATTCTGGGAGGGAGAATTCTGACAGATAGCCCATGAGGGGCAGAGAACACACCTTCATAAACCGGCCATTTCTGTTTCTGTCAATGACAGATTCTCTGTTTGCTGAGATGATGTTCTCTGCTGATCCTCTCAGTTTCATAAACTGCTAATAAACGGTGTGGATGGAGGAATCTGCTGTTGGGGTTTGTGACGAGACCAATCTCGCCACTGGGCGTTTGAGAAGCCTGCTTGCTCGCCTCCTGCAATGGGACTATGGACCCTCTCATCAGCCCATGCTAAACGTAAACCCCATGGCAATTTGACTGTGTTTGTGGCATCTGAGCGCTGTTTGGATATGTTGAGCGCTCAGATCCAGGCTATCTGGGGATGGGTTGAATGTGGGGGTTCTGTTCAGTAGACTGGGAGTTATGCATTTTTGTGTCTTTTTGTGTTTCTTTAAACATGTGGCTAATGGAGCCTTGCCTCTCCTGGAAGCTAAAACGTATTCCTGTAAACTGTAAGGAACAGGAAGCCAACTCCTAATATGGGCATTACAGGAAGTTCTGAGGAGACTGGCGGTCTATTGACACTCAGAGTAATGTGTATTGAGGGCTCATTAGGGAACCATTGTTCTGTGTCTGACTGTTGTGTGCATTGATTGCCCCCTGGGGCTTCTGTCTCCTTGCATTGGTCAAAGCTATCTGACCAATCCCTGTTGACTCATTTTCAAGCCCTCATCTGCATATACTGGAGAGGACCTTGGTGAGAACTGCAAGTGCTTTGCAATTGACCAATGGGAAGGCGG
Source organism: Pelophylax lessonae (assembly GCF_965119305.1). Classification (NCBI taxonomy): domain Eukaryota; kingdom Metazoa; phylum Chordata; class Amphibia; order Anura; family Ranidae; genus Pelophylax; species Pelophylax lessonae. The sequence goes on along the minus strand of NC_138771.1, from coordinate 556,120,179 downwards.
TTGTTGGGGGAGGGATGTTCCAATTTCTGTATAAAAGTGTGCTCTGTTCTTCCAATAAAGGTTGTGCCTGTTTTACCCTCATCTCGGAGCTTTGTCTCGTTATTGGGGGAATCTGCTGCAGGGATTGCTATGGTCTTCCATACTCCCTTAGAGAATCACTAAGCTCTTGTAAGAGCTTGTGAAAGAGCTTGTTCGTGCTGCACTCTCTGGGGAAAGAGAGGTTCACCCACAGGAACCTGGGGCCTTGTCGTTGGTCCAGGGTGGGTAGGAGATGCCAAGACCCTAACCAAGCTGCGGCGGTTCGTGGAGTCTGAAGTGCTTACGGTGTCTGGTGGAGTGCTTGGAGCCCTCTGGAAGCACTAGGAGCATCTGTCAACGGAGGTACCTGCTCAGGGGTGCCCTGTTCCGTAACAGGGTTTTTTTTTTTTTGTCAGCCCACTTGCCAGTAATTGTGATATTGGGCATGTCTGTAAATTTTCTGTACAGTCGGTTGCATTATAAACCCCACCATATTGGAAGAAGGGAAGCTACAACATGACACTAATTAGTTTAAAGAAATAATTTTAATGATCCCTGCTATTCCACTTGGAATTTGTTGTGTGTGTGTGTGTGTTTTTTTTTTTCTGTGACTCTTTGAGAAGATTTCTCTTCACTTCCTGTCCAGAGACACAACAAAGTGAGAGAGAAATCTCTCCAAAATTAGGGAAGATCTGCTCTTATAAAGCTGTTACTGGAACAGGTAGATTTCCCTTCAAGTCTTATTTTGCCAACAACTATAAGTTTGGATTTCCCACCACTTTCTGTCCCTGTGACAACAATCACTAGGGTGAACTGAAAAGATGACTCTCCAACGGGGATACAGACAGCAATAAAAACATGACATGTTCTAATCCTTCCCCTTTCCATCGGAAACCAACAAAAAATGTTGGCCGTTGTCTAAAAAAATCCTCCATGTGATAATCTCCAGATGTGTTTATATAAACCCAGGACTGGTATAGAGGCGCTCTTAGGTCTTACAGAGGAGATGGATCAAAATGGCAGCATTTTTTTTTTTTTTTGTCAACGTTTCAATAAAGCTCAGTCCATCGTTCTTGTTTATATATTTATTTATTAATGTTATTAGGACCTCTTTCTATATAAAGCATTTTGAAAATGAATTAATTTAGCTGTATTGATTTTTTTCACTTTTTTTGACAGGTGTTTTCCCAGATAAAGCCAGCTTTTCTCTACATGCTGTATTGATTGACCACTTCATGCGTGGAGCTTGGTACCCCACTGGAGGTGCCAGTGAAATCACATACCACCTCGCACCAACAATTGCAAAGGCTGGGGGGGCTGTGCTCTCAAGAGCTACAGTGGAACAGATCCTGCTCAATAGAGATGGAAGAGCATATGGTAAGCATGATAAAAATATGTGTGTGATGGTGGCTATACATGCTTTGTTAAATGCTCAAATACTCTGCGTGTGTGTGTGTGTGTACACACTGATCAAAAAAGTTAAACACTTTAAGAACACAACAAATTCCACCGGCCAGAACCACCTCACCGGAAGTGACGTATGACGCTGGTTGCCACTCTACGCGTTTCGTCGGTGCGACGTCATCTGGGGCGGTCACTTCCGGTGAGGTTATTCTTGCCGGTGGAACGCGGAAGCGCCGCGCGGACCGAACGCCAGAAACACATCGTAGAGCTGACGGTGAACTTCTTACACAGTGAGTCGCTACATTTTTTCCCCCCAATGAAAATTGTACTACGCAATGGAAGCTTGTCTCGGTTTTGTATACTGACTCCCTAGATGCGAGCATAACTCCTCCGGTGCAATACCCGAAAGGGAAAATACTGCAGGCATCATACAAAAGGGACAAGTTACCAACCGGGCTGAGCGTGGAAAAAAGGGAGAGTATTTGGTAAGTGCTTTTACCTCCGGTATTAAGCACTCTTTATCTCCAGCACTTGCTTAAATAGCGCAACTCACCCACCACTCCACTGCACTTCCACCGGCTTACCCATCACGAATGTCAACCCCCCTTATTGCAAGGGGTTAGCACAATAAAAAATTTTTATGCACTCAATTTGCACTATGGCATTTTTTTACTGACCATTGGTTGATGGTCGCCTTTACAATATATATCGGTCAACTTGCACATAGACGGTACAATCCATCTATTAATTAGTACCGTAGATTACCATATATTTTTGCACTGTTTGCACCTTTCGTTTATATTATAAGGCACACAGCACTTTGATACGTGAGTTGTTTTATATTGAGTCATATAAAGGTGATCTCGTGCGCTACTCTTTTTCCATTTATTTATCTGCAAATATTTTCCACTATTTGTTTAAGTAGCAGCAGTATTGGTTCATTATAACAGTCAAGAGATTGACTCCTCCTCAAGCGCAAAGATATATTCTTCTCGACAGTGGGTGTCTAAGTTTATATATATTTTATAGCACTTTGATACGGTTTCAACACCATTGTTGTTACATAAGCACAGTGCACTTTTATCCTTTGTGGGACCACACACACCATTGATTTGATGTACAAGGTGGTAGCGCCCTACACCAACACCCCCTGACCCATACTATTTTTTACCCTTGTGGTAAGTTGGAGGCAGCATAACCATCTGGTCCACCCGGTTACTGTACCATAAAAACAGCCAAACAAGTTCATTATTTGAGGGATTATCCATAACCCCTAATTTTACTCTTATAATGAAATACTTACCTTAAAACGAAGCCCCGACACGGACCCCCGGACACCGCTGTGGGAGCGGACAGGATCCCTCGGCGTCTCTTCTGGGTTCGGTGGCTCCATCGCTGTGAGTGGCCGGAGCCGCGATGACGTCACTCCCACACATGCGCGCAGGGGATCAACTTTCTGGCAACTTCACAGCAAGGAACTCTGAAGGTCCGCCGGACCTTCAGAGCGCATGCGCCGCTAGCGTCAGCGGCTGCATGCAGTGCAAATATCTCCTAAACCGTGCAGGTTTAGGAGATATTATTGTATCTACAGGTAATCCTTATTATAGGCCTACCTGTAGGTAAAAGTCACAAAAATCGGTATACTACCCCTTTAACCTACAGAGGGCTGAATTCAAAGACACCCCAAAAATCAAAGTGAAAAAATGATGCAGCAGGCTAGTCCATTTTGCCGACATTTAATTGCAGCAACTCAAAATGGTACTCAGTAGTTTGTATGGCCCCCACGTGCTTGTATGCATGCCTGACAACGTTGGGGCATGCTCCTAATGAGACGACGGATGATGTCCTGGGAAATTTTCTCCCAGATCTGGACCAGGTTATCACTAAGGTCCTGAACAGACTGAGGTGCAACCTAGTGGTGTCAGGTGGACTGAAACATAACGTCCCAGAGGTGTTATATTGGATTTAGGTCAGGTGAGCGTGGGGGCCATTCAATGGTATCAATTCCTTCCTCCTCCAGGAACTGGCCACATACTCTTGCCACATGAGGCTGGGCATTGTTGTGCACCAGGAGAAACCCAGGACCCACTGCACCAGTGTAGGGGGTCTGACAATGGGTCCAAGGATTTCATCCTGATGCCTAATGGCAGCCAGGGTGCCATTGTCTAGCCTGTAGAGGTCAGTGCATCCCTCCATAGATATGCCTCCCCAGACCATCACTGAACCACCACCAAACTGGTCAGGCTGAATGATGTTACAGGCAGCATAATGTTCTCCAAAACTTCCCCAGACCCTTTCACGTCTGTCACATATGCTGAGGGTGAACCTGCTCTCATCTGTGAAAAGCACAGGGTGTCAGTGGTGGACCTGCCAATTCTGGTGTTTAATAGCAAATGCCAATCGAGCTACACAGTGCCAGGCAGTGAGCACAGGGCCCACAAGAGGATGTTTGGCCCCTTAGGTCACCCTCATGAAGTCTGTTTCTGATTGTTTGGTCAAGGACATTCACACCAGTGGCCTGCTGGTGGTCATGTTGTAGGGCTCTGGCAGTGCTCATCCTGTTCCTCCTTGCACAAAGGAGCAGATATCATTCCTGCTGATGGGTTAAGGACCTTCTACGGCCCTGTCCAGCTCTCCTAGAATAACTGCCTGTCTTCTGGAATCTCCTCCATGCTCTTGCTGGGAGACACAGAAAACCTGGCAATGGCATGTATTGATGTGCCATCCTGGAGGAGTTGGACTGCCTGTGCAACCTCTATAGGGTCCAGGTATCGCCTCATGCTTCCAGGAGTAAAACTGAGCCTAGCCAAATGCAAAACTGTCAGAAAAGATGAGTAGGAAAAAAAAATGTTAATGGCCTTCACCTGTAAAACCATTCCTGTTTTGGAGGTTGTCTCTTTGTTGCCCATCCAGTGAACCTGTTGTTAATTTAATTAACCGCAAAGCAGCTAAAACTGATTAACAACCCCCTCTGCTACCTAACTGACCAGATCAATATCCCAGGAGTTTAATTGACTTGATGCTATACTCTGATTAAAAAGTGTTCTTTTATTTATTTTTTTGAGCAGTGTGTACTGTATATGTCTGTATAATTAATAAGTGTGTGTATATATATATATATATATATAATTTAGAATATATATTTTTTAACAACCTGCAATCCTGAACAAAATACAATCTAATTAATAAATTAAGCATATCAGTTGTGTTGATGGGGGAATGCCTCCCCCAGCCCTGTAGTGTTCTGGTGGGGGAGACTTCCGGGGCTGGCAGAACACAGAATACTGCTAGCAGCTATAGCCGCCTGCAATAATTGAATGTAAGAAAATCTGACAGGCTGGTTGTAACCAATTTTATTGATGGATCGATTTGGGTACAATCATTGTGCCTATACATGGATCGAATCTTGGATGTTCCCTGCTAAACCAGCCGAATTTCAATCCATGTATGGCCGGCTTTATACAGAGAGGTAAAACCATAAACTTTTTCAATGGTAATTATTATACATCTTGCTGTTTTTCTTGGCAGAGTATCTTGCATTATTTGAAAAAAAAAGATTACAGGCAGCAAATCTGTTTATTCCTTTTCCATAAAGCAGTGCAAAAGTGCAGTAACTAGCAGCAGCCAATCGCAACTCAGCTTATTAAAGTTAGATCAGAGTGAGATCAATTCTAAATGGTTCATCTGGATTACAGAATGCGTTATTGAATAACTGTGATTATGTCTACATGAATGCGTTCTTTTTTTTCATGACTTTACATGTCTGAGTTGCTGATATACATTTAATCATGTCACGTCTGCCAGCCCTGGGGCTTTCTATGGCGAGGCCTGTGGAAGTTTTTGTCCTAAAGTCTCTTGTCAGCACCCAGCATGCTTTTTCATTGAGGTGTAAAATCTATGTATACAAAAAATAAAAGAAAAACCTATTTCTCCAATACACCTGTGATGGTTCCTATGTATCCAGGATATAGTATGTCTTGTAAAAGTTAGTCCCATTCAACTAGAATTGTTCTGTAATGTTCTAAGAACTGAAGAAATGGCTTGGATAAACTACAAAACGTCTTCAACAATAAAGAACAATTCCAGTTAAATGTGACTAACTACTATAGATCAGTGGCGTAGCATGGGTTGTCAGCACCCGGGGCAAGGCAAGTAATGTGCGCCCCCTAACCCGCGGGATTTTAGCACTCGAGTCTCTTCCACTAGATTTGTTAAAGAAACCCTTACCCCCTAAGCACATGTATTGTTTGTTATGAAAATACTGATGTAATTTAAAGTAAAATGCATCTAAATACAAGTTTGAATGACCAGCGTGCCCCCTTTCAATGCAGAATAACCAGAGTGCCCCCTTTCAATGCAGAATGACCAGCATGCCCCTTTTCAATGCAGAATGACCAGCGTGCCCCCTTTCAATGCAGAGTGACCAGCGTGCCCCCTTTCAATGCAGAATGACCAGCGTGCCCCCTTTCAATGCAGAATGACCAGCGTTCCCCCTTTTCAATGCAGAGAGACCAGCGTGCCCCCTTTCAATGCAGAGAGACCAGCGTGCCCCCTTTCAATGCAGAATGACCAGCGTGCCCCCTTTCAATGCAGAATGACCAGCGTGCCCCCTTGCAATGCACAGAGACCAGCGTGCCCCCTTTCAATGCAGAGAGACCAGCGTGCCCCCTTTCAATGCAGAATGACCAGCGTGCCCCCTTTCAATGCATAATGACCAGCGTGCCCCCTTTAAATGCAGATAGACAAGCGTATCCCCTTTAAATGCAGAGTGACCAGCGTGCCCCCTTTCAATGCAGACAGACCACCGTGCCCCCTTTCAATACAGACAGACCAGCGTGCCCCCTTCAATGCAGAGAGACTTACCTACAGAGGCGGCTTCTCCTCAGTTTCCCAGTGACTCCTCGAGTCCTCCAGCCTCCTCCTCGGCCAATGGAATGCATTCGCCTTTTGGACAATCAGGAAGTGGGTCTCGGACCCGCTTCCTGATTGGCCAGGAGGAGGATCCGTGTGACAATAGCGAATTTTCATTTGCTATTGTCACACAATGGGTGGGCTCGAGGCGCACTGCTCTGCGCCCCGGGTCCACCCTTTTTTGAAGCCTATTAGAGCCTCTGGCTCTAATCAGGTGATTAAAAAAAAAACACTCTGTGACAGCTCCAGGCTGCTGACTCACTCGCTGCTAAACTGACTGAGCAGTGAGGAGAGGCGGCATAGGCGGGGCTTGGCTTGCAATGCCACCCCACTCTACACCAATGTACAAGTGAGGCTCAGTCTAGCCCCGACCCTACCTGCCATTTTCAGCCATAGGGCGGCCGCGCTGGACATCTCCCAGCCTAAAGATGGAGGCAGCCGCAGACAGTGTGTGAACTGTGTATGTCAGAGTCAGACAGACAGAGTGACACTGCGGATGTGCCCCCCCCAGATTTTGCGCCCGGTGCAGCCGGCTGCCCCTGCACCCCCCACGCTATGCCACTGCTATAGATATCTTTCCTATATGTGCATTTCCCATGTTTTGTCTCTTTTAAAACAGTGCAAGTACAGATTTGATTTAGTCAGAAATCCAGTGTATGCCTAACTTCCTGAGGTGAGCTGACAATGCAGTACTGAAATCTTAAAAAACTATGGACAATTTTTTTTTTTTTTTCATTTTAGATAGCGCAAGGGAGGGTTAGAATATTACTATTTTTTTTTTTTTGCCATTTGTGTCCCATTGTGGGGATTTCTTTCACTCCCTGTCCAATAGCCAAACAGGAAGTGAAAGGAAGTCTCTGCAAATTAAGGTAATTCTTTGGAGACCCCCCAGGAGACCAGAACTAGTGTCCTTATTGGAAGATTTTCCCTCTCTTACTTTACAACCCAAAATTTGGATTTTTTTTTTTTACTTTCAATGATCATGGTAAACATGACCAATTCGAGAAACTGAATCTCCTTAACGGAACCACAGGACGCAATAAAAACTGGCAGGTGCTCTAATCCCTCTCCACTCTATCCAAAGCTAAAAAAACCTTTGCCTTTAGTTGTATTTGAAGCATAACTTCAGGTTTTTCAGGTTTTAGTGAAGTTTAGTGTTGTCCAGAGGAAGCTGGAAGTTGGCAGCTGTCCTGTAAAGACCCTAAATTGATCCCTGTGAATGTTCAATGTTCTGAAAAGTGCAATGGATACCAGAAGTTGTGCATAGGCACAATGTAACCAGATGCTAAAGAAACTTGCCTCATGGTTTTCGGCTGTGAGGCCTTAGACTGTCCAATACTCACAATTGCATAAGGAGAAGATTGTCCACTAATTGCTATGTGCTAATCCTTTTGGAGTATCCCATGCCCTAGCCCCTCTCCTGGTAAAGTTTCTTCAAGCAATAAATCTTAAAAAGTCATCCTCTAGACTAGGGGTGTCAAACTAAATTTCATTGCGGGCCGCATCACCATTATGGTTGCCCTCAAAGGGCCGGTTGCATCTGTAGGACTAGATGTCCAGAGCACACCACCCCTCTTACATCACATATCAGGAGCCCTCCACCATCAGAAGTCAAGAGTCCCACCCTCCATTACATCACAGTGCACCCCTCTTACCTTGCTGCTGGGAAGAAGCTGGGGGCAGAGCTGGGAAGCAGAAAGTCCTGGGTCCGGAGGAGGACAAGAGAAGAGCTGGAATCTGCTAAATGCTGAGACCAGGGGAGGCAGAGACAAGGGGCTGCACAGATAGATGCAGGATCTGTAGGAGGAGTTCTGTCCTCCTCTCTGTTGCTGACTTTTAAAACAGGAGGGCAGGGACAATCCTCTCATTGGCTGATTAAGGGGTGTACAGCAGCTGCAGGAGAGGTGCGAGGACCATAAGAAATGGCCTGGAGAGCCGGATTTGGCCCGTGGGCCTTTTGTTTGACACATGTGCTCTAGACTGCGTTATTGAAGCCGGTGTGAATGAACTGGTGCTTGCGGTGGTGGGTAGCCTCTTTACTATTAGGGAAGAACCAGCTTTCACTAAAGGCCTCTGCGGGGGTAACACTACAACAATACAACAATAAATTACAATATGGCTTGTGTCACAAATATATATATATTTTTTTCCAAGAAAGTGGAGTTACCCTTTTAGGCACTGTTCACCTCTGCCCAATTCACCTCTGTGGATTACAGAATACTTCTCTCCTATGTTATGAAGATGAGGAGACAGTATGAAAAGTGTTATGAAGTCCTAATACACTCTTGCCCTAGGGTGACAACATTGCTCTTCTATTATACAATACAGTGTGTAAGTGTTGTCACCCTAGGGCAGGGGTCCCCAAACATTCTAAACAAAGGGCCAGTTTATTATCCTTCAGACTTTAGGCCTCATGCACACTGGACGTTTTTGGAGCTGCTGTTAGTAGCGTCAGACGTTTTTTTTTGCAGCTGCAGAATGCCCATCCATGTTATTCTATGGCCTCATGCACACATTCTGGAGCTGCAGCGTCAAGCTGTAAAAACGTCTGACGCTGCTAAAGGCTGAATAACGTTGCTTAACGTGCGTTAAACCACGTTATACGTTTTTTTTTTTCTTCCATTAAAAATCAATGGCTCCCTACGGGAGCCTATTGATTTGAATGGAAGTCGCACCCGCCCCCCTTATGTCACAGATGACGTCACCTGTGACATAAGGGGGCGGGGTCTCCCGATGACTTCATCTGGCGGCCACGCCCCTAATGGCTATATAATAAGCTGCAGAGACCGGAGACCGGCATAATCACCGGAGACGTCGTCGGAGGAGGACCGGAGGGAGAAGAAGAGCCGACAGCAAAAGAGCAGAAGACCAGAAGACCGGATAGGAGAAGACAAGACAAGCTGAGCGGACAGCTAAAGAGCAGAAGACCGGAGAGGAGAAGACAAGAAGAGAGGACAGCAAAAGAGCAGAAGACCGGAGAGGGAGAAGACCAGATGAAGATTTTTATTAAACTTTCCAAAACGTCTCCTGTCGTTATTTACACACACTGCCTTTTATGGGGTGAATGGGTAGGGGTACAGTGTACCCCATACCCATTCACATAGGGAGAGGGTCCAGGATCTGGGGGGCCCCCTTGTTAAAGGGGGCTTCCAGATTCCGATGAGCCCCCTGCCCGCAGACCCCCACAACCACCGGCCAGGGTTGTGGGGATGAGGCCCTTGTCCTCATCAACATGGGGGCAAGGTGCTTTGAGGTGGGGGGTGCAGAGCCCCCCCTGCCCCAAAGCACCCACACCCCCCCATGTTGAAGGCGTGTGGCCTGGTATGGTCCAGGGGGGGTGGGGCCGCTCGCTCGTCCCCTCCCCTTTCCTGGCCTGCCGGACTGCATGCTCGCATAAGGGTCTGGTATGGATTTTAGGGGGGACCCCACGCCGTTTTTTCGGTGTGGGGCTACCCTCAAATTCCATAGCAGACCCGAAGGGCCTGGTTTGGAACCTGGGGGGGAACCCCACGCCGTTTTTTTCCCCATTTTGGCGTGGAGTTCCCCCTCAAGATTTTCACAGCGCAAGTCGTGCCACAAGTCGGATCACCCTGATCCGACTTGCGGTGCGACTTCCATTCAAATCAATAGGCTCCCATAGGGAACCATTGATTTTGAATGGAGGCAGAAAAAACGCTGCTAAAAGCTACTGTGGCCAAACGTGCAATAACGCTAATGGAAAAAGCTACTAAAAGCACGTTTTTACAGCTGCTTTTTCCTGGCGTCAAGAAACAGCTTTGGAGCTCGTTTTTATGACGCCCTGTGTGCATGGAGCCTTAGAGTCGCCGGACTATGGGCAGTAGGAGAAGAAAATGTCCTGGTGTTCGGTAACCATGCCCCATCGTTGGTGTCAGTGGGAGGAATAGTGCCCCATCCTTGATGTCTATTAGAGGAATAATGCCCCATTCTTGGTGTCCGTTAGAGGAATAATGCCTTATTAATGGTGTCAGAGGGGGGAACAGTGACCCATCATTGGTGTCCATAAGAGGAATAATGCCCCATCTTTGGTGTCCGTGAGAGAAATTATGATTCATTATTGGTGTCCGTGGGAGGAATAGTGCCCCATCCTTGGTGTCCGTGAGAGGAATAATGCTTTATCATTAGTGTCAGTGGGAGGACTAGTGCCCCATTATTGGTGTCCATGAGAGGAATAAAGGAATAATGTCCCATCCTTGGTGTCTGTGAGAGGAATAATGCTTCTATATTGGTGTCAGTGTGAGGAATAGTACCCCACCGTTGTCAGTGGGAGGAATAGTGTCCCATCGTTTGTGTCCATGAGGGGAATAGTGCCCCACCATTTATGTCCATTGGGAGGAATAGTATTCCATCCTTTGTGTTAGTGAAAGGAATAGTGCCCCATCATTGATGTCCAATAGGAGGAATAACATTCCATCCTTGGTGTTCGTAAGGGGAATAGTGCCCCATTATTGACTGTCCTCCAGTAGGAGGAGTAGTGTCCCATTACTGGTGTCAGTGGGAGGAATAGTTTACCATCATTGGTGTCAATGGGAGGAATAGTGTCCCATCATTTGTGTCAGTGAGAGGAATAGTGCCCCATCATTGGTGTTAGTGGCAGGAATGGTGCACCAAGGGCCAGATAAAAGCAAGCAAAGGGCTACATCTGGCCCCCGGGCCTCAATTTGGAGACCACTGCTCTAGGGCATTACTGGCATAATCCGATGAAAATAAAATAGAAGACTATAGCAGCCACCACATCGAAGGACTGGTATTCTGCCATATTTAACATTTTTATTTTAAGTTTAGATACATTAAGTATAAGTATCACAAGTCATAATTGCTGTCATTTATTGCAGGTGTCTCTGTCAGAGGAAAAGGCATGGATCCAGTGAATATTTTTGCTCCTATTATCATTTCTGATGCTGGAATATTTAATACATATGAAAAACTTCTACCTCCTGAGGCCAAATCACTCCCAGGTGAGTGTAGTGTGCAGACGCTGTGTATACCAGAGATAAGAGGTATGAATATAAAAATACATAAATCATCAGAGACTCGAAGAATTCGTTTTCAGTTGTTTAGTACTGAGCCAGTCTTGGTTCAGTTATCGCATATATGTTTTCTTCTTGCAACTCTGTAGATGGGGAGTCAGTTTAATATCTTCCTGAAAGATAGCTTTAAATACCCATTAGTATAGTTATATTCAGTAAAAATCATTACCTTTATTAAAATCAATAAACTTATTTTAAATGGGACTAATGTAAATCTCTGAATTTGACATGGCATGAGCGTCTTGATATCCCCAGACAGACCGGCTTGGGCACAATGAGGAAGGGGTAGCAGTAGGGGCCAATTGGGGTTGCAGCATGCCCTGTGCTAATAAGGAACATGCTAACTGCAGGACCGGTGCTAGAATATTTGGCACCCTAGGCAAGACCAGATACTTGCACCCCCCCTAAAAAAAATGTACACATTGCCCCCTTCCTGTACATAATGACCCCCCCCCTTTTAACCCTAAACTCCCCTTCCTGTATACACTGCCCCCTTTAATCCTACACCCCCTTGCTGCACACACTGCCCCCCTTTAACCCTACACCTCCCTTCATATACACACTGCCCCCCTTTAACCCTACACCCCCCTTCACACCCTATACACACTACCTTCCTTTAATGCTACACACCCCTTCTTGTACACACTGCCCCTCTCCCCTTCTTGCACACACTGCCCTTCTTTAATGCTACACCCCCTTCCTGCACATACTGCCCCTCTTTAACCCTACACCCCCTTCATATACACACTGCCCCCTTTAACCATACACCCCCCTTCCTATACACACTGCCCCCCTTTAACCCCACACACCCCTTCATATACACACTGCCCCCTTTAACCCTACACCCCCTTCCTATACACACTGCCCCCCTTTAACCCTACACACCCCTTCATATACACACTGCCCCCTTTAACCCTACACCCACTTCCTATACACACTGCCCCCCTTTAACCCTACACCCCCTTCATATACACACTGCCCCCCTTTAACCCTCTACACACCACTTCTTGTACACACTGCCCCTCCCCCCTTCCTGCACACACTGCCCTTCTTTAATGCTACACCCCCTTCCTGCACACACTGCCCCCCTTTAACCCACACCCCCCCTTCATATACACACTGCCCCCCTTCAACCCTACACACCCCTTCATATACACACTATCTTCCTTTAATGCTACGCACCCCTTCTTGTACACACTGCCCTTCTTTAATGCTACACCCCTATCCTGCATACACTGCCCCCTTTAACCCTACACGCACTTCATATACACACTGCCCCCCTTCAACTCTACGCACCCCTTCCTATACACACTGCCCCCCTTTAACCGTACACACTGCCCCCCTTTAACCGTACACACCCCTTTTTTTTTTTTTTAGCTAACCTTTTTTTCTCCGGAACTTTTTTCCTGTGAGATCTTCAAGCAATTATGACGGTCTGGGCGACAGACTGGACCCCCATATCCAGTGGTCACCCCAGTCTTGCCAGCGAGCGCGTGAAGACCGTAGCTCCGCTCTGGGTCGGCCGCGACAGTCCCACTGGATGGGGACTGGCCCCGCAAATTAAACGTCTCGCCACGATGCACACGACAGGGTCTAGGTTTATGTCGCAGCGTTCCTATTTGGCCGACAGCACCCCTACTCCGCCTCCCTGGTGGATTTTGGGGTGGGCCCTCTCCCTGGGATGGTGTAGACCCTCACACTCCTGGGTTTCCCTCTGTCCTGTTGTGACCCCCCTCCTCTCCACCACCCCCCCTTACCCCCCTCCCATGTGGGGGAGTGTTTGAGCCTACCTGAGGCTGGGGCCTAGTGTGCAGGCCGCATTGGGGGGCCGGGGGAAGTGCGCCATCTGCGGTGCTTGACCCATCCTGCGTGGGGGGGGGGGGGCCTTGGTGAGGTTTTCTGCTGTGGATGGGCATTTTGGGGGGGTCCCCCTGTGGGTCCCGATTCCTGCTCTGGGCCGCCATTTTGTTGTAGCCTCTGTCTGCTTCTATGGTGGTGGCCATCTTGGTACACCCCTTTTCGGCCATTTTGCAGTAGATTTTTTACTGTGGAGGCCGGTGGGAGTGCCTGGAGGACAGTGTGTCATGAGGGTAGTCTCTCTCTCTCTCTGTGGGGGTCTGTTAGCGCATGCCTGACCTCCGGGAGGCGCTGTAGCACTGTGTGGCAGCTTTTAGAAAAACAAATGTAAATTTTGTCTTTTTTTTTTTTACGTTGCTGGCTTGTTCCTCAGGTTAAGTATGGACCCTGCAGGCCATTTGTTCCCATCTGACTCCCTCACGGAGGCCGCAGGGCCTTCTGGATCTCCACTGTCCGTCAATGCGTTTTTGGCAGTTCAGGAAGCATTTGGGCTCGGGTGAAGGTGGTAGGTGTGCTGAAATGTTTCTCCGCCGGGTCTGTTACCTCACACCCTGTCTCCTCGGATGATGAGGATGACATTTCTACCTCCCCTGCCATGACAGGCGCTGGTGGATGCACTGGCTGTTTCGGTGTGCGACATCCTGCAATTTGGGGGTCGCAGCGGCGGCTGCTCCTGGGGCGCAGGTGGCATCTGGCACTCACGTGCCATCTGGAGCTGCTCATTTTGCTGGCTGTTCATATAGGAGGGGACCATCTGAGACATTCCCCTGGGGTGTCTAAGCGGCCGTTAGACATTGCCCTTTTGGGGAGTCTCTGGTACAGAGGACTGTTCCGCCTTTGGTGGACGTTAGGGCTGAATGATAGTCGATATGATATCGACTATCGTTCTGTGGCCGTAGGCGATATTCATATCGCCGAGGTCACGATATTTGCATAGGCAGGGGGAGGGACTCGGAGGAGGACAGGAGGACTCGCAGACTTTCGTGTTAGGCAGGGACTCGGAGGAGAACTCACACATTCAATCCACTGCAGGCTGCAGCCCGCCCCACACGTTCAGTGAGTCTCACTCTCCGCCCTAGTTTTTTCAATGGCACATTCAGGCAACCAATCACGCCGTGAGCAGCTGCACAGCTAACCAATCACGCGTGCCTGCACACCTGATTGGTTCGCTGTGCCGCTACCCACGGCGTGATTGGCTCCCTGAATGTGCCATTGAGAAAACTAGGGCTGAGAGTGAGACCCACTGAACGTGTGGGGCGGGCTGCAGCCTGCACGAGTGAGTAATTTAATGTATGCGGCTGTGCTCCTTTCTAATCCACCGCTCCAGCCTCCTACCACCACTGCCAGTAGCAGTATATATGTGAAATACAATAATCTATATTGACATGGTGTGTATACAAAAAGGGAAAAGTAGATGTATGTATGTATGTATATGTAGAGGAAAATAAATGATTAATAATTCAGAGGTGATTTATATATTAATAATTTATTTTCCTCTACATATACATACATACATCTACTTTTCCCTTTTTGTATACACACCATGTCAATATAGATTATTTATTGTATTTCACATATATACTGGCAGCACCAATCACTTCCTCTTCCTTTTTATAATCTATTATATAACCCCTTCCAGGGTTATATTCTGAAGTGGGCTGAAGCCAACCTCCTTTATATTTCTCCATATAAAGGACGGGTCCCACAATATCGCAATATATATAGTTGGAAAAAAAATATCGCAATATATTTTTTTTCCAATATCGTGCAGGCCTAGTGGGCGTACGGTCTCTAGCTGAATGGGACTACCGTTGTTCCAGTGGAGGAATCCCTGTCCTTTAAGGACTTGGGGGATAGGATGGCGCGGGCTGTGGCCTGCGATCTGTGTTCCCTGGCGTAGTCTGCACTGGGAACAGTGTTTGTTTGCCCTTGCCACGCAGACTCTGACTTGGTGTGGGGCATGTCCCTCTTGCCCTGGGGGAGTGGTTGGACCAGTTGGCGCAGAGGCTGCAATTTGTTTGCGATGCCGCGCTGGTCGAGGCTCCCTTGTATGGATCACCTTGTTGTTTTGGGTGGTGGTTGTCCAGCATCTACTTGACCGTAGTGTTGGTCTGCGGATCAAACTTCTAAGATGGTCTTAATGGATCTCCCTGTTCAGGGGTATCGCCTGTTTGGCGCTGCCCTGGATGACATTATATAAGGGTCTCACAGGGGAAGAGTGTTTTCTTCAACAGGCTAACAAGGGTAAGGGCCTTTGTCGCAGTCGAGGTTCTTCCCTTTTGGCTCGCAACAGTTTCTTCGTCCCTCAGGGACGGTCGATGTGGCGAAGTCCTTCCAGACTTCCGCGTGTGGTTCCAAACGACCCTGGTCTGGAGGACATGAGATCGTTTTTTTCCAGACCTGCGGATTAGGCCTACTCGGCCTGAAGGTGCTTCCTCACCCATCTAAGGGGTGGAGGGAGGTCCTTGCCGGTCGGGGACCTGCGGCTGGCCCGGATCCCAGGCTGCTGGGTTCAGGAGGTCATGCAGTCCAGTTGCAAGATCGAGTCCCGATCCGTTTATTTCAGGTAAGGTTTTTTCTCTTCCAATGTACAGCTGTCCCCGGATCGCTTACAGGTGCTCTGTGGGGCAGTTCAGACTCTGGTTCAACAAGCTGGACCAGCTGGTCCTTTGATGGTTCCGTGCAGATCAAGTTGGTATCGGTTTGCACAGTGGTGGCTTCCCTGCATCAGGGGGACTCCTGGCCTCCATAGACATCAAGCTGCCTACCTTCACATCCTGTTATGTTTGGGACACCTACGGGTTCTCCATTTTTTGCCGTGGGGAAGGATCTCTATCGGTTTGTGGCGTTGCCCTTGGGTCTCACTTATGCTACTAGGGTCTGCACAAAGGTGTGGCTCTGGTCCTGGTGCTGTTGCAGCAGCAGGGCGTATCAGTCCGGGGTTCCTGGCCGATCTGCTTCTCTGTGTGGAGTCTCCTACGGTGCTGACAAACAAATTTGGAAGTCACCATGAGAACTCTGGAGGAGTTCAGATGGGTTCTGAACCTTCAGAAGTCATCCCTGGTCCCTTCCATGAGACTGGACTATCTGGGCCTGACTTTGGACTCGCCCTCAGTCCGGGTGTTTTCTCCCTCCGGGGAAAAAACTCTTGGAACTTCAGACTGCGGTTCATGTCCCGCACATGGTTGTCCCTTCAAACCTGTATGCGAGTTCTGGGACTGATTGGTGCCGTCTTTCGCTCCATCCCTCTCAGGGATCCCCAGAAGGCGATCCTTCTCGAATGGGACTAGAATCCAAACTCTCTGGACTTTCGGATCCGGCTGAGCTGGCTGAACAGGGAGTCTTGAGCTGAAATCCTTCCTCCCCTTTTTCCTGAACACTTATCACCGCGGATGCAAGCCTATCTGGGTGGAAAGGAGTCCTCGGCAGGTTCTCTGCTTCGGGAGTATGGTCCCTGAAGGATCCAGGTTACCGATCAATGTCCTGGGGCTGAGAGCGATCCGGCTTTGCCTGGTTCACTGGATTGGGCACCTGCAGCTGCCCAGTGCACGTTCAGTCGACTACGCCATGACCGTGGCTTATGTCATTCATCAAGGGGGCACCAAGGGTGTCCTTGCCTCCTTGGAAGTGTCAATTCTTTGTTGGGCAGTACGCATTGTTCCAGCCTTGGATGCAGGGGAATGGTGTCTTCATCCGGAGGTGTTTTTGCAGTTGTGCCTTCATTGGGGGCACTCCAGACGTGGACCTGTTGGTGTCGCATCTACTGGATAGTGCTGCGGTTTGTGGCCCGCTCCCGGGACCCTCTGGCGTGTGCAATGGTGGAACCATGGGTTCTGTCATGGGCAAGAACATTCGCTAAGTTCAACTTAAACGATGTCGTGGAGTTTAGCATGGTCACCTGCGCATGGCTGCAGCCAGCATGGTCGTATGTGCGTGCTCACGGATGGGCCAAGGTCAGTATGAGCTGCGGTCTGCCTTTCCTCCTCCCAAGTTGCTGCCAAGAATGTTTCGCAGGATCGAGGCGGAAGGGATTCCGGTCTTTCTCGTGGCTCCATACGGGCCTCACCGAGCTTGGTACGCCGGCCTGGACAGGCTAGCCACAGACGCTCCTTGGAGAATTCCTCTCAGGGAAGAGTTATTGTCTCAAGGGCCCATCTCCCGTCCGACTTTGCGGTCGCTGACTTTGCCGACTTGGCTGTTGAATGCCAGGTGCTGAAGGATGGGGGTTTGGCTGCTTCAGTGATTCCCACCCTGCTTGAAGCGTGGGAAGCAACTTCTAGGGTGATTTTTGTTCATCATACGAGACAGTCGTATATTGTGTGGGCTCCCCCTCACTCTTACTCGGTGGCCCGGATCTTGGCTTCCTTCAATGGTCACAAGTTAGCCTTGAGTACTGTCAAGGGTCAGGTTTCGGTTTTGGCAAATTTCTTCCAAAGGCCGTTGGCTGCCTGTGCCCTGGTGCGTGACTTCTTCCAGGGGGTGCGACCAGGGCCGGCGCTACCTATAGGCAAGGTAGGCGGCGGCCTAGAGCGCACACCAGTAGGGGGCGCTATGTGGAGAGCGGCGGGCATTGAAAGCAGAAGTGCGCTCTGCTCCCCAGCCATAGGAAGAGTTTGCTCCGCCCCTTCTCCAAGTGCAGGACCGGATCTCCTTTGGCTACCAGGCTCTTGTGTGGGTGTGAATTGCGGCCAGCTTTTAAAATCCTACCCGCCTTATCTGACTTCTCCTGCCTGCCTGCCTGCCCGCCTGCCCGCATGTCTGAGCCGTCCGCCCGCCCGCATGTCTGAGCCGTCCGCCCGCCCGCATGCATGCCTGAGCCGTTTGCCCGCCCGCATGTGTGAGCCGTCTGCCCGCCCGCCCGCATGTGTGAGCCGTCTGGCCGCCCACCCACCCGCATGACACCCGCCCGCATGCCTGAGCCGCCTGCCTGCCTCACCGGACACCCTGCTACCCCCCCTCACACCTGACACCCTGCTACCCCCCCTCACACCTGACACCCTGCTACCCCCCCTCACACCTGACACCCTGCTACCCTCCCCCCTCACCTGACACCCTGCTACCCTCCCCCCTCACCTGACACCCTGCTACCCCCCTCACACCTGACACCCTGCTACCCCCCTCACACCTGACACCCTGCTACCCTCCCCCCTCACCTGACACCCTGCTACCCTCCCCCCTCACCTGACACCCTGCTACCCCCCTCACACCTGACACCCTGCTACCCCCCCTCACACCTGACACCCTGCTACCCTCCCCCCTCACCTGACACCCTGCTACCCTCCCCCCTCACCTGACACCCTGCTACCCTCCCCCCTCACCTGACACCCTGCTACCCCCCTCACACCTGACACCCTGCTACCCCCCCTCACACCTGACACCCTGCTACCCCCCCTCACACCTGACACCCTGCTACCCTCCCCCCTCACCTGACACCCTGCTACCCCCCTCACACCTGACACCCTGCTACCCCCCCCACACCTGACACCCTGCTACCCCCCTCACACCTGACACCCTGCTACCCCCCCTCACACCTGACACCCTGCTACCCTCCCCCCTCACCTGACACCCTGCTACCCCCCTCACACCTGACACCCTGCTACCCCCCTCACACCTGACACCCTGCTACCCCCCCTCACACCTGACACCCTGCTACCCCCCCTCACACCTGACACCCTGCTACCCTCCCCCCACACCTGACACCCTGCTACCCCCCTCACACCTGACACCCTGCTACCCCCCCTCACACCTGACACCCTGCTACCCCCCCTCACACCTGACACCCTGCTACCCTCCCCCCTCACCTGACACCCTGCTACCCCCCCTCACACCTGACACCCTGCTACCCCCCTCACACCTGACACCCTGCTACCCTCCCCCCTCACCTGACACCCTGCTACCCCCCTCACACCTGACACCCTGCTACCCCCCTCACACCTGACACCCTGCTACCCCCCCTCACACCTAACACCCTGCTACCCCCCCTCACACCTGACACCATGCTACCCTCCCCCCTCACCTGACACCCTGCTACCCCCTCACACCTGACACCCTGCTACCCTCCCCCCTCACCTGACACCCTGCTACCCTCCCCCCTCACCTGACACCCTGCTACCCCCCTCACTCCTGACACCCTGCTACCCCTCTCACTTCTGACACCCTGCTACCCCCCTCACACCTGACACCCTGCTACCCCCCCTCACACCTGACACCCTGCTACCCCCCCTCACACCTGACACCCTGCTACCCTCCCCCCTCACCTGACACCCTGCTACCCCCCTCACACCTGACACCCTGCTACCCCCCCTCACACCTGACACCCTGCTACCCCCCCTCACACCTGACACCCTGCTACCCTCCCCCCTCACCTGACACCCTGCTACCCCCCCCCTCACACCTGACACCCTGCTACCCCCCTCACACCTGACACCCTGCTACCCTCCCCCCTCACCTGACACCCTGCTACCCCCCTCACACCTGACACCCTGCTACCCTCCCCCCTCACCTCACACCCTGCTACCCCCCTCACACCTGACACCCTGCTACCCTCCCCCCTCACCTCACACCCTGCTACCCTCCCCCCTCACCTGACACCCTGCTACCCCTCTCACTCCTGACACCCTGCTACCCCTCTCACTCCTGACACCCTGCTACCCCCCTCACACCTGACACCCTGCTACCCCACCTCACACCTGACACCCTGCTACCCCCCCTCACACCTGACACCCTGCTACCCCCCCTCACACCTGACACCCTGCTACCCTCCCCCCTCACCTGACACCCTGCTACCCCCCTCACACCTGACACCCTGCTACCCTCCCCCCTCACCTGACACCCTGCTACCCTCCCCCCTCACCTGACACCCTGCTACCCCCCTCACTCCTGACACCCTGCTACCCCCCTCACACCTGACACCCTGCTACCCCCCCTCACACCTGACACCCTGCTACCCTCCCCCCTCATCTGACACCCTGCTACCCTCCCCCCTCATCTGACACCTGCCTACATGTCTGAGCCGCCCGGCAACTGTCTGAACCACCTGCCGCCCGTCCGCCGGCCTGCCTGTGCCGGCCACCCACTGCAACTCAGAGGGGGATGTTGACGACCAGAAGCTAAGGTAAGCTTAACTGACAGAGTACTAAGAAAATGGGACTGGAGAGCAGGCTGGAAGTGAGGAGGGGGTTAATATTGCCATGTCCACCGATGCAGGTAAGGGCAGTGAAAGTTAACCCCCCACCTTGCATTGTCCTCATGGCATTGACATTTTACCCACCTCCCCCTTCTGCATTTGCGGTAATGCCAGTATTAATAACCCCCTCCCCTTACATTGGTGGTCATGGGGGGTTACATTTCAATGCCACTTATCCCCAATGTGGGGGAGGGGGTTAATAATGCTGACATCTGTGCTGGGAATTATTAGTGCGTCCACTGACCTCAATGTTGGGGATTTTTAATTCATCCACTGATACCTGTGCTGGGGGTTAATATTGCGTCCACTGATACCTGTGTTGGGGGTTAATATTGCGTCCACTGATACCTGTGCTGGGGGTTAATATTGCGTCCACTGATACCTGTATTGGGGTTATTAATACATCCACTGACATCAATGCTGGGAGTTATAATATGGTCTAATGACAGTTTATGCATTCAGGAGGGGGGAGCAAATTGGAATCTCTGCCACTGAGATCCATATCTCCCCTGTCCAGGCTGGCAGATGGTGGATCCAGCATCCCAGGTAATGGCAGCTGAGTGAAGGGTATCGGTAACAGCTGATGATCTGCCGCAGAGGATCCCCAGTGATGCATGTACAGGTACCAGCCTCCCCAACCCCCCACACATACACCTCCAAGCCCCAACCCCACACTGACTGCAGGGGGCACTTAACAGCTGGGAGTGTCTACATGAGACCCCCCCCCCCCAGTGGGGAGGGCTGGCACTGACACACATGGGTAGTAGACCACTGCCTGCACTTCAGCCTCTTTTCTTCGACTGATCCCTGTCTATATACTACCCTATCCTGTCTGTATACCTGTGGACCATGGCTGGCATGAGGAAGTGAGCCGGTGCCGCTACTATTTGTGTTCAGGCCCGGTCCATAGGCACAGGTGCAGGCCCGAGGATCATGGTTAAAGAAATAGGTGGAGAGGCGAGGTAAAAATATCCACCCCGCCACCTCCACCTTATACATAGGCAGGGGCAAAGGGGGCGCAGTCAGGAGTGGAGGGGGGGGGGCGGCAAAATGAGGTTTCGCCTAGGGTGTCAAAAATCCTTGCACCGGCCCTGGGTGCGACACTTGGTACTTCCAGTGCGACCTCTGTCATCCACTGGGGACCTTGATTTGGTACAGTTGGTTCTTTTAGACCCTCTGTTTGCAAGTATTCGAGGGTATCCCCTGGCTACCTTCTAACAGAAGGTGGCCTGCTTGGTTGCTGTCACTCTGCGCGCAGGTGTCGGCACTGGCGACATTGTCCTGTCGTTCTCCCTATATGTTGATCATGGGGCCAAGGGGTACTTCGTCCGGATCCGTCCTTCCCTCCGAAGGTGGTTTCTGATGTTCACTTGCATGGGGACATACATTGTATTCCCATCTTGTGTCCTGAGCCCTCACATCCTAAGGAATGTGCATTGCTTACTCTGTTTAGAGTGTGGGCACTCAAGGTGTTCTTGGTGACTACTGAGTCTTTTCGTGAGTCAGGCTCGCTCTCTGTACTTACGGATGGCCCATGAACGGGACTGCCTGTGTCTGCTGTGTCTATTCCCAGATGGATCGGACAGACGGTGGTGCAGGTTTATTCAATTAAGGGTCAGTTCCTACCTTTCCCTGTTTTGGCGCGTTCTACTTGGGTGCCTAGTGCTTCCTGGGCTTTTCGTCTTGTAGGCATCTGTGCTCCAGGTTGCAAGTCAGCTACCTGGTAGTCTGTTCACACCTTTACCACGTTTTATAAGGTGGATGTGCTTGCATCTGCAGATTCCTCTTTTTGGCCGGCTGCTGTTTGGAGGGCTTTTGACCTTCCTTGACGGTGTTTACTGTTTGTTTCAGGTGGGCTTCATCTTTTGTTCTGATAAGTCCTATGTTGCCTGGTCGGCTATGTTTGGCCTTGGGGACTTGTTATTTTCTGCTGTTCCCAACCCTCATTTTATGGCACTGCTTTGGGACGGCCCTTCTGATATGAATCATAGAGAACTGCGTCCGTCAATGAAAGATAGAGAAAACTGGATTTTTGACTTACCGTAAAATCCTTTTCTCTTAAGTTCATTGACGGACGCAGTACCCGCCCCTCTATTTTGAGTTGGGTTGGTGTTCCTTTTCTGACACTGCTTTGATACAAAACTGACATCCTATGCAGGAAGAGAGAGGAGGTACCCTCCGGGACTGCCCATAGGCGTAGCCAGAACTTTTTTCTGCCTAGTGTCCTACTCCTGTAGGGGGCAGCATTACCCTACTGATATGAATCAGAGAGAACAATGAACTTAAGAGAAAAGGATTTTATATTAAGTCAAATATCCAGTTTTTCCTGAGTACAGGTCCACTCCTCCCAGTCTCCTGCTCTCTCCAGGACCTACACATGCTGGTTACATCCTCACAGGCGTGGGGTGTGCACCTCCAATGCCCCAAGTGCCCTCAGGCTCCTCCCAGCCTGACTTATAAATGAGCACTGACTCACCTAAGATATCACTACAGGAGGGCTCTAGCTAAAAGAGAAGCTATCACTTGCTATAACTTTCCTCTATACAGGCTGTAATGGGAAAAGAGCCATCTAGTGACCAAGTGGCTAACTGCACATACCTACAGGTGTGAAGGATCATGCTGTATTAGACCTTAGGGCTGCAACCAACAATTATTTTCATAATCGATTAGTTGGCCATTTATTATTTCAGTTAATCAACTAATCAGATAATAACCTTAAAAAAAGTGTGGTGTATAATTTAGTTAATATGTAAAGTTTAAAAAAAGGCAATTTATTCCTAAATATCTATATGCAGTGGTAAATCTAAATAACCAACTATATGGTTATGGAGCAAAATCTCTAATCCACTCTGAGAATAACAGACAGAAGAGATACTGTATATACTATTAGAGGTTGAATCTGGTAAAGATCATCAGACTCAGAGATCAAATTTTTTTTTTTTTTTTAAAGAAAAAAAAAATGAAAGACTGTTTGTTTTTGTTTTTTCTGATTTTCAGACAGAACTGTAATATGTTGTAGACTCCCTTGTCATATGGGGCTGATGGCTTGATAAAAGCTCCCTGCGCCTGCTGTCTCTTATGCTGGCCATACAAAAACAATGTCTTCCATTAAAAAAAAAAAAAAAAATTTAAGAACATTTGTTAGACTTTCAAATCGTTAGTGGGGTCAAATCAACGTTCGTTTTCGACCACAGTGATGGGAAGATTCGAAAGAGAAGAATAGAAAATTTCTTCAAACAGAATTTTCAAACAGTGTATGTGGTTTTCATTCAGAAATGACATTTGTTTTAAAACTGAATGTTAACAGCAAGGGAAATTTTCAAATGACATTCTTTCATTCAGCGCATGTACGAAAGATTTTTCGTATGAATATTTGTGTATGGCCAGCATAAGGCTGGGTTCACATCTATGCAGTTTGCTTTTCAGGCTTTTTGCTGTGCGTTTTGCGCACGCGATTTGTGTTTTGCATATTTTATGCTTTTTTTTGGCCAATTTGTTGTTGGGCAGGTTAACCACTTTACCACTGAGTACTTGAATAGTACTGCGGCAAAGTGGCACGATCCTGTCTGACGACGTAGACCTACGTCGCCAGACTCCTCCCCTGTAGGCGGCGCTCGCGCGCCGCCGGAGGCACGCTCCCGCTGTTTTCATTCACAGCGGGAGTCGGGCCAGGGGAGGAGCAGCGGCGATCGCCGCTGCTCTGCCCCGATCGTTGGGGATCTAGTGTGGAGATCCGCCCGCCTGTGTAAACACAAGCGGGCGGATCTCTTCAGTGACAGGGAGTGACAGATCGGAGTGTTCAGCATAGCTGGACATCCGATCTGTCCCTGTCTCACACAGTCACCTCCCCCCCCACACGTCAGTAAGCACCAGGCATACATTAACCCATCCCTCTCCAATAAAATTAACCCCTTCCCTGCCAGTGTCATTTTTACAGTAACAGTGCATATTTATAAAAAAAAGGGGGTGTGTATAAGAGCCTAAGCCCACATAGACACTAGCAGCGCTAGAAACAGCCCCTGACGAGGTTGATGGTATATAGCAAAAACAACCAGCCTAACAAGGTAGGGAATTGTTATAAAGCCTAATAGTTCATAAGTCCATAATATTCTCAGGGTGAAGTCACACGATAAAATGGGTGCATAGAAACTCCTAGTGTAGTGAAACACCAGACTTCTTTATCGATCACTCAGCAACCGTCATATCCTTCACCTCACCGCTGTGCTCCCCCCCTTGAGAGTGGACACGTACCCTTAACGCTAGGGTTTAGCGCTTTATTAAATCAATAATCCTCCACATCCGGATGGTAATCTCCTCAGGATTCAACTCCAAAAAGTAGGGATATAGGCAGCACCTCCTCCTCTCCTCTCACATAAAGGTGGAACAGATACCTCCTCCTCTCGTCTCACATAAAAGGGGAACAGATACCCATAGCGTAATATGTACAAACAAGGCTTTATTAAAAGGTTAAAATCACACTCACATGGAATCGGATGAATTTATGCGAAAAACATATCCAAGGTGCAAAACCCGGTCCTCCCGCTACTGACGTTGTCCCCACTGAACCACACGGTACGGGTGATCCAGCCACCCTATCGCGATGTTGCCCGGACTCACTGGCGTTTAGTGCTGGGGATCCTCTGGGATGTCCTTGGTATGGAACAGAATGACCGCGTGCTCACGCCCTTATTGCCTGATTGCTGCAGTAATGTCACTGGTACCCCCAAAAGTGTCAAAAATGTCAGTCAAGGGTCCGATCTGTCCGCCGCAATGTCGCAGTCCCGCAAAAAAAATCGCAGATCGCCGCCATTACTCGTTAAAAAGAAAACACCAAAAATCACATAAATCTTTCCCTTTGTTAGTAAACGCAATAACTTTTGCGCAAACCAATCAAAATACGCTTATTGCGATTTTTTTTTTTTACCAAACTTGGGTAGCAGAAAACAAATTGGCCAAAAATTTTTTAAAAAATTGGTTTTTACATCTTTTTTGGGGGGAATTTCATATAAAAAAATGTTAAAAATATTGTTTTTTCAAAATAAACGCTCTTTTTTTGTTTATAAAAAAAGTAAAAATCGCACAGGTGATCAAATACCACCAAAAGAAAGCTCTGTTTGTGGGAAAAAAAAGGACGTCAATTTTGTTTGGGTACAGCGTTGCACGACCGCACAATTGTCAGTTAAAGTCGCACAGCGCCGAATCGCAAAAAGTGGCCCAGACGTAAGACAGCAAAATGCTCTAGTGGTAAAGTGGTTAAATAAACACAACAAACAGACATGTTATGCTAGCCTGCTCTCTGTAATATTTTTGCACAGAGCAGTCCTGATTCTCCTCTTCTGGGGTCCCCCTGACGATTCTGGCTCCTCCTGCTTTCAGAGTGCCCCAATAGCAAGCTGTAAAGTATAGTATAGAGTGCCCCTATAGCAAGGTAAAAAACTTCTTCTGCCTTTAGAACCACTCACTTCCTACCCAGGACTACATTTCCCATGAGGCATTGCTCCTCACACATTAACAAGTTCTCAGGCACTTACTGACATCTATGGATGGTGTACTGAGCTGTATGTGTGCTTCACTGTGTCTTCTGATATGTAAACAAATAATGCATTCTGTATGCAGGCCAACTAATCGGCTGACCAACTAATCGATAATGAAAATAGTTAACTATTTTCATAATCGATTTGTTGTCGATAATCGATTAGTTGTTTCGGCCCTATTGGACTGCCCTGTCTGGTGAACCATGCAATCCTACTAACTAACATTTCTTTGTGACTGCAATTTTCCCTCTAGAGATCCAGTCCCAGCTAAGCATGGTGAAGCATGGCGCAGCAGGCTTCAGCCTTTTTATTGGCATTAGGGGCTCGCAAGAAGATGTCAACCTTCCCGCCTCTAATTACATTTACTTGTCAGACTCCGACCTGAAGAAACTGTGAGTTTCAGATTCACAAAATACAAATATGGTTTATAGATTCTAACCAGCAAACTAAGCTTTTTTTTTTTTTTTTATAACTGCACACGATTGAAATGGCTCGCTACAAGTTCCATGTAAAGCTTTGAGCATTTGACTGCATAATCAGGTTACTTTCAGCAAACAATGTATGTCAAAGTGATCTGTAGATCCAGAGTTATAGGTGACTAAAGTTAACCATAAATTTGAGCTTCAATTCCCACATTTTCATCAAGCGATTAACTTGGGTACAATCAGTCTGTCATATTTTAGATGTGATTATTGCTAGTGCCTGTTATACCTGCTAGCAATAATCACTGGCTTCTCCCACACTGCCCCCCCCCCAGAAAGAACACAATGCCTCTGTGGGAGGGATTCCCCTATCAACACTGTCTGTGGTTGCAGAAAATACATTTTCTATGGCTGGCCTAAGACACTATTATGCCAAATTACACTGGTGATAGACAGATATGATAAGTGATTCCAACAGGAAATTCATGTTCTTTTCAAATACTTCTGGTACATGGGGCTAGATGTTCTCTTGTTCTTTCTTTTTCTACTTTTTTTTTTTTCATAAACCAGTTTCTGGACCCTAAAATGTATATTCATTTCCAAAACAGGGAGAAAAAATATGTTGATAGTTCTGCAGATGATGCTCCAAAACACATCCCAATGTTGTATATTTCTTCCCCTTCTGCAAAAGATCCCACCCATGAGGAGCGCTGTCCAGGTAAGACTGCTTTAGACAATATAAACGTATTTAACATTTATGGGAGGGTTTAGAGGGGGGAAGGGGTAAATCCTCTATTAATTTGCACTGCCTGTGTCCCACCAGAGTAATTTCCCTATCACTTTCTGCCCTGGAAAAGCAACAGAAAAGAAGCATAAATCCTAGATAGTTGTCACAAGAACAGGTATTGCCACTGGAGAATTTTCTCCCACCTATTTTCCGGTAACAGCTCCGATTTTTGGATTTCCTCTCACTTTGTCTGGATGACATTGGTTACCAGGACAAAAACAGACAATTCTCCTCAGCAGGAACACAGCAATAAAAACTTGGCAAAGAGTTTAAACCATTCCATACGCAATCCAAAACTTAAAAAAATGCATTTACACACAAATGGCAACATGAAGGTCAATGATGATATGAAAATTGCTGTAGCCCATATCAACCATATTTCTTGCACCATTAGTTAAAGGAAACCTGTACTAGGAGAAATATTCGAGCTGAGATTGTTCACCTCCTCTTAAAGTGGAACTTTACCCATAACAGCTTGATAAAAAAAATGATGTTCTTTTGCAAGGAACATACATTCCACATTAATAAATATGCTATCAAAACTAGTCTGTGCTGTGAATTGCCTCCAGCATTGCTCCTGTTTCTTCTTGCCAGAGGCTGCCATTTTGCTGAAGCCCAGAGCCCCTGAACAGCAGTAAATCATAAGATGGAACTAAACCCATAGATTTAATGGTTTCAATAAACAGTTACATTCCTGGAATGCGAGGATTGCTAACTGTCACATTTGCTTGTGTCCTCGATCAAACTGTCAAACCATCAAATGGCTGGTGTCTTAACTGTTCACGTGCAACACCATAGCATTTTCAGATCAAACAGGAGCAGCTTCTTTGGCTAAGAATTTTCGCAATTCTGGCCCCGATTTCAAAACTCTCTGCTAAAATGACAAATCTCACAACGTGAATTTCAAATGCCAATACCCACGATTTAAAACTCCAAGGTGTGAATGCAGCCTTTAAGGATAGGGGGTTTAATTGCATTTTAGGACTGTCAGCAGATCGGCCTCTACAAACCTAAAAATGGAGAGCAACTGAGCATGTGCAGAGCAGGATGAGACCATGTATTACTGGATTTTAAACCAAATAGGCACTTATTTTTAATGTTTTACATAGTAATACCTGCAAAAGGGGCCAGCCTGAAGTAATCTAGCAGGACCTAGTTTTCTTACAAAAGTTCCACTTTAAGAATACTAATTACCTGGATGTCTCTGCCATCAACATATTGGTCCAGGTCAATTCATTCAAAGTATTGAAAACCCAGGATTAGGGTGACAGCCAGATGGGAAGCATTTTCAGAAGGTGAGTTCTACAAACTGCAACATCCATATTAGTACAGGTTTCCCTATAAGAGCAATCCATGAAATATAACTTTAGATGTGTTGCAGTGGTTATCAGGACTTTCACCTTGTGTATGAATTTGATACCCAACTCATCCATCACCTACGAAAAAAGAAGCCTTTGGTTATCTGCGTTTTAGACCTCAAGTTGGACATTGAAGTACTATCACAGGGAGATGCTTGGCCTTTCCTTTAATGGGGGAAATACCATATGACTAGTTAATTTGAAAAAATAACACCCCCTCGCTCCCCCCCATTTTAATTACACCAGCTTCAGAGTTACTGAAACCCATTTGCTGCCATTGGTGTATGTCATAGGTAGGGGATTCTATACACACTCCTGACTGCTGTGGGGCTGTGAATGTCAAGAGCCGACTATTGAATTTTGACTATTGAATTTCAGATGGAAATGATCCAGCTAGAATTAAACTATAAAATAACGGAATTTTTGTAAAATCTTACCTGTAAAATTCCTTTCTCTGAGTCCTCCGACAGTCGCCGCCTCTTCATATTCGTCACATATGGGGTATTAGACTTTGCTCCGAAGGAGTAGCTAGGCAACAGAATATGTTAACAATAAAGCTTTAACATATCCCACCCTCAAGGGGTGGTCCCCTCAGTCAATACCCTCCTACTTCCTGCAACCATATCTCAGTTTTAGTGGAATAGCAGTAGAGTATACATTCAAACCCCAAAAGAGGGGCGGGGGCGGCGACTGTCGGAGGACTCAGAGAAAGGAATTTTACAGGTAAGATTTTACAAAAATTCCGTTTTCTCTTACGTCCTCCGACAGTCGCCGCCTCTTCATATTCGTCACATATGGGGACGTCCCAAAGCAGTGCAAACATGAGGGGTGGGAAACGCATCCGCGCCGAAAGGCAACGCAGTCTCCACATCAAAGAAAGGAACCTTACCAAAGGAAGGAAACCAGCTGGGCAACAGCAAAAATAAGTGCTCAACAGGAGCAACAACCCAGGAAAAGACAAAAAAACCAGGGGATACAAAAAAGCTATCCCAACAGCCAGGAGTCCCCAATAAGGGACCCTATGGAACAGCCGCACTAAGAACCTTGCGGCCAAAGGAAGCATCCGCCGATGCCTGAACATCTACTTTGTAGAATTTTGTGAAAGTGTGTACGGTCGACCAAGTCGCCGCCTTACACACCTGGGCTACAGAAGCCCCATGACGGCAGGCCCAAGACGTACTCAGTGATCTAGTAGAGTGCGCCTTCACAGGCACAGGGGGAACCTTCCCCTGCAAGGCATAGGCCTGTTCAATGGTCTGCCTGATCCATTTGGCAATGGTAGAGGCGGAAGCCGCCATGCCCTTCCGAGGACCCTCTGGAAGAACAAACAAGGAGTCAGTCTTACGAAAAGACTCAGTCGATTTAAGGTAAACCCTTATCGCCCGAACAACATCCAGAGAGTGCAATCTCACCTCCCTTGGATGTTTAGGCTTCGTGCACAACGAAGGCAAAACAATATCCTCGTTAAGATGGAATTCCGAAACTCGTTTCGGTAGAAAAGAAGGATTAGGTCGCAAGACCACCTTATCCAAATGAACAACCAGGTACGGAGACTTGCAGGACAAAGCCGCCAGTTCCGACACTCTGCGAGCCGAAGTGATCGCCACCAAAAAGGCGACCTTTTTGGACAACATAGACAACGAGAACTCCCTGATCTGTTCAAAAGGAGCACGTTGTAACACAGACAGAACTAGATGCAAGTCCCAAGGGGGCAAAGGATCCCTCCTAGGAGGAACCAGATGCCGCACACCCTGAATAAAAGTGCCAACCAAGGAGTTGGAAGCCACGGGACGTTGAAACAGAACGGCCAGCGCCGACACCTGACCCTTAATCGTAGCCAGCGCCAAACGCTGATCGACACCCGTCTGAAGGAAAGACAGCACACGGGAAACCGAGTACGTGCGGGGTGAAAACCCCCTGGACTCACACCAGGCAAAATAGGCCTTCCAAGTACGGTAATAAACCTTCCCCGAGGAAGACTTCCTCGCGTTGATCAAAGTATGAACGACCTCTGGAGAGAGACCCTTCTCCTTCAGGACCTCGGTCTCAACAGCCAGGCCGTCAAAGCCAGCGACTGTAAAGCAGGATGGTAAATCGGTCCTTGAGACAGTAGATCGTCTCGAAGAGGCAGACGCCAAGGAGCGTCGACCGCCAGATTCACGAGGTCTGCGTACCAGGACCGGCGAGGCCAGTCCGGTGCCACAAGAATCACCGTGCTGCGTTCCGAGTGCAACCTGCGAAGGAACCTGGACAGCAACTGAATCGGTGGAAACGCGTACATCAGCCTGTACTGATGCCACGGGGCCACTAACGCGTCCGACGCGTCTGCCCGAGGGTCGCGCGTCCTTGCCACGAACCTCTTCACCTTGTAGTTGAGGCGAGACGCGAACAGGTCCACATCTGGAAGACCCCACTTCGCGCACAACATCTGGAAGACAGCCGGGTGGAGAGACCATTCCCCCTGATCCAGGGTCTGGCGACTCAGATAGTCCGCCTGCCAGTTCTCCACTCCCGGAATGTGAACCGCCGTTATCGCCGGGACATGAGTCTCGGCCCAAGACAGAATGTCGGCCACTTCTCGAGCCGCTCGGGCACTCCTGGTGCCCCCTTGGTGGTTGATGTAGGCCACCGCCGTGGCATTGTCCGTCTGCACCCGAACCGGGCAGCCCTGCAGCCGGTCCGTCCAGCGATGAAGACAGAGCCTTATCGCACGCAATTCCAGAATGTTGATCGGAAGGGAAGACTCCCCCTCCGACCAGGTCCCCTGGGCGGACAGAACGCCCAGAACACCACCCCAGCCCGACAGGCTGGCATCCGTGGTGATTATCGTCCACGAGATCGGACGAAAAGACTTGCCCCCGGACACCAACGGGGACTGGAGCCACCACAGAAGGTTTTCCCTGGTGCGATGACTCAACGAGATCTGAAGATCCAGAGATTGAGGTCGCCCGTCCCACCTGGACAGGATCTCCGCTTGGAGACCCCGCGTGTGAAACTGCGCGAAAGGAATCGCCTCGAAGGCCGAGACCATCAATCCCAGACATCTCATACCCGTCCGCAGAGACGAGTGTGGAACGTCCCTGAGGGACCTGACTTCCTCCTGAAGAGTCCTGAGTTTGTCTTCCGGCAGGAAGACCTTCGCCTGCACCGAGTCCAGTATCATTCCCAGATAGGGGAGACGAACCGACGGACTCAGTGTCGACTTTGGAACATTTATCGTCCAACCGAACTCCTGCAGAGTTTGCATTGTGACAGACAGGTCCTTCTCCAGACCCTGTCTGGTCGCAGACCGAACCAGAATGTCGTCCAGATACCCCAGGACAGAAATGCCCTGGGCTCTCAATAATGCCAGAACCGGCGCAAGCACCTTGGTGAAGACCCGCGGAGCTGAGGCGAGCCCAAAGGGCAACGCCACAAACTGGTAGTGACCCTCCGCAATGGCAAATCGAAGGTACTTCTGATGACCCTCGAATATGGGGATGTGAAGGTACGCATCCTTCAAATCGATGGAGGCCATGAATTCCCCCGGAACCAGGGCAGCCACCACCGAGCGCAGGGATTCCATGCGGAACTTGCGAACTCGCACAGAGCGGTTCAGAGCTTTCAAGTCCAGAATCGGACGAACCTTGCCCTCCTTTCTGGGCACGGTGAACAGATTGGAATAAAACCCCCGAAATCTGTCCCGATGAGGCACCGGAACCACCACTCCCTGAGCCCTCAGGTCCCGCACCGCCAGGTGCAGATCCCGCAGGCGCTCTGGAGACAGTTGAAGATTTGAGGGAAAAAATCTGCTCTCCGGCCGAGAGAGAAACTCGATCTTGTAACCAGATCGAACGATTTCCAGAACCCATCTGTCCCTCACACGGGCCAACCAGGGCTGAAGAAAACCGAGCAAGCGTCCCCCCACCCCAAAACTGGGTGAGGGCGCCCCTTCAGGCCGAACTGTTATGGGCCGCAGGTCCGGATTGACCGGACTTCTGTTTCCCAGACCAGGGCTTCTTCTGAGAGCCTTGGCCCTTGAACGGTTTGCCCTTGTAGTGCGGCGAAAGGCACGAAAGGACCCCTGAGGGGGCCGAAACTGAGCATGCTTCTTCCCAGAAGCCCCCTTAGCCTTGGGGAAATGGGGCAAGAGAGTGCTCTTACCCCCGGTAATCCCCTTAATCAACACATCCAGGGACTCCCCAAAAAGGCGAGACCCATCATAAGGCAGATTGGCTAAGGTTTTACGTGAAGATTGGTCCACCGACCAACATTTCAACCAAACCAGGCGGCGAGACAACACCGCCACGCTGTGCACACGCGCGGCCAACGGAATCAGGTCCAGGTCCGCATCACACAGATACAGGACACCCTGGTGGATCTGATCCACCATATCCAGGGTCGCCGCCGAGGCCGAATCGGCCACTAGGACGCGCCTAAGCATCTGCGTCCAACTTGCGATCGCCTGGGCCGCCATGAGAGAAGCAAACAGAGCCTTAAGCATAGAACCCGTAACAGAATAAGTATGACGGGCAAGAGACTCCAGTCTCCTATCCGTGGCATCACGGAAAACAGGGGATCCCTCTGCAGGGATCGCAGTGGCTTTGTTCAAAACCGCAATAGCATGATCCACCGGCGGAGGCACACACCACCGTTCATCAGTGGCAGGCGAGAAAGGATAACGCAGCTTAAATTTACTTGGCACCGCAAAAGGCTTGCGCAAATCGCGCCATTGGTCCTTAACAGCGCGCTGAAAATCAGCATTGCAGGGAAAAACCTGCGGCGTCCTGCGTTTTCTCTGCGTCCCATAAGCCGCCAAGGCAGCTGGGGGACACACCTCGTCCTGCAAACGTAGCGTCTGCTTAATGGAAGCAATCAACTCATCCATGATTGCAAGCTCTTCAGGCGAGCCAGGGGGAGAATTATCAACCCCCTCAACTTCAGCCTCTACCTCAGACCCCACTAGATCAAGAGAGGAGCGGGACCCCGATAGGGAGGTCCCCGCCAGAACAGCCCCATCACCTTCACCCTCAGAATCAGAGGACAGAGCAACTCTGGGCCGTTTAGTAGATTGAGCAGCCACCAGCATTTGCACCTGTGCAGCAAGGCCAGCCACAATAGTGGCTAAATCCCCCCCTGGGGGGGAAACAGCGGTCCCCTGGCTTTCCACCAATACTGTGGGAAACTTGCCCTCCTGAGAATCCATTGCCCCTGTATGCCAGACAACCAAGGGTTAACTGCCCCCTTACAGCAAGCGCGGCAAGCGCAGCCCACCGCACCACACTCAGGCACAATGAGACCCCCACAGGGAATATACAGACTGAATACAGGCAATGGAACACAGGAATAGAAGGATAAAACCTGAGGAGACTCCGCTGCTGCTGCTGCCTCGATCGGTGCTTCCAGGAGAGAGGAAGTGATGCTGCCAGGGCGCTCTATGTAAGCCTATGGAGGCTACAAGAAAATGGCCGCCGTGCATGTAAACCATGCGGCCGGAGCGGGCGCCGGTAAAATGGCGTCGTTTGGCGCCGAAATCGCCGCTCCACAGTGCATAAAATCACACACAATATTAACCCATTATATGGATACATGTTAGATCGCCGCAGCGATCGCTGTATATGCCCCAACATGCCATTAAAAACATGCCCCACAGCACACAGCTCCTCACACTGCCCAGCCTGACATACTCAGTGTCATACAGCTCCCCCCCCCCCTTGCAGCCCACAGCATGCAGCCGAGAGATAGGGAGACAAGCAGTGTGATTAAAGGCAGGTTACACAGTCCCAGACTGAGACCCCCCCCAGACAGACAGGTCCCCACATAGATACACTTACCTCACATGGCGTGGGGAACCCGCACTGCACATGAGGCAGGGAGAGTCGCAATTCAAGACGCACACAATGGCGGTTCAGAAACCGCACAGCGTCCGGTGAGGTAGCCACCTCACCAATCATCCCTGCACCGAACAGGGATGGGTCGTTCACTGTGCCAGGAGCGATACCTGGCTGAACGCTCGATGGCAGACTGGGAAGCCACTGACCCACGACCTGCGACCAGGGGGATCAGCCCGAGACCCAGTCCGCATGATCCTCTTCGTCCGAAGAACTAACTAATGCTGACAAAAATAACAGCTAAGTAAAGGCAGAGAGAAAACTCAAACAAAATATCAAAAAGAAGAAAGAGTCTGGGACAAAAAGTCCCAGCACAGAGAGAGCCAGCCACTCCTGACAAGCTAGACATTAAAACTGAGATATGGTTGCAGGAAGTAGGAGGGTATTGACTGAGGGGACCACCCCTTGAGGGTGGGATATGTTAAAGCTTTATTGTTAACATATTCTGTTGCCTAGCTACTCCTTCGGAGCAAAGTCTAATACCCCATATGTGACGAATATGAAGAGGCGGCGACTGTCGGAGGACGTAAGAGAAACTAATCAGATGGTACTATACCCCAGTAAAAATGAATAAGATCTCTGGGACAAACACAGACCGGTGCTGGAGGTGTGGGACAGAGAAAGGGACTATGTTCCATATATTCTGGTCATGTCCCAGAATAGAAATATTCTGGGAACAGATTTTGAAGATGATAAAGAAAATTATGAACTGTCAAATTCCCAAAGAACCAGCTCTCTTTCTGCTCCATGCACCCAGTACACCTATCCAAGGATATAAACAATCTATCATGCCATATAATATGACAGCTTAAATGCCCACCGAAGACCAAATAAAAGATAAAAGTTATCCCAAGCGCTCAAAATGAGGACCACTCACCAATAAATATATTGGCTATGCAGCTACTTAACTGGAAAACCTTATGTTTTATTTAATAAAGCCTTTTAAAACGGTATCACGCTATTGGGAATATGTTTTTTCTCTCCACATGCTGCTGAGCTTCTTTTGACTGTGCTGGTGTGATTCCCGGTGTGGATACTCTGGACCAGTGACCATCATTATAAGCTTGAATGCTCAAACACGAAAGTGGGTTGGGCCACAGCATCTGGTGAGTGGGCAATTCTCCTCCTCCCTTGGAGCACGGTGGTGGTGGTGATCCCTTTGAGAAACACGTTTCTGTATATTGTCATCCCAGGAGATAGAGTGAAGGAATATGGACTGTTTTTGTCATTTCTGATCTTTTCCTGCTGCCTATGTGACATTTATTGCATTTTTGGACTTTGTGCAGCTGGCACATTATTTTTGGCACTTTCTTTTTGACAAGTTTGCGCTACTATATATACATAGAGATATTGTGGAGTATCCATCTATTATATATCCTTTCTCATATTTTCCACTTAAGTAGCTGCATAGCCAATATATTTATTGGTGAGTGGTCCTCATTTTGAGCGCTTGGGATAGCTTTTATCTTTTATTTGGTCTTCGGTGGGCATTTAAGCTGTCATATTATATACTTTTCTACATTACCGAGCTGCTATGGATGCCATTAAATTCTTGGGATCGAGACAGGTTGATCTCAAGAATATTTTTAGCTCCAATCAGGTGATTACACCTGATGAGGATATCACTGCCACTCTAAAGATTCTGGCCTTCACCTTAGAAAAGCAAGTGAGAGCCTGGTGGGATATCAACACCATTGAGATCTACCTATCTGAAGGACTTATCAGTAGGGGTCTCAGATGGGATATGGCACGGCCTGACAGATGACGAATCCACGAATGAGTGGTATTCGTTCTTCCATAGAGCAGGCATAGAACTACAGTCTCTTATACTCAAAAGAAAAAAACGCAAGATGGAATTAATTAATGACAAAATTAAGGAACTACAGAAAAAGATAGAAAATATTCAGGAAACTACGGCAATTAAGGATTTGAATGAGAAAACTAAAGCTAAATTGGACAAAATTGACAAGGAGACACAGTTAAAGAAAGTTAAAAAATTCAACAGGGATCTTAAAGATTTTAAAACAAATCAGGTATATTGTTGGCAGGCTGAACCATCTTTATATGGAACAGTTCCGCCAGTTCCCATAGTCCCCGAAGTGGAAGCATCCGGAGCTCCATCGGGAACAATGGGACAGGGAGATGAACCCAGGACACCGAATGTGGTGAACAGGTTTCAAACTAGACCCCAAACCCCGTTTGAAACACCTCAGTGGACGGGACCCCCAAGGAGGGGACACCAGAAACAACGTGGCAAGTCCCGCGGAAACCAAAGGGGAGGCACAAGAGGTTATCCCCAGCCTAATTATGTGAATACCCACAATTACTACCAACCATTAATGGGACAGGATGTAACTGGAGATGGGACCCCACGCCAGCAACCTTTTTTAGGGAGAGGCAGGGGCAGGGGGAGGGGGAAGAGTCGACCCCAACCCCAGGGACGTCAAGGGGAATATCGGGGAAACCCAAACCCCAACCCAAACCAGTATCCAAACAACAACGAGGAGTCAGAGCGGGACGGCGAATACAACGCCAGAAAAAGAAGGAGGGAATGAGAGGACAGGGCATTTACAATATCAGCTCTGTCACTCTAACAGATAAAGAACTCCATATATTGGACCAGGGTCTGAAATGTGCCCCTAAACGGACCCTCAATAAATTTAGTACTTACATTGACACACATAAGTACATACGCAAACTTAACATCAAAAAATATTTCATTAGTAACCCCATTAATTCTGTGAGCAATACTCAGTCTGGTATGGCGGTGAATAGTGGTTTGAAAAACAAGTCCATATGGAACCCCCCGGTTAGAAATACCCAGGCGGTTGAAGTATTTAAAAGTTTAGTTCTGAAAGACCTCCAGCATCTACCAATCGATCATTCTGTCAAGAATAATAGTAGACACATACAGGAGGGTTTGGAATCCCTTGAACAAAGGATAGACATTATCATCCGACCCGCTGATAAGGGTGGGAGAGTGGTGATAATGGATCCAGAGTTTTATCATCAACAATTACAGGATATGTTGGCAGATGAAACCACGTATGTACTGTTGTCAAAGGATCCAACTAGTGACTTCGAAAGTGACCTTAGAGTTTTGGTAGACCAGGGGTATAAAAACCATGTGCTAACAAAAAAAGAGAAACAATATCTGGTCCCGAGTGCGTGTAGAATACCGATAGTTTACACGCTACCTAAGGTCCATAAAGATCCGAAGTGCCCCCCGCCCCGCCCGATAGTTAATGGGATTGGGTCGGTGTGCGCCAGGTTGGGCCAATACTTGGATACCTTCCTCCAACCCAGTGTCGTAACTACAAGGGCATATCTTAAAGACACTAAGGACCTGCTTATGTCGTTGGATGATGTGGTCTTGGGGGATGACTCGTCCGCGTTCTTAGTGACAGCGGACGTGTCGTCCCTCTACACCATCATCCAACATGATGATGCTCTATTGGCCCTTAATTGGGCCCTGAGTAAAAGGGACGATATACCACACAACCAGAAATTGTTTATCCGGAATGCCCTGGACTTTTGTCTAGGGCATAACTATTTCTGGTATAGTCAGTCCTTCTACAGCCAGAAGAAAGGTGTGGCAATGGGAGCGAAATTCGCTCCCAGTCTTGCCAACCTTTTTATGGCAGAATGGGAGGACAAACATGTATTTTGCAGGGAGAGACCAGAACTCCTCTTCTATCGTCGATTCATAGACGATATCATCTTTGTATGGAACGATACAGAGTCCTCATTATTGAACTTTATGAGTTATTTGAACACAAATACAAATAACATTAAACTCGAGTTCAATTGGAGTTTTAACGGAAATCCACTTCTTGGACGTAAACATAAAGAAGGGTTTGGGCAAATTAACTATGTCTGTCTTCTTCAAATCTACAGACAGAAACAGTTACCTGTCTATTCAAAGTGGACACCACCCAAACTGGCTGCGAAATATACCGCGTGGCCAGTTCATGCGAGTACGACGGAACTGTACATTTGAAGAAGACTATATTGCCCAAACTAACGTTCTTAAGGAGAGATTTATCCAAAAGGGATATGATGAACAATCTCTTGAGAAAGAGATTGGAAATATTCTGGATATCCCTCGAGCTGCATGCTTGCAGAATGTGACTAGACCCACAAATGGATCTGATGATAAACAATGGAGTTTCTTGTCTGACTACTGTGAGGACCACAAAAAAGTAGAAGCCATCTTCAAAACTCATTGGAACATCTTGCAGATGGACGCCGTATTGGGGCCTGTGTTGCCTGATGTTCCATCCTTCATTTACTGTAGGGCCCCGAGTTTTGGGGACAGGGTGGTGAAGAAGATCCTTAACCCCCCCGGATACGTCCTTTTTTCCGGGTAGACGGGGGTTTCATAAATGTGGAAGATGTAAGTCATGTTCGTTCACCCCTCAAAATCAGAGAAGACGTGAGTCCTTCCATGTTGCAGCAATCGACAAGGACTTTGACATTAAGCATTTCATCACATGTGACACCACGCATGTGGTGTATGCTTTAATGTGGCCCTGCAAAATCATTTATATAGGACGAACTAAACGTACTTTGACAATTAGAGTTG
Source organism: Pelophylax lessonae (assembly GCF_965119305.1). NCBI lineage: Eukaryota > Metazoa > Chordata > Amphibia > Anura > Ranidae > Pelophylax > Pelophylax lessonae. Next base: position 556,081,199 of record NC_138771.1, on the reverse strand, counting down.
GGGAGCACATCAGCAATATTATTAAGGGTAAAAAAGAGCACAGTGTCCCAGCCCATTTCCGCTCACATCACCAACGGGACCCCAGTTGTTTACAATTCTGGGGTGTTGAGCGGGTGACACCCCCGTGGAGGGGTGCAAATTGGGTTAGAGAATTGTCAAAGTGCGAAACGAAATGGATATTCCAGACCCAATCTTTGAGCCCTGTAGGATTAAATATAGAGTTGGATTTAAATTGTTTTATTAGTGATTATTGATTTTAGTTTCCAATTCTATATCTATATTTTATATTTTATCTTTTACATTTGACCTTTCATCCTTGGATGATGTGCGTTGGGAAGACCATGATCCTCCTGAGTGTCCGCGCACACAAATATGTCCCTAAACTTGTGACTCATGCTGTTTAATATTGGTTATGGGTTTAGTGTTATTTTAATGATTTTAACCTATATTTATAATTATATTTATATTTTAGTTTTGCCTATTAGTTTCCAATAGATTCGTGTTCTTTTTCTAGGGTGACATGATTTTGTTTATTATTATTATTTCTTGGTATATGGATTAAACTAATTTCCATATAGACTACCAAATCTTTCCTCACATTGTAACACTGGCCCATTGGTAGGTGGCACTGTTGTGCTCAGTGTACTGTGTACACATGAAAACTCCTTGGTCCTGTAGGATTTATCCTGGTGGGTGGAGTCCATACATCCGGCCGGGGCTCTGTATTATTGTTCCGGGCCATAGGTCAACTAAGGAGGACGCTAGCTGATTGGGCATACAGCTGAATCACTATTATTGGCTAGAGCACGATAGCAACCACCAATGGAAAGTGATAGGATTTACAGCGTGGTTTTATTATGTACATACACTTTGTATTTTGTATGTGCATCATCGGTCCATTGGTCGTTGAGTGTTTGGTGTTTTTGCTTTTTTAGGGTGTAATTAACTTCCGGTGTGTTATACTTCGGGGTTGCAGGGCGTCCTATTACAGTGAATAGCGGCGAGATAGATGGTCATTGCGCTGTCTTAGTCCGCTATTGGCCAATATACTACAAGCAACCACCAATGGCCGATGGTGTGAACCTCGGCCCCACCCTACTTCCGGGTCATAGGGTGTTTTACCATAGAGATTAGCAGAATGAGAGGAAGTGATCCTGTAAATCTAGTCTGCTATTGGTCAATACACCGGAGCAACCACCAATGGCCGATGTTGCCAATCCTGGCCCCGCCCTGCGGGGTGACGGGCATGGGTATTTAAGGTTACCGCCAAGCCGCCGTGGTCACGCTCCCGGGGAAGAAGTGGAAATCACGAAACGTGTCGGGGCGTGACCAGGCGGTGTAACCAGGTTTTTGTAAGAGGAGTTTGGAGTACCCAGAAGACGCGGCGTCCACGGCGTGGAGCCTGGACATCATCTCCCGAAGGGCATCCCTCTCCTATTGGTGACTGTTATTTGCGTTTGATGACATACAAGAAATGTGAGTGTGCTACCTTATGTTTTATTTAATAAAGCCTTTTAAAACGGTATCACGCTATTGGGAATATGTTTTTTCCTCTCCACATGCTGCTGAGCTTCTTTTGACTGTGCTGGTGTGATTCCCGGTGTGGATACTCTGGACCAGTGACCATGATTATAAGCTTGAATGCTCAAACACGAAAGTGGGTTGGGCCACAGCATCTGGTGAGTGGGCAATTCTCCTCCTCCCTTGGAGCACGGTGGTGGTGGTGATCCCTTTGAGAAACACGTTTCTGTACATTGTCATCCCAGGAGATAGAGTGAAGGAATATGGACTGTTTTTGTAATTTCTGATCTTTTCCTGCTGCCTATGTGACATTTATTGCATTTTTGGACTTTGTGCAGCTGGCACATTATTTTTGGCACTTTCTTTTTGACAAGTTTGCGCTACTATATATACATAGAGATATTGTGGAGTATCCATCTATTATATATCCTTTCTCAATCTATCATGCCACATTTCATAAATGCAGCTAAAACATGTATCCCTCTTAAGTGGAGAGATATCGACCCCCCCAATATAAAAATGTGGATAAAGAAGGTTGAGGAAATAAACTAGAGAATCTGGTACTGTCTGCTCGCCAACAATCAGACAAATATGAGAAGAAATGGAAACAATGGAAAGATTACGTTAAGTCAGAGGAAGGTCAATTATTAATGATAGAATAAGAACTGGCTGACTAGAAAATAGATAAAAGATGGCAAGTGGAATACTGAGATACCTATGGTCCCCGTGAAAGGCCAATTGAGAGGAGAAGGGAGAGAAATTTATTTATTTATATATATATATATTTTTTTTTTATTATGTTGTTTGTGTTTGGGGGAAAAGAGGGGAAAGAAAGAGGGAAATGGGAAGAAAAGGCTGATTTGAGAACGGCTATGACATAATTATAGAATGTTTTCTGTTAGATATGTTTTTGGAAGTTAAAAATGTAATGAATAACATGTATATGTAACCGAACTTGAATAAATAAAAATAAAATTTGAAAAAAAAAAAAAAAAGAAATGATCCAGCTGCTGTACAGGCACTGAATCGGTTCCATGAAGCTCACAAACAGACACCCTTTCGCATGCAGGTAGGATAGTAGAGCTTGGGAGTCGCTGGGTAGAAGGGATGGGAGACCAGCAAACATCCATTCACTGATTTCCCCTATCTAGTGAGAACCTGTAAGCCACAAGAATTTTGTCACATGGTTTCTGCTGTCTGGATTTGCACTTTAGCTGAAGTGTAGTGCAGGGGAATACATGACACTTTTAATAGACCCCTAATGGCAATAAAGAGAACCTGTCATTATAAGTATGCCGTTTCATAATGGGGTATTGGCCCCTTAAGCAATGGCAAAAAAGTTAAGTGGAGAAAAAATGGGTAAAAAATTAAGTACACCCAAGCACTTAAATCCCCCCCACCAAAAAAAATAAAAAAAATATTTGACAGCGTGCAAGTACACACACACACACACACACACACACACACACATACATACATACTTAAATGCACACGTCAACTGAGCTAAACACAGGCATGCACAATCTGAAGGCTTGACATGTTTGGCATTTAATTACAAGGCACAACCTCGTCCTTTTTTGTATACACTGCTCAAAAAAATTAAAGGAACACTTTGAAAACACATCAGATCTGAATGGGGAAAAATCTCATGCTGGATACCTATACTGATATGGACAGAGTAATGTGTTAGGAACAAAAGGATGCCACATCACTTGATGGAAATGAAAATTATCAACCTACAGACGGCTGAACTCAAAGACACCCCCAAAAATCAAAGTGAAAAAATGATGCAGCAGGCTAGTCCATTTTGCTGAAATTTCATTGCAGCAACTGAAAATGGTACTCAGTAGTTTGAATGGCCTCCACATGCTTGTAAGCATGTTTGACAACGTGGGGACATGCTCCTAATGAGAGGACAGATGGTTTCCTGGGTTATTTCCTCCCAGATCTGAACCAGGGCATCACTGAGCTCCTGAACAGTCTGAGGTGCAACCTGATGGACCAAAACATAATCCCAGAGGTGTTCTATTGGATTTAGGTCAGGCTAGGCTGGGGTCATTCCGTGGTATCAATTCCTTCATCCTCCAGGAACTGGCTGCATACTCTCGCTACATGAGGCTGGGCATTGTCGTGCACCAGGAGGAACCCAGGACCCATTGTACCAGCATAGGGTTTGACAATGGGTGCAAGGATTTCATCCCGATTCCTAATGGCAGTCAGGGTGCCATTGTCTAGCCTGTAGAGGTCTGTGCCTCCCTCCATGGATATGTCTCCCCAGACCATCACTGACCCTCCACCAAACCGGTCATACTGAACGATGTTACAGGCAGCATAATGTTCTCCACAGCTTCTCCAGACCCTTTCACGTCTGTCACACATGCTCAGGGTGAACCTGCTCTCATCTGTGAAAAGCACAGGGCGCCAGTGGCAGACCTGCCAATTCTGGTGTTGAATGGCAAATGCCAATCGAGCTCTACGGTGCTTGGCAGTGAGTACAGGGCCACCCTCATGAAGTCTGTTTCTGATTGTTTGGTCAGAGACATTCCCAGCAGTGGTCTGCTGGAGGTCATTTTGTAGGGCTCTGGCAGTGCTCATCCTGTTCCTCCTTGCACAAAGGAACAGATACCGGTCCTGTTGATTGGTTAGGGACCTTTTTACGGCCCCACCCAGCTCTCCTAGAGTAAATTGCCTGTCTCCTGGAATTTCCTCCATGCTCTTGAGACTGTGCTGGGAGACACAGTAAATCTTCTGGCAATGGCACGTATTGATGTTCCATCCTTAAGGAGTTGGGCTGCCTGTGCAACCTCTATATGGTCCAGGTATCGCCTAATGCTACCAGTAGTGCCACTGACCCTAGCCAAATGCAAAACTAGTGAAAAACAGAAAAAATGAGTAGGGAAAAAAAAATAATTGGCCTCCACCTGTAAAACCTACTAAAAATACTTTGTTTTGGATTTCCTACTATAATACTAACTGCTCCTTTTTATTGATATCCCAGGAAAATCCACACTAACTGCACTCTCCTTCGCCTCCTATGAGTGGTTTGAGGAGTGGAAAAACAAGAAGGTGCAAAAACGTGGTCAGGACTATGAACAAGTGAAGAATGCATTTGCTGAGGCCATGCTGGAGACCACCATGCAGATCTTCCCACATATCCGAGACAAGGTGAGAATAACAGGGCTGAATGATAGAGAATGTAGCGATGAGAAAGAGACAGATGACACGAGGAATATCACATAAATAGGAAATTAAAAGACTTGAACAGTATATCAAAGGTTTTATTAAAGCAGAGATAAAGCATCTCCAACTGGCTGTAAGAACCCTAAACAGAGTGACTCCAAAATATTATTAAGTATTACTTCTACTGATTGACATCTGAATGTCCATGCCTAAAAATATGCCTACAGCTAAATCTTTTTCATAGTTTTGGATTTGTGTTCTTCTTTTTTCATTTTGGATTGGGTAATAGAGGGTTATAACCCCTATTGGTTTTTTTGCTAAGATTTCCTTTCAATTCCTGTCTCCTAGCCAAAACATGAAGTGAGAGGAAATCCCTCCAAAGTGAGGGAATTCCTGGTTGTCAGCAGAACTAGTGTCCCCATTCGAAAATTTCCCCTCTAGTCCTGTTCTGGTGACAACCCAAAACTTGGGATTTTCTTTTTTTTTTTTTCACTGTTGGCGATAACCACCACCAGAACAAAGAGAGGGTGAATCTCTCTAACAGGTACATCAACAGCAAGAAAAACCTGACAGGTGTTTTAATACCTATCCACTCTATCAAAGACTAAAAAATAGTTTTTGCCTTTTTTGTTATACTTTAAAACTTCTATTTGTCCTGGTAACCTCTGTCACTGGGTGATGGGAAATCTAAAATTTTACAAACTACAACTACATTTTCCAATGGTAATACCAGTCCTGATGACAACTGTTTTAAGAGATACTGTAACTTTGCAAAAATTTTATCTTTCCCTAGTGGACACTGACTGCAAGCAGAAAAAAAAAAAAAAGACCGGGGTTTTAAACTTCCATAAGTTATCTAAAATGGAAAGTGCTTTGTTTTTAGATATATTTTAAAATCGAAGAGCCCTCTGTAATCCTTTTATTGACACTTTAAATGTAAAATGACAAAGGCAAGCAACCACTGAACATTTGAAATTTGATTATGCTGACAAAATAACAACCCTATTTATGCTAAAAAGCCATATTTCCCTTTTTAAGTTGCTGATTATACAACTATAAAGGTTGAAATAATCATAGCTCCTTCTCATTCACCACCTCATCGTCTTCGTGGGCATGATGGCCCAATAACAACATTCCGAAGTGGACTTCCAGGGAAACCCCTAAATACATAATTGAGCTACATCTTTGTAAACTGCCAAAACATTTCTTATTCTGCTCATTGAGTCTTCTGATTCACAAACGCCTGTTCTGTATGACACTACCAGACAGTTGACACCCAGTGCTGTATTTTGGCCTAGGCCAACAAGGCCCAGGCCTAGGGCGGCACTTTGCAGGGGGACGTCAAAAAAGCCGCCCCCCCCCCCTCCACCTTAGACTCTATTGGCCACTGATTGCTAGAGCTGCCTCTCTCACCCCCTCTCTCTCACCTCCCCCCCCTCTCTCTCAGCCCCCATCTCTCTCTCTCAGCCCCCTCTCTCTTTCTTACCCCCTCTCTCTTACCCTCCTCTCACCCCCTTTCTCTCTCTCTTTCTCTCTCTCACCCCCTCTCTTTCTTTCCCCCACCCCTCCCCCTCTCTCTCTCCCTCACATTCCCCTCTTTCTCTCTCTCATTCCCCCTCTCTCTCTCTTCCCCCCCTCTCTCTCACCCTCCTCTCTCTCTCTTATCCCCCTTCTCTATCTCTCTCTCACCCCCCTCTCTCTCATCCCCCTCTCTGTCTCTAATCCCCTCTCTCATCTCCCCTCTCTCTCACCCCCCTCTCTCTCCCTCTCATCCCCCTTTCTCTCTCTCATCCCCCTCTCTCATCAGCCCCCTCCTTTTCTCTCAACCTCCCTCTCTCCCTCCCTCACCTACCCCCCTCTCTCTCATCCCTCCTCTCTCTCCCCCACCCTCACCCACCCCTCTCTCTCCCCCCCCCCTCTCACCCCCCCCCCTCGTGAGATCTCAGGGATTCATGCTGGGACCTGTAGTCCTTCAATTTTGGAGGGAGTCACATCCATTAAAAAGGAAGGGGTGGGGCAAATATACATAGGAGGGGGAAGGGGGCGCCCAATTTTAGTCTTGCCTAGGGCAGCACAAAACCAAAATACACCACTGCTGACACAACAGTACGTGACATTATTTTTTAAATGCATAGTACACCTGTAATGTAGTATACCAGTATATTTGTTATGCCATTCTGATCTAAAAGCACATTATTGATTGCTGTGTGCCTACCCTCTCACTGACAATACCTCCACCTTACAGGTTGATTTCTATACTGGTGATTCCTCTCACTAATGACAATATCCTTGCCTTACAGATTGATTGCTATGCTAGTGGTTCTCCCCTCACGAATGACTACTACCTTGGTGCCTCACGGGGAGAATTCTATGGGATAGAACACGATATTGCCAGGATGGACCCTGAAGTTATGGCAACCTTGAGACCCAAAACCCCAATAAAGGGACTTTACTTGACTGGTAAGTTCAGGAAATGCCTCTTACTTTCTTGTTTTTATTTTTAAACCTGTACACATTACGCACACTGACTATATTCATAAAGGCAATGTAATTGACCCAATTCATTGATCTGTGTATCAGGCACAAAGCATAGACATCTGTTTTTAAAAATAAATTATATAAAAATGAGAGTTACAGAAATTTGTTTTGGGTGGGTAAATTTAGCCACTGGCAGCAGAGTTTGATGAAAGCACTTAACTGCAAAGACAGAAGTCACAAATAAGAGTTTTTCTTTAAAAAAAAAAAAAAAAAGTGTTTCCAGAAAAGAGCAGGACTTTACAGCATTAGTTTTTATATGAGTGTATATCTAGGAGTGTAATGAGTAATGGCTAATCCGTGACATCTGCATTGGGTGTATGGACATTCTCTGTGATCCAAACGTGATTCTCTTTTTGTAAAGTAGCCTATGCTCTGGGAGAAGGAAGATCATTCAGGCTTCAAGAGTTTATTATCGACTTTGCTTTGACTTGATTTATTGGCTGCTCAAGCCAAAAAATCACAGGCTTTCTCTTTCGCTCATTGACGCACACAGCTCCTGATTCTTCTTAACCATTGGGTTATACTGCCACCTACAGGAGTAGGACACTAGCAGGAAAAAGCTTGAGTACGCCTATGAGAAGTCCCAGGGGGGTATACACCCACTCTAAGCTATAGAGACTCAGTTTTTTTTCTGCCTAGTCAGGAGTAAGGACCTAGTTCCTTGCTGGGATCCCTAGTCCTGGCAATTTTTTCATTTTAAATGGAATTTTTTCCTGTTTTATTGTTTAGTTCCTGTGAGAACTACAATCAAGTGCCAGACTTGGCAACAAACTGGATAATATAGATCCTTAGGGTCCCCCCAGTCCGGCCAGTGAGCGCATGCAGACCACAGCTCCGCACTGGGTCGGCCGGGACATAGGCCCACTGGACGCCTACGGCCGCATCACCCTGAACGTGCCTGATCTCGTCTGATCTCGGAGGCTAAGCAGGGTCATGCCTGGCTAAAACCTGGATGTGAGACCGCCTGGGAATACCCGGTGCTGTAGGTCTTTGCCCTGGTGCCGCGAACTCTGACCGAGTGGGCTAAGATTTTACACTGGGACCTGGAGAGAGAATAGCTTCCCCCTGTCTTTGCAGAGCTGGCAGACCGGTTGGTTCAGGGGCTACAGTTTGTCTGTGATGCCTCTTTGGATGTGGCTCCTTTTATTTCTAGGCTATCTGTATCAGCAGTGGTCCTTTGGCGTATTGTCTGGCTGAAATGCTGGTCTGCGGACTAGACTTCTAAGAAGGCCTTATCTGATCTCCCTCTTGTAGGGGGGTCGCCTGTTTGGAGCTTTCTTGGATGACATCCTTAAGGGTCTCACGGGGGGAAGAGTACTCTTCTTCCCTAGGCTACCAAGGGCAAGGAGCCCTATCATAGACGTGGGCCATTTTTCTCGGCTCTTACGCATCTCTCAGGATCTCAAGATTAGGGATCAAAAGTCAGGGCCTCCACCAGAGGTTCCAAGAGGACCCGGTCTGCCAAGCCACGAGCGGGCTCTTCTAGACCTGTGGACAAGGCTGCCTCTGCATGAAGGGACACCCTCACCCGTATCTGGGGTGGGGGGATGTCTTCGCTGGTTTCTGGATCCATGGACCTCCCTGGTACAGGTCAAGTGGGTCCACAAAGTTATTCGGTCAGGCTACGAGATCAAGTTCGGTCTTGTCCTCCGGAAAGGTTTTTTTCCCATCCAACCTGCATTTGTCCCCAGATCACTTACGGGTCTCTTTGGGGCAGTGCAAGACTTATTTCAGGGGGTGATTGTTCCGGTTCTGACTTCGGAACATTTTCAAGGGTTTTTTAATCAAATCTCTTTACAGTCGACAGGAAGAAAGGCAAGGTCTGTCCAATTCTGGACCTCAAGGCGTTAAGCTGCTTTGTGCGAGTGCAGAAATTGCGCATGGAGTCCATTCACATGGTAGTGGCGTCCCTACATCAGGGGGATTTCTTCTCGCTTCTTTTGACATCAAGGACGCCTAACTGCACATTCTAATATATGCTGGTCGCCAGCGTTTCCTCCATTTTCCCGTGGATGAGGAGCATCAATTTGTGGTGCTGACCAGGTCTCACCACCTTTGGTCTTCACAGGAGTGTTAGCCCCGGTGCTGGCATTTTTGAGTCAACGGGGGATCACGGTACTGGGGTACCCGGATGATCCTCTTCTGCAAGCGGAGTCTCCGACTGCTCTGATGGACTACTGCAGATTGTTTTGCGAACTCTGAGGGAGTTTGGTGGGATCCTGAACATTCAGGAGTCTGCTTTGGTTCTGTCCACAAAAAATAGCCTGTCTGACTCTGGACTCGGCCTCAGCCAGAGTGTTTCTTCCTCGAGAAAAACCCAGATATTGCAGGAGGCAATTCAGCTTCTGTTGTTCAGCAGATGCTCATCCCTCCGGACTTGCAGGGACCTGATGGGGTCCACCCTCGAGACGGTCTGTTTGCACAGTTCCACACAAGATCTCTGCTAAAGAGATTCTGGTAAAATGGGTCAAGGATCCACAGTCTCTAGAGGTGGCTTCGCTCTCTGGCACTTCGACAGGGAAAGTCCTTCTCCTCCTGCACTGGACGCCTGTTTCCATGGATGCCAGCCTGTCCAGGTGGGGAGGCATCCTCCGCACAGACATTATCAGGGGGTCTGGACTCTGGCAGAGCCCAGACTGCAGATTAGTGTACTGGAACTCAGAGCGATCAAATTTGTCTGGCTCATTGGACAATCGTCTTCAGGTGTGTCCAGTACGAATTCATTCAGGCAATATCACGGCCATGGTCTATGTCAATCACCAAGGGGGCACAAGAATTGTCCTGCTGGCTCGGTAAGTAAGATTGTGCAGGATTCAGGCAGACGGGATTCCGGTCATTCTAGTGACTCCAGACTGGACTCACAGGTCTTGGCATGCCAATCTGGTACAGCTGGTCACCGATGCTCCTTGGGGACTTTCTCTCAAGGAGTATCTGCTGTCCCCAAGGACCAATCTTCTATCCTGCTTTACATGCGCTGGCTTTAACGGCTTGGCTGTTGAATGCCAGGTGCTGAAGGGTGGAGGTTTGTTTGAATCAGTGATTCCTACGCTGTTAAAAGTTTGGAAATTTGCCTCTAGGAAGATATACCACCGTATGTGGAAGACGTACATCGAGTGGTGTAAGTCTCTTGGGGACCATCCTCGCTCCTTCTCGGTGGATCAGATCCTCACCTTCCTTCACCGGGGGGGGGGGGTTGAACAAAAATTGGTCTTGAGTACCATCAAGGGCCAGGTATCGGGTTTTGACGGTCTTTTTCCAACGACCTTTGGTCACACAATCCCTGGTGCGTACCTTTTCTTCAGGTTGTCCGACATTTGGTTCCTTCAGTGGGGTCTCCGTTGATGCCCTGGAATCTTAATGTGGTGCTTTCAGCTCTACTGAAGCCTCTCTTTGAAAATATTCGGGAGGTTTCCCTGCTTACATTGCCTCAGAAGTAGGGATGATCGAACGGTTCGGGACGACCATCGGTTCGGCCCGAACATTGGGTGTTCAAGGTTCGGCCGAATTTAGAACTTTTTGCCCAAAAGGTTCGGAATTCGGCAACCAGAACCGACCAAAATGCAATGCTTCAGGAAATGGGCTTTAAAAGCCCGTGATTGGACCAGAACCATTAGCAAAAGCCAATTGAGGGGGCAGGAGAATGCTAGGAATGTGATTGGAGTGACTAGGGGGTCCCTAGACCAATCATTAGTGAATACGCCCCCCAGTATATAAGATCGCCCCCGCCATATTCCTAGCATTGTTATACTGGACATGAAAGAGAGTGGAAGCAGTTCTGTTAATTTTACTTTAAAAGTGTCATTTAGCTATTTATTAGTGTGAGGAAAGGGATATCTAGTGTAGTTAGAGTGCTCCTTTACACTATAGTTAGCTTCAAAAATTTAGTTTCTGTAGGGAAAGTGTTAAGTGTAAGGGGGCCGTAGTGTAGTGTAGGGTTAACTGGCAGTGACTGCTATGGCAGGGTGACAAAACCCTTCCATAGCAGGGTGACCGCTATAGAGAAATGATCATTTCTCTGAGTTGCTTCGGGACAGGAATATGGCTTCTCACCAGCCAAGCATTTTTTATGCTGCAGGGGCTGCCACTACCAGTGCTTTTTTGAGGACATGTTTGATGTCAGACATGACATCTGAACATGTGTATAGGGGGTATATATACACATATGTCTATATAAAAACCCCTAGACATGTATAGGTGTGATAGTAGCAGAAATAAATGCTTGCGCTAATGAAATCATTTACAGTAATATATTTCTGCTACTATCACACCTATATATGGCTAGGTGTCTATATACATATAATTATGTGTGTATATATACCACTATACACAAGTTCAGATGTTTTGCCTGCCTCAAAAGAACCCAAAAAAATGCCAAAAAAACGCTAGCGTCAAAAAAAAAATGCCCAGGTGTGTTTTTGCTGGCATTTTTTGGGGGGTTTTGGAGGCAGGCAAAACATCTGAACTTGTGTATAGTGGTGTATATACACACATCCATATATTTATATACACACCTAGACATATATAGGTGTGATAGTAGCAGAAATATATGCTTGCGCTAATGAAATCATTTACAGTAATATATTTCTGCTACTATCACACCTATATATGGCTAGGTGTCTATATACATATAATTATGTGTGTATATATACCACTATACACAAGTTCAGATGTTTTGCCTGCCTCAAAAGAACCCAAAAAAATGCCAAAAAAACGCTAGCGTCAAAAAAAAAATGCCCAGGTGTGTTTTTGCTGGCATTTTTTGGGGGGTTTTGGAGGCAGGCAAAACATCTGAACTTGTGCACAGTACCACTATACACAAGTTCAGATGTTTTTCCTGACTGCAAAGAACCCAAAAAAATGCCTGCTATTAAACCGGCAAGGTGTTACAGCAGAGAAGCCATACTCCTGTGCTGAAAGTTTTCTAATACAAACAATCCTTTTTTTTTTTATGGTTTTGGACATGCTACAGAGCTGAAACTTCACATGTACACCTTTTAGACCCCCCAGACACAAAATCACACAAAAAAAGTTCTTAAAAATTGTCATTTTTGATAAAAAAAAGCCAATTATTGAAAAAATTAAAAAAAAAAAAAAAAAAAGAGATTTTTTGATTTTTACTTTGGATTTCATATCTGGGGGGTCTAAAAAGTGTACATGTGAAGTTTCAGCTCTGTAGCATGTCCAGAACCATAAAAAAAAAGATTGTTTGTATTAGAACACTTTCAGATCACCAATATGGCTTCTCGGTTTCCACACCTTGCCGGTTTAATAGAAGGCATTTTTTTGGGTTCTTTGCAGTCAGGAAAAACATCTGAATTTGTGTATAGTGGTACTGTGCACAAGTTCTGATGTTTTGCCTGCCTCCAAAAACTCCCAAAAAATGCCAGCAAAAACACACCTGGGAATTTTTTTTTTGACGCTAGCGTTTTTTTTTGGCATTTTTTGGGGTTCTTTTGAGGCAGGCAAAACATCTGAACTTGTGTATAGTGGTATATATACACACATAATTATATGTATATAGACACCTAGCCATATATAGGTGTGATAGTAGCAGAAATATATTACTGTAAATGATTTCATTAGCGCAAGCATATATTTCTGCTACTATCACACCTATATATGTCTAGGTGTGTATATAAATATATGTATGTGTGTATATACACAACTATACACAAGTTCAGATGTTTTGCCTGCCTCAAAAGAACCCCAAAAAATGCCAAAAAAAACGCTAGCGTCAAAAAAAAAAAATGCACAGGTATGTTTTTGCTGGCATTTTTTGGGGGTTTTTGGAGGCAGGCAAAACATGAGAACTTGTGCACAGTACCACTATACACAAGTTCAGATGTTTTTCCTGACTGCAAAGAACCCAAAAAAATGCCTGCTATTAAACTATTGAAAGTTTTCTAATACAAACAATCTTTTTTTATGGTTCTGGACATGCTACAGAGCTGAAACTTCACATGTACATTTTTTAGACCCCCCAGATACTAAATCCAAAGTAAAAATCAAAAAATGTTTTGGTTTTTTTTTTCAATAATTGGCTTTTTATCAAAAATGACAATTTTTAAGAACTTTTTTTTGTGTGATTAATAGTTAATGGGGCATGACCCAGAACCCTAGGCACTTTTTAGGGGCATTTATTGGGTTTTAGGGCTTAAAAATGGTGTTTTTTGATTACCGAAGTTCGGGTCACATTGATTTCAATGGGGTTCTGAAATCCGGGCCGAACTTTCGGGAAGTTCGGATGTTCTGGCCGAACCGAACTTTTCAAAAGTTCGATCATCCCTACTCAGAAGGTGGCCTTCTTTGGTGGCTATCACCTCTGCATGCAAAGTGTCGGAACTGACGGTGTTATCCTGTCGTTCACCTTATAGTGCTTCACAAGGATAAGGTCGTGCTTTGCCTCTGTCTGTCATTCCTTCCTAAGGTGGTCTCTGACTGTCATTTGAATGAGAACAATGTGTTGCCTTCCCTGTGTCCCAGGCCTAAACATCTGAAGGAAATTGCCTTGCATGTGTCGGATGTGGTCCAGGCAATTGAGGTGTACCTGGCAGCTACGGAGTCCTTTAGGAAGTCAGACTCTCCATTTGGGCTCATGGACAGACCTCACAAATGGTTGTCCGCTTCTTCTGGGACCATTTCCTGATGGATCAAACAGACGGTGGTTCAGGCCTATTGCATCAGGGGTCAGGTTCCTCCTTTCCCTGTTTAGGCGCACTCTACTAGGGTGCTTAGTGTCCTGGGCTTTCCATCTTCTAGCGTCGGGAACGCAGGTTCGCAAGGTGGCCATCTGGTCATCGGTGCACACTTTTACAAAGTTTTTTTGTAAAGTGGTTGTGTTGGCATCTGCGGATGCTTCTTTTGGTTGCAAGGTTTTGCTGGCTGCTGTTTAGAAGACTTGGTCCTCTTTGAGCTGTGTCCATTAATGAACATCTGAGAAATGGATTTTACGGTAAGTCAAAAATCCCATTATGCCTTGCCTCTGCTATGCATGGCCCTAAAACCACTTTGTCCTGCAGGACCTTCTTGTGGAGCCAATTGCCCCTTACTTCATCCATGTCAAGTTCAAATATTGACTCCTTTTTTTACTATGACAAGGCCCTGTGCACCTTTAGCTACCTGGACTGTGTGGCCACCCTTACAGCAATACCACCCACACTTCAACTTTAACATAAATATCACATGGCAAAGCCCTTAAAACCCTTACCTGCCAAGGTTAATGGCCAACCTTACCCTCCGTACCACTCAAACCTGTTTCCAGCCTTACCCTCATTCAACACCCACATCTGGAAAAGCCATCAACACTATCACCTGCCAGGGCTCTGTGACCATCCTTACCCATACATCACACACATCTGACACAGTCCTCATTACCCTTTCTTCCAAAACCATCCCCCAACTGGCCATCTTTACCCACCCCCATCTGGCCACAACACCACCTCCAGCTTGCCATCCTTATCATCCTTACCCACAGCACCTCTTGTACCAAACCTACCTCTGGTCACTCTTACCCACAGGACCATGCTTTTCTGGCCACTCTTACCCTCAACACCACCCTCAAAGGTCCAAAAATTAGATCTACATCTTGTATGTAGGGGGTGGGTAAAAATTAGCCAGTGTTATCAGCAGTCTTAAAAGGTCTAAATGTGGTGATACATGGCTCAGGCAAAACAATAGAGCTACAGCCCTCAAAATAAAAGAAAAAGCAATCAAATACAAGTCTGTTATTCAAGCCTAAATTACTTTAAAGAAAGCAATTCATGCTGTCTTGGGAGAATAAATAAGTCGCCAGCTTTGTGAGCCAGTCAGTTACACTCTGCCATGACTGCAGCATGTACGATGACAGGTGTAAAAACACCAGAAATCCCGGATATCCCTGTTACCTAAAATGCAAGTTGTTCTATGGGAATTGTCCCAATGACACCCACAGAGCCTTGGCACATTTACCACTGTCCCATTTGTAAGAGGTGTTAGCAGGTTGTAAGAAAAGTGGTGCTAATGGCAATCCCTTGAAATATGGCATAAGTGGCTGCAGGAATCGTAACACCCCTTATCACCTAACGTAAGGATTGGTAGTTTTAAGGGTAGGACTAAAAAGAGTAGGGGTGTGAAGGGTAAGACTTAAAAACAGTCTGAATGGTGCTCAGGGTATGTTTAGCCATAGATCCTTGGATTTACCTGGTGCAGAGGTATGGCGATGTCAGTGGGAATACCGGAGGATATTTGTACCATCTATGAGCAGGCTTAATGCACCCAAGTTGATCCATCAAGCGACTTTTTTGGTACAACCAGGTTTTTTGGCATGCGATTATTGGATTATTGCCAGCGGCTATAGCGACTAAATATAATCAGTGTCGGCTCCCTGTGAACTCTTCCACAATAAGATAGAATATGCAACAAAAAGACTAGATGATGGAGAGAGAGAGAGAGAGAGAGAAAGAGAGTGTGTGTATGTCTGTGTAAGTATGTATAAATATATATTTTACTATAAAGTTACACTCTATTTTTCTTTGGCAGGTCAAGATATCACACTCTGCGGATTTGCCGGAGCTCTCAATGGGGCAGTCTTGTGTGCGTCAGAAGTCCTGGGACGGAATCTCTTTTTCGACCTTTTGCGGTTACGACACCAAATCCTTGATAACACAGCTAAAAAGGCTGAATAGTTTGTTTTTTGTTTTTTTGCGACAAAGCAGTTTAATGGAAGAATTTCTACTGTGTTTATTTTGTTGGAGCACATGGGAGGAGGACATGCTGCAGCACCATAAAGCCATGTCTACATCTACAGTATGTGCTTTGCCACACATGGGGAAGCACATATAATATAGGGTACACCAAGGAATGTGATGTTGTTTACTTTGCAACATGCTTACTCTTTTTTATGATACCCATAGAGCACAATGAAAAGTGCCAAGGAAAAACTCCCAGTTTAAACAGATTTGTCTTTTACACTGTAGAGCCAATTTTAGCATATTTGGCTCCATAATACAGATACCTGAAAATACCTGCTGCTAACAGATCAAATGGACTTAAGAGCAATGTCCAACCTACAGTTTATGGGACCATGAAATACACTGTTTTAAAAATAAAATGTGTATTTTATTTTGTTAGAAGACTATGTAAAAGGAAGCAGTTGGAAGTTATCCTGAGACATTAGGGAAACATTTGGTATGCTAATGTTCCTTTTTTGTAGATTAGATTAAATATTTAATAAATATTTGTAACTGCAATTAAATATTTTTTCAACTAAAAAGTGTGAATCTGTTTTTTTTACAAGTAGGTTTTTTGCACAGATTATGCAAACAAATCGTATGAATCATAAAGAAAAAAAAACTGATATTGTAAAGAGTTTGTAAGAGTTTATAAAAGTAGCAATTTATACTGTAATAGACTGATCGCAGATCTACTATCTACTGTTCGAGAGTAAAGAAAAAGTTATACCCAATCAAAGTGTATGTGATCTAATACACTGCAAGATTTTGGAGGGGATGTTAAGGGACCACATACAATACTTTAGTAATGAAAATGGTATTATTAGTAGTAATCAGCATGGATTCATGAAAAAATGTTCTTGCCAAACCAATCTATTAACCTTCTACGATGAAGTGAGTTGCCACCTAGATAAAGGTAAGCCTGTGGATGTGGTGTATCTGGACTTTGCAAAAGCCTTTGACACTGTTCCCCACAAACGCTTGCTGTACAAACTAAGGATTGTAGGTATGAACCATAGGGTGAGTACCTGGATAGAGAACTGGCTCCAGGGGAGAGTACAGAGGGTGGTGATTAATGGGGAGTACTCGGATTGGTCGAGTGTGGAAAGTGGGGTCCCCCAAGGTTCTGTCCTGGGACCAATCCTGTTTAATTTATTCATAAATGATCTAGAGGAGGGGATATCTAGCACAATCTCGGTATTTGCGGATGATACTACACTAAGGATGCCAATATCTTCTATGCAGGATGTGGAAATCTTACAAGCGGACCTGAACAAAATAATGGGGTGGGCAGCTACATGGCAGATGAGGTTTAATGTTGAGAAATGTAAAGTAATGCACTTGGGCGTCATAAACACGAAAGCAAGCTACTCACTAGGGGGTAAACCTCTTGGTGAATCTAAGATGGAAAAGGACCTGGGGATACTGGTGGACAACAGGCTTGGCAGTGGCATGCAATGCCAAGCAGCTGCAAGCAAAGCCAACAGAATACTGAGATGTATAAAAAAGGGGATTCACTCCAGAAATAAAGAGATTATTCTCCCACTCTACAAGACTCTGGTCCGGCCAGAGTATTCTGTCCAGTTCTGGGCACCGGTCCTCAGAAAGGATGTGCTGGAACTGGAGAGAGTCCAGAGAAGGGCAACAAAAATAATTAGGGGAATGGAGGACATTGGCTATGAGGAAAGACTACAAGCATTGAACTTATTCTCTCTGGAGAAGACGCTTGAGGAGGGATATGATATCAATGTACAAATACTGTACTGGTGAGGACCCTAGCATAAGGAACAAACTTTTTAGAGAAAGGGAATACAATAAGACACATGGCCACTCACTAAAACTAGAGGAAAAACGGTTTAACCTTAAAATACGTAAGGGGTTCTTCACTGTCAGAGCAGTAAGGATGTGGAATTCTCTTCCACAAGCAGTCGTATCAGCAGGGAGCATCGATAGTTTCAAAAAAATATTAGATGGGCACCTTAAAGACCACAACATACAGGGGTATACAATGTACTAGTCTTGCTCATAAGATTTTTCCCCGTCGAAATCTGTAATAATGAGACGAAAATCGGACGTGTGTTGACGGAGGACAAAAATTTTAATGCCTGCACATCAGGATTTTGTCAGCCGAAAAGTCGGAGTCGGCTGTCGAAAGCACCATACTAACAAGCTGAAAAAAAAGGAAGTTAGAGGAAATCCCTGCAAATTAAGGCAATCTCTTAAGGACCCCCAGGTCACCAGAACTAATATCCCCATTGGAGGATTTCCCCTCTATTACTTTTTTGGGGACGATCCAAAATTCGTGATTTTCTTTTACTTTCAATGATAATGATAAACAGGACAGAAAAGAGGGTGAATCTCACTAACAGGGACACAAACGGCAATAAAAACTAACAGGTATTCTACTTTCAAAATATTTTTTTGAAATTGTTTCAAATATATTACGGCAAACAGGATTACAAGAAGGCCATATTTAGCAGTAGAATAAACAATACAAATAAGATTCATAGAAACATTTTATCCAGAGTACAAAACATGAAGAAAGTCATTACCAGGTTTTACGGTGAACCATGGTCTTCATCCCAAAGCACTGATAGTTTGTCTACAGGCTCTATAGCACACACCACAATATTGGTAAGTTAAGCATATAAACCACTTGACCATCCTGCTTCTGGGTAGTCGAGCACACCCAGAGATGTATAGTAACTAAGTATAACTACTGTACTTGAGTACGGAAAGGCGGTATCTGTACTTTCCTGGAGTAGAATCTTTTTCTCCTACTTCCACTTTTACTTCACTACAATTTTTCAATGATTTCAATACTTCTACTCCGATTTTTTTTTTTTTTTTTTTGTGCTGCATAGTTACTCGTTACAATTATAAAAATTACCACTGCCAGAACAGTAGATGGCAGGTTTCATGAAGCTCAAATCATGTGTATTATCAGCACATAGGAAAATAAAAGCTACTGTATGTATAAATAAAAGCTGCATTTGAAATAATAAAAAACAATATGATGTTCAAACCTTTGACTTCTTTCTTTAATAACTACATAACACAGCACTTGTACTTTTACTTTCAGTACTTGAGTAGCAATTTTTTTTCAAAACTACTGGTACTTTTACTTTCAGTACTTGAGTAGCAAAATTTTTAAAAAAAACTACTTGCAATACTTAAGTACAAAAAATGTTGAATACTTTAGTACTGCTACTCAAGTTGCTTTTTGATCGAGCACTTCCACTTCTACTTAAATCACTTTTTGATCGAGCACTTGTACTTTTACTCAAGTATTTGTTTTGAGTACTTTATACATCTCTGAGCATACCATATTTCTCAACTCCAGTCCTCAAGTACCCCCAACAGGTCATGTTTTCAGGCTTTCCATTATTTTGCACCCGTGATTCGATCAGTATCACTGCCTTAGTAATTACCACAGCCGTTTCATCTGAGGGAAATCCTGAAAACATGACCTGTTGGGGGTACTTGAGGACTGGAGTTGAGAAATATTGCTGTAAGAGACGGGGAAAAGATCAAGAGAAGGGGAATAAAATGAAAGAAAAAGAGAAAGGTAGAAACGAGAGGTCCAAGCCAGTCAGAGGCAAAATACTGTTCTGCAAAAGCTAAACAAGGTATTACATTAATGAATCAAGGAAACGTGCATATAATCAGCCCACGGCTCCCAAGTCTGTTTACATTTCTGAACTGTGTCCTTTAAATTGCTGACAATATTTTCATGTTGTCAAGGTCTTACCGTGCCCTCCTGTTGGCAGCCATCTTGGACATGTGCAGACTGCTGCCTCTTATAAACTCTTACTGCATCATCACTTGCCTGCTGCCTGGGTGTCACACAGTGATGATGCTGCACACCTGACTATATCTATCACCTGATGAGTTGCAGTCCTTGCCCTTGCGTTCGTGCTCCAAGGTGCATCTCTGCTAGCAGTCTTCTGTTCTCTATGTATGACCTGGCTTGGCTGACGACTCTCCTGGCTCTCTATACCCGCATTGGCAGACGACCCCGCATTGGCAGACTACCCGCTTATGGACTCAACCCCAGCTTGGATGACTACCCACTTCTGGACTTGACCCCTGCTTGTTCTTGATCTCGCTTTCTCACTCTTGCTGTGCGTTTATTGTTGTTTGCTTTAATAAACTGTTTTATTTTACCTGCATTCCTGTGTGGTCTGGTTTCCTGACACATGTAACATGATCCAGGTAATTTTTTTCTTAGCCTGCGTCAAGGAGCCAGCAGGTTCTTTCCAGGATCTAGCAAGGGTCATCTTGGCCCTGAGCAGGATAAAGAAAATCAGATGTTGAAAACCTTTAGGCACAATGGTTTTAATAAGTGCAACTGAACTGACTGTCCCGAATGCTATTCCAAAGACCGCAGATCCTGGGACATTCCCACCAAATATGGCACATTGTTCCCTGCAGTTGACAGCCTCGAAAACAAAGTGGGGATACAGAAGGATTCATTAAAAACAACTGAGTAGGAACTAAATATCAATGAGTGAGCACTTTCAAAGGAGACATTCAAAATACCTATACATGACCGCAGGAATCACGTGTGCCATAGCTCAGAGTCCCTTTCTTCTCCCAAATCAGCATCTCAGGCCTTCATATAAGAGAACCTGGGGGGGCAAGCCCAGTAATAGCCCATATATGAGGAAGATGCCCCCCCCCCCAGATAGTCTGCATCTCAAATGCGCCATTGTTCATATAGGGTCATTTGATAGGGATTTGGCTTTGATGTCCAGAGTGAATGTAAAGTGGGAAATTTGAAAAAACTAAAACACTCTGACTGTGGCATTTCAAAGGTCTCTACACAGTGACACCATTGTGAAGGGACCCCTATGCATAATAATGTGTCCAATTCCGTACAACCCCTTGTCCACCCACCACTTAAAGGCCCTAATGTCTGTCCTGGAGGAAAGTCTGGGTTGTTAAATAGATGCGCTAATGGACAAGAATGAAACACCAAGTCACTATTAACGGGAAGCTTATCCCATAATGTCATTGAGTGTGAGGGTAGGTGCTAGGATGGAAGGCCGTTGTTTAGGAGAGCTCCACAAAAGATAGTCCAACGTGTAGCTTGGGACTGCTGCCCTCTCCATACGTACCCAGTCTGGTTTATCGAATCTGGAATACACTACCGAGAATTGAGTTGGATGAGCTGCTTGATAGTGATGAAGCAGATCAGGTAACCCCAACCCTCCCTGAGTTCTTAGGATAAAAAAGGATTTTCTTTAAAAATCTTGGCCCCTTGTTTCCCCAGATAGATCATATCATCTTAGCTTGAAATCTAGCTAACACTGTTCGGGGCCGGGGGACAGGGATAGGCAAAGATCTAAAAAAAAAATAGAGTATTCTCAGTAATTATGTTTAACTGAATGGATTGTGCCCAGCCAGGACAAGTTGTGCACAGACCACTGTTGGAGGTCCGCCTCCAATTTATAGAACAGAGGAACTTACAGGTGTTCTAATCCCTCTCCACTCTAATTAAAACAACAATAAAAAAGTTTTTCCTTTAAGCCCCGTACACATGTAGCGATTGTCGGCCATAAATATTCGGCCGCCGAACAATCGGCCGATTGTCGGCTTGTTAGTATGATGCTTCCGACAACCGACAGCGACTTTTCGGCCGAACAGAATCGGGTGTGCAGGCTATAAAATTTTTGTTGGCCAACGCCAGAACGGCCGATTGTTCGCCAGTCAGTACAGAATTCGGCCGACAAACAGCCGATTAGCAAGACTGGGCATGCTCAGAAAAGAAAAAACACACGGAAAGTTAACCATCACATGACATCACTTCTGCAGTCGGCTGTTGTTGGCCGACAAAATTCATGTGCAGTCTATTGCAGTTTTCAGCCGACAGGACAGCACCGGACAAAAGACGGCCGATCGTTCGGCCGACATTCGGTACGTGTGTACAGGGCTTTAGTTATACTTTAAATAAAGCTGCAAGACAAAGTATGTGAACCCTTTGGAATGATATGGATTTCTGCACAAATTGGTCATAAATAGTGATCTGATCATCATCATCTAAGTCACAACAATAGACAATCACAGTCTGCTTAAACTAATAACACACAAAGAATGAAATGTTGCCATGTTTTTGTTGAACACACCATGTAAACATTCACAGTGCAGGTGGAAAAAGTATGTGAACCCCTAGACTAATGACATCTCCAAGAGCTAATTGGAGTGAGATGTCAGCCAACTGGAGTCCAATCAATGAGATGAGATTGGAGGTGTTAGTTACAGCTGTCCTGCCCTATTAAAAACACACACCAGTTCTGGGTTTGATTTTCACAAGAAGCATTGCCTGATGTGAATGATGCTTCGCACAAAAGAGCTCTCAGAAGACCTACTATTAAGAATTGTTGACTTGCATAAAGCTGGAAAGGGTTATAAAAGTATCTCCAAAAGCCTTGCTGTTCATCAGTCCAAGGTAAGACAAATTGTCTATAAATGGAGAAAGTTCAGCACTGCTGCTACTCTCCCTAGGAGTGGCCGTCCTGTAAAGCAGACTGCTCAATGAGGTTAAAAAGAATCCTAGAGTGTCAGCTAAAGACTTACAAAAGTCACTGGCAAATGCTAACATGGTATCATGGGAGGATACCACAGAGGAAGCCACTGCTGTCCAAACAAAACATTGCTGCACATTTACAGTTTGCACAAGAGCACCTGGATGTTCCACAGCAGTACTGGCAAAATATTCTGTGGACAGATGAAAGTTGTTGTTGTTTGGAAGAAACACACAACACTATGTGTGGCGAAAAAGGTACAGCACACAAAAATCAAAACTTCATCCCAACTGTTAAGTATGGTGGTGGGGGCATCATGGTTTGGGGCTGCTTTGCTGCGTCAGGGCCTGGACAGATTGCTAACATCGAAGGAAAAATGAATTTCCCAAGTTTATCAAGACATTTTTCAGGAGAACTTAAGGCCATCTGTCTACCAGCTGAAGCTCAACAGAAGATGGGTGTTGCAACAGGGCAATGACCCAAAGCATAGAAGTAAATCAACAACAGAATGGCTTAAACAGAAGAAAATACGCCTTCTGAAGTGGCCCAGTCAGAGTCCTGACCTCAACCCGATTGAGATGCTGTAGCATGACCTCAAGAAAGCGATTCACACCAGACATTTGAAACAGTTCTGTAAAGAGGAATGGTCAAGAATTACTCCTGACCGTTGTGCACGTCTGATCTGCAACTACAGGAAACATTTGGTTGAAGTTATTGCTGCCAAAGGAGGTTCAACCAGTTATTAAATCCAAGGGTTCACATACTTTTTCCACCTGCACTGTGAATGTTTATATGGTGTGTTCAATAAAAACATGACAACATTTCATTCTTTGTGTGTTATTAGTTTAAGCAGACTGTGATTGTCTTTTGTTGTGACTTAGATGATGATCAGATCACATTTTATGACCAATTTGTGCAGAATTCCATATCATTCCAAAGGGTTCACATACTTTTTTCTTGCAGCTGTATATACTATATTAGCAAAAGTATTGGAACGCCTGCCTTTACACGCACATAAACTTTAATGGCATCCCAGTCCTAGTCCGTAGGGTTCAATATTGAGTTGGCCCACCCTTTGCAGCTATTACTACTTCAACTCCTCTGGAAAGACTGTCCACAAGGTTTAGGAGTATTTCTTTTGAAATGTTTGACTATTAATTCAGAAGCACATTTGTAAGGTCAGGCACTGATGTGGACGAGAAGGCGTGGCTCGCAGTTTCTGCTCTAATTCATCCCAAAGGTGTTCTATCGTGTTGAGGTCAGGAATATGTGCAGACCAGTCAAGTTCCTCCACCCCAAACTCGCTCATCCATGTCTTTATGGACCTTGTTTGTGCATTGGTGTGCAGTGATGTTGGAACAGGAAGGGGCCATCCCCAAACTTCCCACAAAGTTGGAAACATGAAATTGTCCAAAAGGCCTTGGTATGCTAACGTCCTAAGAGTTCCCTTCACTGGAACTAAGGGGCCAAGCCTAACCCCTAAAAAAAAAAAACACACGCCATAATTCCCCTTCCACCAAATGATTTGAACCAGTGTCCAATGGAGACTATGAGCAAGGCCTTCTTGTCCACAACAATGCCTGTCAGGAATAATATTATATCCTCTGCAAAAAAAAAAATGCAAGTTTGTGCTTTAGGCTGACAGTTTGCAGGCCCCTAATATTTGCTTTTTTGATGTATAACTTTATCAAGGGGCTCTAATGACAAATGATTGGAAAAGGGGACATTCAAGCCATAATACTTAGATTTAGCCTGTGAGTTTGTGTATATTGCTTGACCCCAGCTTAGGAGATTGCAAGGTTGCTATCAAATATGGCTATAATAATATAGCCAGTCTATGGAACCGGTTGCAAACTTTCTGCAAGTTCGCAGAACCGGCTGATCCCTCTAAGCTGGCGGCCGGGGAGCAGCAGATCAGTGTGCCCCGAGGCCGAGCCCGCCCATTCTGTGACAATAGCGAATGAAAATTCGCTATTGTCACAAGGATCCTCCTCCTTGGCCGAGGAGGCAAGAGGACTGAGGAGATGCGGGGAGCCGGGACTGCAGAGAAGCTGCCGTGATGACCGTCCGTGAGGTAAGTAAACGGGTCTCGCGGGGGGAACGCTGGCACTCTGCAATGATTCCGGGCAATGCTGTGGGCACTCTGCAATGATTCCGGGCAATGCTGCGGGCACTCTGCAATGATTCCGGGCAATGCTGTGGGCACTCTGCAATGATCATTGGGGGCAATGCTGCGGGCATTGTGCAATGATTCCGGGCAATGCTGTGGGCACTCTGCAATGATCATTAGGGGCAATGCTGTGGGCACTCTGCAATGATTCCAGGCCATGCTGTGGGCACTCTGCAATGATCATCGGGGGCAATGCTGTGGGCACTCTGCAATGATCATTGGGGGCAATGCTGTGGGCGCTCTGCAATGATCATTAGGGGCAATGCTGTGGGCACTCTGCAATGATTGGGGCAATGCTGTGGCACTCTGCAATTATTGGGGGCATTGCTGTGGCACTCTGCAATGATCATTGGGGGCAATGTTGTGGCGCTCTGCAATTATTGGGGGCAATGCTGTGGCGCTCTGCATGATTGGGGGCAATGCTGTGGCACTCTGCAATGATCATTGGGGGCAATGCTGTGGCACTCTGCAATGATTGGGGGCAATGCTGTGGCACTCTGCAATGATTGGGGGCAATGCTGGGGCACTCTGCAATGATTGGGGGCAATGCTGTTGTCACTGTGCATTGAAAGGGGGGCACGCTGGTCTCTCTGCATTGAAAGGGGGGCACGCTGGTCACTGTGCATTGAAAGGGGGGCACGCTGGTCACTGTGCCTTGAAAGGGGGGCACGCAGCGCTGGTCAATGTGCATTGAAAGTGGGGCATGCTGGTCACTGTGCATTGAAAGGGGGCACGCTGGTCTCTCTGCATTGAAAGGGGGGCATGCTGGTCACTGTGCAATGTGCATTGAAAGGGGGCACGCTGGTCATTCTGCATTAAAAGGGGGCACACTGGTCACTGTGCATTGAAAGGGGGCACGCTGGTCACTGTGCATTGAAAGGGGGCACGCTGGTCACTGTGCATTGAAAGGGGGCACGCTGGTCATTCTGCTGGGAAAGTCGGAACTGGTTACTAAAATTTCTGAATCCCACCACTGAATATAGCACAATTTCTTGTCAGTGTAAATCTGATTTCCATGTCTTGCTTCCAAACAGAAAATAACTTCTCTCTGTAAGATATAAAAAGTTTTTGTGCCCAAAGCAAATATTGAACCTACATTCTACATCCTAAATCCACATTCTACATCTGGCATTGTCTGTGCTGTTTAGAGGGCCTCAGGCACTGGTAGGGGTCAGGGCCAGATTAATGTAGGGGCTATTGGAGCTGCAGCTCCAGGCCCCTACCTTTTATATAGGCCCCGGGTTGGCCATATTCACTGTTACCGCTCTTCTGTCACTTGTAAACACAGAAGTCTGGCTTCTATGCTCGCTTCCCCAGGCAGCACCCTCAGAACCTCCCCACACAGCGTGAAGGCCGGACAAGGAGGGACAGTTGGCGATGCATGGATGTGTTTATGGGCTTCAGAGACAGCATCCCATGTTGAATTAGGCATGCATGGCTGCACCCTTCCTCCTCTGGGTGCATGGCAAGGCACGGCCCTTAAGGCCCTTCAAAATCCTCAGCACCAAGCCCATGATGCTGTTAATCCGGCCCTGGTAGGGGTAGGTGGTAGGCCAGGGAGTGGAGAGGATGGGGTGAAAGAGGTTCAATCTTTTAAAAGGAAGCTTTCACAAAAATATCTAGCTATGAGGTGCTAACCACTCCTTCTGAAAATTCCTGGTGCTTAGCTGTCTAGCTGATTAGCTGGTTGCCATCCAGCTTTAATACTTTAAGACACTAAGGGCCTAATTCAGTATAAGTTTGGATTAGAGCTGCTCACTTCTCCAGAAATAACTCCAGCCTAAACTCATTGCATCCTAATTAGGTAAGTGGCTGGAGTTAAACCATCAACTAGATGCTTTAATGAATTCGGAGTTGGAGTTAACTTAGACTGAATTCGGGTTTGGAGTTAACTTAGGCTGAATTTGAGTTTGGAGTTAACCAAATTCCCTTTGTGTTTTTCATAAAAGGAAATTTGTCTATTCTGAATCACTATTACACAGCAATGTCATTTATTATGGTTTATTTTAATTTTAAGGTATAGTTATGTATCTAATGTGTTTTAACCTTTAGATTTTCTAATAGCAGACTACACAGCTGTCTAATTAGCAGTCTTCATTCTTTATTCATCTGAAACTTTCAGGCATATCTGATTGTATTCAGCACTTTGGTGTAGTGGGCTAAGCTCACAGCTAAAGATTGCTAGGTCATGAGTTCAAGGCCAGACCATGATAACACCCTGTGTGCCATAATTTTTTTTGGCCACATAGTAATACATTGGCTACATCACCTAAAATTGCATGTCAATGGCCATGTATATTCAAGAAACAAACATGCATATGTGCAGAGTGCAATTATGCATTTGCCAAGTTTCAGTATTTATTTATAGCTGTCTAAAATTTAGGAAGGTGATGGCACACTTGGGATTTGAACTCATGCTCTCAGTGTTTATAGCCAGGAACACTAACCACTGAACCATTGAGCTGAGCATGATTACCCCTGGAATATTTATTCCCATGTTTCAATAGTTAACCACTTCCTTACAGGGCAGTTACACCCCTTCCTGCCCAGGCCAATTTTCAGCTTTTTATACTGTTGCATTTTGAATGACAATTCCGCGGTCATGCAACCTTGTACCTAACACAAATGTATCACAGTATTTTCATTAAAAAAATAGTGCTTTCTTTTGGTGGTATTTGATCACTGCAAGGTTTTTTTTCTATTGGCAAAAAGAACACCTAAATGTTTGACCCCTAAAATAATGTGTTTTTGTTTATGTAATAAAATTTGGTAAATCAATATGTTTTTTGTTGCACTGACGAGCATTGAAGAGGCTGCGCTGGCAGGCACTGATGAGACACTAATAATATGCAGCACTGATAGACAGATAGGTGGCACTGATATGCAGCATTGATGGGCATTGATAGGTGGCACTGATGGGCAATGATTGGCACTGGTGGGCAGCACTGATGAGGAGGGCACTAACAGGTTCCCTGAGCACTGATTGGCATCAATGGTGGGCATCCCTGGTGGCTCTAGTGGCATCCCCCAAGGGTCTGCACTGGTAATCAATGCTCTGATTACAAGCACAGACCCCCCCCCCCACACACACACACTTAATTTGCATATGAATGCCATTTCTTCACAGCTGAAAGTGGCCCTCACCATGATTAGCCAGTTGATTGTGACCACTTGCTGGAACGTGTGCAAGCCAATGTGGTGTCATTTCTGGTCCAGGGCGAACGCCAATGTGCCATTTGCAATTTATTGTAAAGAGATTTTGCTTTATTTTAAAAATGGCGCACACAGACAACTAAAATGTATTGGAAATTTTTTACCCAGGCCAGTGATGGTAACCCTTAACCCCCCCCCAAGATGTTTTTGCCCTACATTTCCCAAAATGCTCATGTACTCTGCAGTGTAGGTGAGCATCATGGGAAATGTTACAAAACACCTGTGTTGCCAAGGTTCATCATCACTGACCTAAGCCAACTAAAAAGGCGAGTGAGCGCTGTAGCAATCTTTTATTTAGTAATCATTTTTAGTGATTTTTTTATTAAATGTTTTGGTTACATTCATCCACAGAGGCTGAAGGGAAATTTGGTATTATTCCTTAATTTATATATTTTTAGCTAAATATATACATAAACACTTTAATTTTTTCTTAAAATTTAGCCCCCCCCCACACACACACACACACACAACCCCCCCCCCCACACCCCACACACCCACCCACACACACCCCCCCCCCCACCCCACACCCCCCACCCCACACCCCCCCACCCCACACACACACCCCCCCCACCCCACCCCACACCCCCCACACACACACCCCACACACACACCCCACACACACACCCATACACACTTTGCTGGAGTAAAGGGAGAAACCCTACCCATGTTCATACTGCACTGCCATTGCACACACACAAAAAATACAAGAAATTGATTACATTCAATAGACACAAAAGGTATCTGAATTACATCTAGACAAATAAGAAAAGAAAACAAAAAACCAGGAGCTGTGTACAAATGAATAAGCTTTATTGAACATGTATAAAACATCAGTAATCACTCAAGCAAGCATGTGAAATGTGAAATGCCCCCCAAATCAAGTAATTTTTATTCAAATTACAGTGCAAAAAGATACAACATATGATGGATAGATAGAGCTTACAATATCCAAAAGTCAAGCAAAATAAGTTGTAGACACCTTAGTATTAAGCATTAAACATACCCAACATACTTTTATGTTAATTGTTTGCATGAGCCTGTCTTTCCATTTAAATACCATCAAATCAGTAGAACATACAGCTACACAGAGGCATGAAAATAAAAAAAACATGTATAGAGTACATAAAGACACACTTTGCAAAAACAATACCAAACAGTTAGAGCATGAAAAGTATTCATCCAACAGAATTACTGCAATATGGATCATTAGGCATGCCAGCAAACCCCCCACCCCCAAAAGCAAATTCGGACATAAAGACCTGTGGCCCTTCCACAGGCCAAATGATATGATCTCATACATCCCTTTATATAACCTTGGTTAAACTACACCCACCCAGTATAGGAAACGCCCAGCAAAGTAATTAATTGGGTCTGTTGGTTCCTAAACCAAAATCACCAGTTCACTAATGAATGTTTGGCTGGCCATCCATGATCAAAGTTTCTTACAAGTCAACACACATAAGAAATGCTTTCAATAATCTCAGCATGAGCACAAAGTGGGTTTTTCATTTAGACTAATGCCTCGTACACACGTACCGATCGTCGGCCGACCGATCGGCCGTCTTTTGTCCAGGGCTGTCCTGTCTGTTGAAAACTGCAAAAGACTGCACACAAATTTTGTCGGCCAACAACAGACGACTGCAGAAGTGATGTCATGTGATGGTTAACTTTCCGTGTGTTTTTTCTTTTCTGAGCATGCCCAGTCTTGCAAATCTGCTGATTGTCGGCCGAATTCTGTACTGACTGGCGAACAATCGGCCGTTCTGGTGTCGGCATACAAACATTTTAATGCTTGCACGACAGATTCTGTTCGGCCGAAAATGCGCTGTCGGCTTTCGGAAGCATCATACTAACAAGCCTACAATCGGCCGATCGGTCGTCGGCCTAATGTTTACGGCCGACAATCGGTATGTGTGTACGAGGCTTAAGGCTGGCCATACATGTTCCAATTTTCTTACAATTTTCTGTCCAATTTTCTTGAAATTTACCTTCAAGTATGTAGTACAAAGGCCTGCCTAATTGGATACAAGTGAATGTGTTTTTTAGCTTTGACCTCACATTATGTGGTTTGTGGTAGATCTACCAGAAAATTGTACAACAAAAGTTGAACATGTATGGCCAGCTTAATGGGCCATACACACTATAATGCCTCGTACACACGTACCGATCTTTGGCCGTAAATATTCGGCCGACGACCGATCGGCCGATTGTAGGCGTGTTAGTATGATGCTTCCGACAGCCGACAGCGCATTTTCAGCCGAACAGAATCTGTCGTGCAGGCATTAAAATTTTTTTTGGCCAACACCACAACGGCCGATTGTTCGCCAGTCAGTACAGAATTCGGCCGACAATCGGCTGATTTGCAAGACTGGGCATGCTCAGAAAAGAAAAAACACAGGGAAAGTTAACCATCACATGACATCACTTCTGCAGTCGTCTGTTGTTGGCCGACAAAATTAGTGTGCAGTCTTTTGCAGTTTTCAACAGACAGGACAGCCCTGGACAAAAGACAGCCGATCGTTCGGCCGACGATCAGTACGTGTGTACGGGGCTTAAGATTTTCTGAAGACTTTTTCCTTTAGATTTACCAAAACCATATAATATGAGGTCAAACCTAAACACTTTCAATTTGTATGCAATCTTGCAGGCCCTTGCACTACATAGAAAAGGTAAATCTGAAGGAAAAAGTCTTCGGAAAATCTTATAGTGTGTATGGCCATACATGTTCAATTTTTGTTGTACAATTTTCTGATAGATTAACCACAAACCACATAATGTGATGTCAAAGCTAAACAACACTTTCACTTGTATCCAATTAGGCAGGCCTTTGTACTACATACTTGAAGGTAAATTTCAAGAAAATTGGACAGAAAATTGTAAGAAAATTGGATCATGTATGGCCATACACACTATAAGGTTTTCTGAAGACTTTTTCCTTCAGATTTACCTTTTCTATGTAGTGCAAGGGCCTGCCAGATTGCATACAAATTGAAAGTGTTTAGGTTTGACCTCATATTATCTGGTTTTGGTAAATCTAAAGGAAAAAATCTTCAGAAAATCTTATAGTGTGTATGGCCCATTAGTCTTAATAAAAAAAAGCCACTTTGTGCTCATTCTGAGATTATTCAAAGCATTTCCTATGTGTGTTGAC
The DNA here is from genome assembly GCF_965119305.1 of Pelophylax lessonae. NCBI lineage: Eukaryota > Metazoa > Chordata > Amphibia > Anura > Ranidae > Pelophylax > Pelophylax lessonae. Next base: position 556,050,191 of record NC_138771.1, on the reverse strand, counting down.
TTGATGTAGTAATTTTTTATATATATATATATATATATATCTTTTTTTTTTTTTTTTTTTGGGTTGTTGAATTCTGAGTTCTGGGGTTGCACTGCATATGTTCAATCAATTTGCAAATTCTCAGATTTGCAAGCTGAAACACTGCTATTTTTCAGAGTGTAATGTGGCTCTATAAAGGGAGCAACACATATGGCTCCCCACTCAACAAATATATTAATTTCACACATATACAATGTTTTATTTTTGGGGTGTTGCTTGTCATATATAACAACAGACAGTTGTAGGTAGTTCAGGGATCTGAACACCCAAATACATTGTTGCAAGGCAGCTGTGCTAACCACTTGGATATTTTGGTCAGTTTATTTAATCAAGCTCAAGCTCAATACATATTTGCAACATTTTTGCAAAACACAATTTACACAAACATAATCACTTTCTTACATTTATTTCATAATATATGCCACTGATAGTTTCTTAGCCTATCAATTTAAGTTTAAAATACAAATTTTTCACAGAAATAAATGTTTTAAACACCTATATATAATTTCCAGCATGCAGGATTATTTTTAAAAATTTGTTGATTTTATACAGTTTCACTAAACTAGGTTAATTATTTGGGAATTGTGGTCTCTGAGGTTTTTTTTTTTTTTAGTTTCTTGTTATCTTTATACCAAGCATACATGCACTGGCACCTTAAGAGCCCATTCACATTGAGGCGACACGACTTCGGGGGGTGACCTGTGAAGTCGCGTGCACCGCTGTGCACTGCGACTTGCAGAGACTTCACATACTGGAAGTCTATGCAAGTCGCTCCGAGGTCGCCCCAAAGTGGTACAGGACCCTTTTTCTAAGTCGGAGTGACTTGTGTCGCTCCTATTAGAACGGGTCCTGTACTACTCAATGGACCCCGACATACCGCGACTTGTCAGGCTGACAAGTTGCCTGACAAGTCGCGCTAATGTGAATGGGCTCTAAAAATTAATATAGTTTGATTCAATTAGTCCATCAAAAAATTTTAATAAATAAAAATTATTTGAGCTTGAATTGGGTCTAAATAGAATATATATATATATATAATTTTTTTTTTTTAAAGTACAAATCACACATGCTTTGAAAAAAATGTCATTAGCTTTAGGTAGTTAAGTGGTTAGCACCGCTGCCTTGCAACAGTGTATTTGGGTGTTCGAATCCCTGAACTACCTACAACTGTTTGTTGTTATATATGACAAGCAACACTAATACGGCTTCTCCCCAAAAATGAAACATTGTATATGTGTGAAATTAATATATTTTTGGGGTTGGTTAGATATAGGAAGTAACAATAATATATAGTTTTTTGCATATATATATATATATATACACACATATGCAAAAAAACATATATTATTGTTACATTCTATATCTAACCAATCCAAAAATATATTAATTTCACACATATACAATGTTTAATTTTCGGGGAGGAGCCGTGTTAGTGTTCCTTTTCATATATATATATATATATATATATATATATATATATATACACATAGGCAAATCAATAAATAAAACATATATATATATATATATACATATAATTATTTTTGGGTATCTATCTATCTATCTATCTATCTATCTATCTATCTATCTATCTATCTATCTATCTATCTATCTATATATATATATATATATATATATATATATGTGTGTGTGTTTATATATATATATATATATATATATATATATATATATATATATATATATATATACACACACACATATATATATATATATATATTTATGTATAGATATATATTTTTTTGTGATTCATATATATATATATATAGACATACATAGATATGTGCAAAAAAAAATTTAAAAAAAAAAAAAAAAAAATTTTATTAGCGCCGGAATAGCGCCGTTTTACCGCGAATTTGCGGCGGTATTTGCCGCAAATTCAATAAAACTCCCACTAACGTTTTCAAAAACGTTATTTTCAGCCTAGTTTTTGGTTTGGAGCATGCTCACATGGGCTATCTGCCAGAAATTGACTCTGGAGCTATTTTTGCATTTTACACTTTTATTAATATCTTTTTTTCTACTTAACATTTTCACACAGTTTAAAAGCAGTTTAGCTCAAAATCATATAACACATATTTCCCACACATTTTTTATTTTTTTCCTGCCATATTTTGTGATTTTGAAAAAATTAGTCCACCTTTTAGCTGGACTGTTTTTAAGTCCAGTCCTGACATTAGTTGATCTTAATGAATCTCACAGTTGGAGTTATTTTCCGCCCGCCGTTCTTTGAATACCAATTTCAGACTTAAAAATTCTCCGGTTCACAAAATCCCGCCGAAAAGCCATTTCTCCGTACTATGAATCAGGCCCTAAGTGCCGGTTCACACTGCAGCGGCACGACTTCGGGGGCGACCTGTGAAGTCGCGTGCAGTGCGACTTTGGTACGACTTGCACGGACTTCATAAAATGAATGTCTATGCAAGTCGCTCCAGGTCGCCCCGAAGTAGTACAGGACCCTTTTTCTAAGTCGGAGCGACTTGTGTCGCTCCTATTAGAACCGTTCCTGTACTACACAATGGACCGCGACGGTCCATGACTTGTCAGGCTGACAAGTCGTACTAGTGTGAACCGGCACTAAGGCCCTTTCACAAGAGCGGTCTGATCGAGTCCACCTGTTCATTATTCAGAAAGGCCCTCCATTCTTCTCATTAGAGCAGTGCATGTAAAAGTACCTATGTTTATTTACATTTGCCTACCTCTAATCCGATCCCGCAAAAACAAAATGGAAGGGAATCCGTTCCCCTCTGTCTGGCTGGATTGTATCGAAGGACAGTCGGGTGTAAACAGACAGCCAGTCCATTTACATCCAACTGTCCATAGAGCAGAGCGGGCTGTGTCTGCTCTGCAGAGATCTGTTACTCGCCCGCACTGCTCAGCTCAGCAGATGCCCTGCTGAGACAAATGATCAGGCCCGTGTGAAAGGGAATGCGCTTAGAATAACTTTCTAGAATCAATTAGCCTTCTGTAACTGTGGGAGCTGCATGCTGGGTCCAGGTTAGTGACTTGAAATATTGTAGACAGAGATAGCTGGGCATCTAGCATTTTCATTAATTGGTCAACTATAGTAGCCCCAGTATTTCTTTCAGGTGTTTTACTGTGCTGGGCAAGGTACTTATGTCTCCTGGACCCTAATATGTAGATGCTGCCAGCTTGCCCAAGAAGTTGCATGTTGTTCCTGGTAGACAAGTGCACACAATTCTCCTGCTGCATCTGTGCAATGTAGAGCTTACTGCAAACTGACAGTTCTGAGTGATGTCACATGAGGGCGGGAGAAGAGACTAAAAGCCTGTGTAAGCTTTGACTTAGGCTACGTTCACATCTTGGCATTTTTGGGCGTTTTTCGGCTCTAAGGATCAGCTCAAAAAACGCCCAACAAGACAAATCCTATTCATTTCAATGGCCCCTGTTCACATCTGAGCGCTTTAACGTTTTAAGCCTTCTTGCATGTGACATCTGTGCTGGTGTGGGTGCATGGGCCTTAAATCACCCAGAGTGCGACATTCACATTTATGCATTCCAGAGACAGCTACACAACTAAAATTTTCAGACAGGTCTCATTAATTGCAGCCTCAATAATTTACTTAGTACCGGTTTCCTTTAACCACTTAAGCCCCGGAAGATTTTACCCCCATTCCGACCAGGGGGTATTTTGCGATTCGGCACTGCGTGACTTTAACGGACAATTGCGCGGTCGTGCGACGCTGTACCTAAACGAATTTGGCGTCCTTTTTTTCCCACAAACAGAGCTTTCTTTTGGTGGTATTTGATCACCTGTGCGATTTTTTGATCACGCGCTATAAACAAAAAAAGAGCGTCAATTTTGCAAAAATAACAATATTTTTCACATTTTTTTATATGAAATTCCCCCCCAAAAAAATGTAAAAATCAAAATTTTTTAACATTTTCGGCCAATTTGTTTTATGCTACCTATGTTTGGTAAAAAAAAAATCGCAAAAAGCGTATTTTGATTGGTTTGCGCAAAAGTTTTCGCGTTTACTAACTAAGGGAAAGATTTTTGTCATTTTTGTTGGTTTTTTTTTAACGCGTAATGGCGGCGATCTGCGATTTTTTTGCGGTACTGCGACATTGCGGCGGACAGATCGGACCCTTGACTGACATTTTTGACACTTTTGGGGTTACCAGTGACATTTCTACAGTAATCAGTGCTATATATATGCACTGTTACTGTAAAAATACACTGGTAGTGAAGGGGTTAACTTTATTTGGGAGGGAGGGGCTGTGTGTGTCCCTAGGGGCGTGCTTTCTACTGTGATTGGCTGTGGCTTCAGCTGTAAGGACACTGATCAACGGATCTACATAGTAGATCCATGTGATCAGTGTCTTTGCAGCGAGGAGAGTCTTTGCGCGGGGGGGTCCGTGACCACGCGGGAGCGGGAGCGTGCCTCCGGGGGCGCGCGCTCGCTCCCTAGACCCTCACAAGCAAGCAACGTAGCCCTACGTTAGTTTGCCTGTGAGGGGCTGACCGCCGACGTAGATAGTCGTGCGGCGGTCGGCAAGTGGTTAAGAAACCACAGGTGTAGAAGGATGCCTTATATACAGGGGCGGACTGGGCTGGGGGGAAGGAGGGCAATCTCCCCCTGGGCTGCTCTGATTTTCTGTAAAAAGGCCGCTGTGTTGCCAGCTCAGAACTGCACACGAGCAGTTCCAGAGCTGGCCGAGTTTGGCTGTGTGTGAAGCGATGTGTTCTGTCACAGACACAGACAGGGCTGACAGTCTCTGTGTTATGGAACGAGTTACCAGCCCCTCCCTCCTCCACACGGATTGGTTGCTAGAGGCGGCTCTGCCCTCTCTTTGCCCGCCCTCACTGTGTGCTGTGACTGTCTGTGAAGAGAATATGTGGGCGGGAAAGTTCAAGCTGAGCAGTGAGTCGGCTTTACAGACAGAGCCTGAACATGAATCCTGTGAATGGCCAGTGCCCCAAGTAAGTGAACTTCTCCTCACCTCTCCCCCCCCCCCCCCCTGCTGTCTCTCCCTCCCCCTCTCTGCAGAGAGATGTATATTTCCTGCAGCCTGTGCAGTAACTTGCCATAGGCACAATGCAGTGGGCTCACACTGGTATGCTGTGGTATGCTGTGGTTTGGCTGCAATGCTGGACTGGTGTACTGGCAGCCTTCCTGCATGTTACCCCCAGTCCCATAGACCTCCTATTAGACTGCACATTTTTACTGCATGTTCTGAAAGTGCACAAAAAATCCTGCAAGCTGCATCTTTGGTGCATTTTCTGAAAATGCAGTAAAAACGCACAACCTAAAAGAGTCTAAGGGACCGGGGCTAAGGAAAACTGCGAGTACATCAGCACTGCAGCCAAACCGCAGCACACCGTGTGAGCCCAAAGGCTTGTATGCACTTACAGCAGGAACTGCCACTTCACTGAAAAGTGATCCATGCTCAGGTCACTTTTCAAAAGGCATTTGTCAGGCAGTGAGGAGGTGATATCACATTTCCTCCTTGTCTGTAATAGGGAAAAAACCCTATTTTCCATCCGTCCAGCCGATCGGATGAGAACGGACAGACGGTCTGTTCCCATCCGATTTCCCCCATAGAGATGCATGGGGAACTGACAGCTGTGTCTCCACACACAGCACGGAGACACAGCTGTCCTCCTGCTCAGCGGGGGATCGGCGGCTCGATTCCCCCGCTGAGAAAAACGGAATCCGTACTACGGACGGATAGTGTGAAAGGGGCCTAAATCTTCCTGCAGTCTCTTTGGTCTGTGTACTGAGTGTGGGGAAGGGGCAGGCTCTCTGTCTTAATCTCTCTGGGGGCAATCAGTCTGTGAGACTGCTAAACATAATTGCCCAAACATAGAGAGACTGCCCCACAGTGAGTGACCGCTTCACACTGGCCGCATAGAGTGAGACCGCTTCACACTGGCCGCACAAAGTGAGACCGCTTCACACTGGCTGCACAGAGTGAGAGAGAGACCGCTCAACATTGCCCACACAGAGAGAGAGAGACCGCTCCAGATTGCCTGCGCAGAGAGAGACCGGTTCACACTGTGGAGCAGTCTCTCTCTCACTCTCTGTGCAAGTAATCTGGAGCGGTCTCCCTCTCTCTCTGTGCAGACAGTGTGAACCGGTCTCTCTCTCTGTGCAAGCAATGTGGAGCGGTCTCTCTCTCACTCTCTGTACGGCAATGTGGAGCAGCCTCCCCCTCTCTCTCTCTCTGTATGGGCAATGTGGAGCAGTCTCCCTCTCTCTCTCTCTCTCTCTCTCTGGGCAACGTGGTGCAGATGGATGGTGAGCTGATTCGGTGGTTCAATGGGCCACTTGACTGGACTTGCCCCCCAGGCCTAAGGCTGCCAGCCCTCCCCTGCTTATATACCCTTTGAAGTGAAACTAAACCTAACTTTTGTAAAACTATGAGCAGTCAGTTGTTTTTTCTTTTTGTTTGCAGAACAGACATGCTACTAATGTACTCAGTGTACTAATGTACACTGAGTTGCGCATGTCTAGCTTGCATTTCCACCACACTTTGGCTTTGCTAGAATGACTGACTCCCATGCACACATATGGAATGACGTTACCCCCCCACCAGCCAATCAAGAGCCCGAAAAATGGCACTAGGTAGAAGATGAGAGGTGGAGGTGAGTAAATAGGGGTTTAGTTCCACTTTCAGCTTATTGTGCTCCCAGACCTGCTGGCTTCTAGCACAGGTTCAGCCTAAAAATAGAGGAGTTTATCCAGTTGTATATAAGACAGGGACATTTACAGAATGACTTGGGCCGCTGTGCAAGAACATAAGTTGGGCCCTACCATGGGCCTGTGTCAGGAGTGACATTCCAGCAGACAGGATGGATGGCTCTTTTGGACAGCGTCCTGTGCATAGGCCCAGGCTAATTCTAGTTTTTGTTCTTGCTAATAGAAATTGTGCACATGCTCGGGCACATCTGTTGCTCACGCGTGTTCATCTGTCGCAAGCGGGCTATTTAACCACTTGCCTACTGGCCACCTAAACCTCCTTCCTGCCCAGGCCAATTTTCATCTTTCAGCACTCTCACACTTTGAGTGACATTTGCGCAGTCATGCAACACTGTACCCAAATGAAATTTTTATTATTTTTTCACACAAATAGAGCTTTCTTTTGGTGATATTTAATTACTACTGGGGTTATTGTTTTTTGCTAAACAAACAAAAAAAGACTGACAATTTAAAAAAAAAAAAATAGTTTTCATAGTTTTTTATAACATTTTGCAAACAGGTAATTTTTCTCCTTCATTGATGTGTGCTGATGAGGCTGCACTGATGGGCACTGATAGGCTCCACTGATGGGCACTGATAAGGCACACTGGTGGGCACTGATATGTGGCACTGGTAGGTGACACTGATAGGCAGCACTGATGATGAGGCACTGATTGACAGCACTGATCGGCACTGATAGGTGGCACTGGTGGGCACTGATTTGCACTGATAGGTGGCACTGGTGGGCACAGATGAGACGGTGGTGGCTCTCTCTGTGTTCGGGACCGATGTCCCTCTTACAGAAGCTGGTGATCGACTTTTTTTTTCTTTCGGGGAAAAAAAGCAGATTACCGGCTCTGTCTACATCACGTGGTCAGCTGTCAATGGCTGACAGCTAATCACATGGTAAGGGGCCGGGATCAGACTTGCTGATCACAGAGCGAGCCGTGTGCTCCCTGCAGGGGGCACGTAGGCAGCTCATGCACGGGAGGACATACATGGACGCTCTCCTGGCAATTTAGGCTGCGCTGTAGCATTCTTTTGGCTATAGTGTGGGCAGGAAGAGGTTAAACTGAGCCTGTGCTATGCTTTAGTGCTGTCATGTCAACAGTGATCCTGTGCAAAACTGCAACCTGTAAATCTATATAGGTGTATACCAAAGAGTGAAAATCTTCACACGTAAATATGCAGATGTAAATAATATGCTAATGATGAGAGTACATAAAAAAAATATAAAATTAAAAAATTCAAAGCCTATCAATAATGAAAGTCCAATAGATGCCGCCTGGATAAGGCTACACGTATACATCCCCGCGGTTATTCAGTGCATTTGAATGAATAGTCCATAAAATTTACTTCGCTTCTCGTGCTGCATGCAGTGCTCTATTCCCCCACCGGGTGTGCTCTCACCTTGGAAAATGGATCATAGTTGTGTTCAAAATTATTCAACCCCCCCAATGCTGTAAAGGGTTTTAGGGAATTTAGTGTACATTTGTAATTTTATTCAGAATGAAATCCTACAAGGACTTCTTAAAGAACCATATGCAACTAAATTACATCAATTGGTTTTGTAATACAGTAGTAAATGTTTCTTTTGTGAATTCTTCATTGACACAATTATTCAACCCCTTAAAGACTACCACTCTAAAGAACAGAGGTTCATTGAAGTGTTTTCAATCAGGTATTGAAAACACCTGTGGATGTCAGGGAGCAGCAATAAAGCCTAATAAGCACCAATTAGGCAGCTTTAAAATGACTGTGATACTCAGCTCCTTCTAGACATTTACTGGTGTGGTTACAAACATGGTGAAGTCAAGAGAATGGTCCAGGAAGACAAGAGAAGAGGTGATTACTCTTACAGGAAGCAATGGCTATAAGAAGATTGCAAAGATGTTACACATACCAAGAGACACCATAGGAAGCATCATTCGCAAATTCAAGGCAAAGGGCACTGTTGAAACGCTACCTGGTCGTGGCAGAAAGAAGATGCTGACTTTGACTGCTGTGCGCTACCTGAAGCGTAGAGTGGAGAAAAGTCCCCGTGTGACTGCTGAGGAACTGAGAAAAGATTTGTCAGATGTGGGTACTGAAGTTTCTGCTCAGACAATACGGCGCACACTGCGTAATGAAGGCCTCCATGCCAGAACTCCCAGGCGCACCCCCTTGCTGTCTCCAAAGAATAAGAAGAGTCGACTGCAGTATGCCAAAAGTCATGTGGACAAACCACAGAAGTTTTGGGATAGTGTTCTGTGGACTGATGAAACAAAATTAGAACTGTTTGGGCCCATGGATTAACGCTATGTTTGGAGGAGGAAGAACAAGGCCTATGAAGAAAAGAACACCTTGCCTACTGTGAAGCATGGCGGGGGGTCAATCATGCTTTGGGGCTGTTTTGCTTCTGCAGGTACAGGGAAGCTTCAGCGTGTGCAAGGTACCATGAATTCTCTTCAGTACCAGGAGATATTGGATGACAATGTCATGCAGTCCGTCACAAACCTGAGGCTTGGGAGACATTGGACTTTTCAACAGGACAATGATCCCAAGCATACCTCCAAGTCCACTAGAGCATGGTTGCAGATTAAAGGCTGGAATATTTTGGAGTGGCTATCACAGTCACCAGACTTAAATCCGATTGAGAACCTCTGGTGGGACTTAAAGAAAGCAGTTGCAGTGCACAAGCCTAAGAATGTGACTGAACTGGAGGCTTTTGCCCATGACAAATGGGCGAAGATACCCGTAGATCGCTGCAAGACACTTGTGTCAAGCTATGCTTCACGTTTAAAAGCTGTTATAACTGTAAAAGGATGTTGTACTAAGTACTAAGATTGAATGTCACTTGGGGGTTGAATAAAACTGATAAAGATGTGAGCACAGAAAAGACATTTGTGGTTATTTCATTATAAATGTTATGTTATATTTGTCTGACCTACACATGCCTCTTTGATTTAATTGTAAGCAGGATGACTGAATGATCAAAATCAATTTCAAACTGGCCAAAACAATCAATTTCAGTGGGGGTTGAATAATTTTGAACACAACTGTATCTGTGAATATGATCATACAGCACTTTTAACCCTCCTCGGGGGACTGATGAGTATATCACTACTGATCCATTTTCCAAGGTGAGAGCACACCCGGTGGGGCAATAGAGCACTGCATGCAGCACAAGGAGTGAAGCACATTTTATGGATTATTCATTCAAGTGCACTGAATAACCACGGGATTTATACCTGTAGCCTTATCCAGGCGGCATCTATTGGACTTTGTTTAGTGATGGGCTTTAGATTTAAATTTTAAAATGTTATATATTTTTTATATACTCACATCATTAGCATATTAATTACATCTGCATATTAAATTGTAAATTGACGCGGGGTGTTTAAAGCGGAGTTCCGGCCTCAAAATAAATAAAAATCGATTTTGGGCCATCCGCTTGCTGAGGGCCACCTGAAAAAGAAATGGATGCTCCCAATTTTCTTTTTTTTGGTCACTTACCTTGATATTGAAGAAAATATACTCACCTTCCTTCCACTTCCTCCCTCTGCGGCCGCGGCCCGGGCTGTCACTTCCGGTTTGCAATGACTCCTGGGAGCTGAACGTCATCGCTCCCAGGAATCAATGCGCCTGTACCGGCCCCACTCGTCACTTCCGGTGCAGGCGCGGCATTCCCTGCTAAACAGCTTCTGGGCCTTTTATGCTGGGTAAGGTATTACCCATTTCCTGACAGACTCCATGGCAGCATACGTTTGGGTAGCTCCGCCTCCACTCCTACCCCATAGGACCCCACTCCCATAAATCCTTGCTCCCTTTCAGCTTCGGTGTTCTTTTTTTGTCCTCCTCCTGCACCAGTTTGGTGCTAAAATTCCTAGATTTTTTTTGAAGATCGTTTTGAAAAACGCAAGTTCTGCAAGAGTCGGCATGATATGATTCCCCGATAAGCCCTTGCTGCTGCAGGGTATGGGGTGGGCAAGCTGAAGAGGAGCCGATATGCCTGACGAAGCAGGTGGAATGGCATGGCCGATGAGCCCAGCTGCTGCAGGTGGCCTCATTGTATTGCCCCAATGCTGGATTGTGTGCCCTGGTCTGCTGGCTCTGCTGTATCCCTGGTGGTGTCTAATGGTAAGCGGGGGGAAAGGTAAGTGTTTTCTCCCTTATTTATACTTGCCTGGCCATTTTTGTCTTCCCTGGTGGTATAGTGTGTTGCATTGCGGCTCCTTGTCCCTCAGTATACTTCCTGGTGGTCCGGGAGGCTCTACAGACGCCGTGGAACGCTCTGCGTTCCATCTCAGCGTTCTCGGCCGCTCTGTGCATGTGCGCTGGCTGGCAGAGAATGAGGCTTGGTTTGCGCATGTGCAATAGCGGCGGTTGCCAATATTCGCGCATTCGCAGTTTGCCTTGGCCGTGACGTCACGGCCGGCACCAAATTTAAACAGCTGTCAGTCCCACGTACAAGCACTGCAAATACCAGGTATGTGGATCTGTTTCCTCTGGGGGGTTTTACTTTGTGTGAATACCCTAAAGCTGAAGCCTCTCGTTTGGTGTCTTTTTGCATCGGTTTCTTCCTACAGTGTGCATTTGTCCTTTCACTATGGATGCATCACCACTCCCCTGCGACCAGCCCTCTCATAGGTAACCATAGGGCTGGAATGAGGGGAGGGAGCGGCACATACGGGTGGTCTTGTTACCTTTTTCCTCTATATGTTTCCCTTTTGCAGCTCCTCCTCTAGGTCTGAACAACCTCAGGGCACGCGAAAAGATCGCCATGCTAAAACGCAGCATCATCGCTCTTTCTCCAGACATGGCTCTTCATCCAAGTCCAGATACCATAGTAAAGACCGGTCACCTCCTAGGTCTTCACGCCAATCCAGCGAGACAAAATTCTGGGGCTGTGGTGTCCGAATGCTGGACGGAAAATCGCTATGCGACTCCTGTTATTCCAGTGTAGCGGGTGAAAGGGGAAGTTCAGACCAACATCTTGATTCTATAGTCAAACGCATAGTCAAGGACTCCCTGGCTGATCTTAACATGCGGCAGTCTCCAGCGCCAGAACCATCTGTCTCTCCTGTTAGGGAGTCCACTGGCGGACGGATCCTTGAGTCATCTGAGCCTAGCCATCCCTCGGTATTCGAGTCTGAGAGCGATTCGGATCAAGATGACCCTAGTTTGGGAGTTTCCTTCAATCTGGTTCCACCTTTAGTGAAGGCTGTCAGAGAAACCTTAAACTGGGAAGACCCAGTGGTCTCTGCCCCCAAACAGAGAAAATATTTTAAACAGCTGAGCAGAGAGCGGCTGAATTTTCCGTTCCTCCCAGAATTGGGAGAAGTCATAACAGATGAATGGAGCAAGGTGGAGAGGAAAAACTCCATGCTCTCAAAGTTGGCTAAACTTTATCCATTTAAGGAAGAGGAAGTCAAACACCTGGAACCCCCTCCTCTAGTGGATGCGGCTGTTATGAGGCTGGTGAAACATGTAACTTTGCCTCTTGAAGACACGGTATCCTTTAAAGATCCCCTTGATAGAAGAATAGATACGGATCTGAAGCGAGTATATCTATCAGCAGGGGCTGCTTACAAACCAGCTCTAGCCTTAGAAACACTGTCCAAAGCCATGGAAGTTTGGGTGGACAATGTGGATGACACCCTCAGAAGTTTTTCTGAAGAGGCAGCCAAGAACTCCCCTATTCAGGAGTTGAAACTAGCTTCAGCCTTCCTGGGAGAGGCGTCTATTGATATTATCCGCCTGTTGGCACGGGGGATGCTGTCGTCGGTTACGGCAAAGCGTGCACTATGGTTGCGCCCTTGGTTGGCTGATCCTGCTTCTAAGCAGGTATGGTGCCGCATTCCCTTTGAGGGTTCCTCCCTCTTTGGGAACAAGTTAGACAGCGCCATCTCTGTGCTACTGGTGGTAAATCGGGCTTTCTCCCTCAGGACAGGCGTCTTCTTGGTCAGAAGAGACTACCTTCCAGGAAACAAAACACTGACCGTGCCAGGGAGGCACTTAGCTATAGACCCGGAATGGAGTTTGGAAGAAACTGGAAGTCTAGACAGACTTCTTTCCGGAAAGGCCCCAAAAGCAATCCATCTGGGGATAGAGACTCGACTAAGTCTTTTTGAGATTGGGCCCGCTCAGGCAGGACAGGTGGGGGGTCGTCTCTTCCACTTTCGGCATGTCTGGACGGCCTCAATCCGGAACTCTTGGGTCGTCAGCACGGTCTCTGCCGGACATTCCTGGACCTTCACCAGTGTTCCCTGAGACAGATTTGTTCCTACCTCCCTTCCTCGGTCAGGCGAAAAAAGAGAGATTCTGCTATCTTACGTCAACTCTCTAGTCACTCAAGGAGCAGCGGTTCCAGTGCCAGAGTCTGAAAGAAGGGGTGTACTCACCTCTGTTTAGGGTGCCCAAGAAGAGTGGTGCCTGGAGGCCAGTGATAGATCTGACGCACTTAAATCGCTTCATCAAAGGGGAGAAGTTCAAGATGGAAACATTGTTCTCCATTCAGCAGGCTGTTCAACCGGGGGACTGGATGGTCTCCGTAGACCTGAAGGACGCATACTTCCACATGCCGGTGGCAGCAGAGTTTCAGCAATACCTAAAATTCTCAGTCAGCCAGATTCATCTACAGTTTGTGTCCCCTTTGGGCTTTCCACATCGCCTCGTACCTTTTCGAAGGTCTTATTAGCGGTGGTAGCCTTGATAAGGATGAGAGAGGTCCGTCTTTATCATTATCTGGATGACCTCCTTCTACTGGCACAAGACAAGTCTGTGATCCTAGAGCACCTATCTCTGGTCATCTCGTCCCTGGAGAAGTTCGGCTGGATCCTGAACAGGGAAAAGAGTCACCTAATCCCTACACAGTCCCTGGTCTTTCTGGGCGCTCTGTTCAACACCAAGGACGGTACCATCTCTCTTCCACAAGAAAAGATTCCGATAATTCGGAGCAGGGTGTCTCTAGCCTTGTCGGCTTCCCATCTCACCGCCAAACCATGCCTGAGGATAATCGGCACGATGATGTCAACAGCCCCTATGGTGAAGTGGGCTTTCTGGAAAATGAGACCTTTTCAGAGGGGTTTTCTTCAGCAATGGAAGGGAATCAGCAATTCTCAGCGAATACTTATAACCGCAGCCATGAAGAGCTGGCTTCCCTGGTGGTTGCAGCTGAAGAATTTGAGAAATTGTCACTCCATAGCCCCCATATCTTGGGTGATAGTGACATCAGACGCCAGCAGCACCAGTTGGGGCGGTCATTGCGGAACAATGATGGCACAAGGGATATGGGATTTTCAATCTCGCCAGATCGTTTCCAACATCCTGGAACTTCGAGCAGCTTTTCAGGTACTGCTAGCTTTCGGTCACCTTATTCAGGGCACTTCAGTCATGCTAAGGCTAGACAACACGACCGCAGTAGCCTATGTGAGGAGACAAGGCGGAACTCGCTGTGCATCCCTGCTTCGGGAAGTATGTAACGCTCTAGCGTTTGTTTAGAGAGTTGGATTTGCAGCTGCAGAATCTCCACTCAGTAGTCATGCAGAGATGTGTTGAATCACCATGTCCAACTCTCCAGACTCATCATTGTGGCCAGCCTGCTTCAGCATACAATATACAAACACTCAATAAGATGTTCCTGGAGTGATAGGTTGTATATGATAGTATAGAGGTGATGTGCTGAAAGGACAGGCGTGAGTTGTGATAGCAATGATGAGTACTCAATAGTAATGTTCAGGAGAGTAGTAGATGATGGTAGATAGGTTAGCAATCATGTGCAATAACAGGTGGTAGGGGACAGCAGATGGAGTGTACAAGAGAGGCTAACTTAGTGCAAGGATATAGATGGTAGTAGACTCAAGAGCTAGCAATCTATGTAACAGTGCAGATGATAGAAATAGTAATGCATAGATAGTAACAGTCCTTAGTATGCAGAAGTAGATAGTGTAAGTTTGATAGGAAGGAATCCCCTGTGGGGTACTTATCACTAGTTAGATTAGTAAGCTGAAGGTCCGGTAATGAGTGAATGATCGGGTAACGAGATACGGGATCAATAGCGAGGTTCCGGTCTATCCAGGTATGGCAATAGCTGGAGGCTCCGGCAGCGTAAGACAAGGCTGTATACCATGCGGTTTGAACGAACAATTTGTGAGAGAGAAGCCGGCGATTGAAATGAGGAAATAGGAAATGACCTATAAGGGTACCGAAGGTACCAGAATCTTACAAAGTAGAGCCAATAATGACCTGGGCCCAGAGAAACCTGGTCAATCTATCAGCGGTGTATATACCAGGGGCTCAGAACACACAAGCAGATTTCCTCTCCAGAACACAGCTCAACAACACCGAGTGGTCTCTCCACGAGGATGTGTTCAAGTGGATCCTGTCCTTGGGATTAATCCCAGAGGTAGATCTCTTTGCCTCCTTCCACAACAGGAAGTTGGAGAAGTACTATTCGAGGAACAGGGATCCCAGAGCGTTCGGGGTAGATGCCCTTACAGATCCCTGGAAATTCCGCAAGGCCTATGCCTTTCCTCCAGTACCAGTCATCTTCCAATTCCTGCGGAGAGTCAAGATGGAATCGGTGAAGGTGGTCGCAGTGATTCCGTTCTTGCCCAACAGACCATGGTTTCCCCTGCTGTTTCAGCTCAGCTATCGCGACCCAGTTCCTCTCCCTCTCAGATCGGATCTGCTGTCTCAGGGCTCCATACTTCACCTGTGCCCAGCCCGTCTGCACCTTCGGGTCTGATTTTTGAGAGGGGAAGGCTGGAAGCTTTAGGATGTCCTGAGGTGGCCATACCAATTCTCTTGAGTGCTAGGAGACAAAGCACGAATAAGACCTATGAAAGCATTTGGTCTAGGTTTACTTCTTTCCTGGAGTCCAAGGGAAAGTCCTGGTCATCTCCTTCTGTGCAAGATATCCTGTCTTTCCTTCAGTCAGGATTGGAATTGCCCCTTTCAATAAGCGCCCTGCGAGTGCAGGTTTCAGCCATCTCCGCTTTCACGGGTGTCTCGTGGGCTGTCCATCCTCTGATCCGGCAATTCTTCAAAGGGGCAGTAAGGCTGAGGCCACAGAAGAAGTTGAGGTTCCCCAAGTGGGACATGCCTTTGGTCCTTGACTTCCTATCCTCAGTTGGCACAAATCCAGAGGAACCTACCTCAGTGAAACAACTCACCCTCAAAGTGGTCTTCCTAGTGGCTGTTACATCTGTAAAAAGAGTTTCAGAGATTCAAAGTCTTGGAAGTATGGAACCTTTCCTGACCTTTTTTCCGGACAGGGTTTTTCTTATCCTGATGCTTGGATCAAGGCCTAAAGTCACCTCCGTCTTTCACGAGAACCAGGAAATTGTTCTTCCTACCTTCAACTCCTCTGCCGAATCTCCGGAAGTCCATCTGCTGGATGTGGGCAACACGCTCAAACAGTATCTGGAAGCTACAGCTTCTATCCGGAAGACGGATTATCTCTTTACCCTCCTTTCAGGGAAGAACAAGGGTATGCGTTCCTCTTCAAGATCAATTGCCTCCTGGATAGTAGAGGCCATTCAATGGGCTTATAGAGAGAAGGGCTTGGTTCCTCCTAAAGCGATGGTGTCGCTACTTCATTGACAGTTTCAAGACATGTCGCTCCGGATGTGGTCTGCAGAGCAGCATCTTGGTCGTCCATTCACACATTTATGTCACATTATTGTGTTGAGCCGGCGGCTCTTTCTTCTGTTAGTTTTGGTACTCAAGTGTTATCAGTTGCAGGTGTTAATTACATTTTTTCAGCATCTGCCCACCCTATTGTGTTTTGGCGAGTTATTTCCCAAACGTATGCTGTCATGGAGTCTGTCTGGAAAACGGAAAATTGTTATCAAATACTTACCGTAATTTTCCTTTCCTGATGGACTCCATGGCAGCAGGAGTCCCCTCCCAGTTCCTAAGTAGGCTACTTACAGAACACTGAAGCTGAAAGGGAGCAAGGATTTATGGGAGTGGGGTCCTATGGGGTAGGAGTGGAGGCGGGGCTACCCAAACGTATGCTGCCATGGAGTCCATCAGGAAAGGAAAATTACGGTAAGCATTTGATAACAATTTTCAGTTTTTCTGTATAGCAGTGTTGTTTTGGATGCATATGTTGCACGGCTTCACCTATTATGTATTGTCCGAGAGTGTTTTTTCTTTTTTCTTTTGTTTTGTATGTTTTTTTTTTTTTGCTTAAAAACCTTCAATAAAAATGATTTGATTAAAAAAAATAATAATAAAGGAGAAAATCTTTCCAACAAAAACAAAGACATCTAGAAAAAAAAAATCTTAGCACAGATTCTAGCTAGTCCACTTCATCAGGAATTTTAAAATGTGTCTGAATTTGCACTTTAGTGAATTTCAATAGCAACACATTCTCGAGGTATGCCCCAAGGCACACGTGTTAAACTTTAGGGTATTTAATATGACAGACCAAGACTGAAAGACAGACGGAAGTCTCTGAGTCAGCATGCAATAAAAGGTGAGGCAACTAAGGCTGAGGTTTTACACGTTATCCCGCCCTGACTGGAACACTTATCATCTCTCCTGTGGTGAACACAGCCCAGTGCCAGCTGATCCTCACTAAGTGCAATTTGGCTTCCTGTTAGCTAATAACACTTCATCCTACTGAAGGTAAGTGCATGTCTTCCTTTACTAAAGCTGGATATATACCAGTGGAAATTTCTTCAAAATCTTTTATTTTAGGAACGTTCTAAACTTCTAACCATTTTTTGGGTCAAAACAGACCATAGATTAATCATTTTTTATGTTCAGCCAGTGGGTTTAAAGCGGTTGTAAACTCTATTAAAAAAAAAAAAAAAAAAAACCTGCAAGACAAAGGCATAATGAGCTAGTATGCATCGCATACTAGCCCATTATGTGTAACTTACCTTAAAACGAAGCCCCGACACGGACCCCCGGACATCGCTGCAGGTGCTGCCATGGTCCCTCGTCGTCTCTTCCGGGTTCGGCGGCTCCGGCGCGCTGATTGGCCGGAAGAGACGGCTCCGGCGCGATGATTGGCCGGAGCCGCGATGACGTCACTCCCGCGCATGCGCGCGGGAGTGATTTTTCCGGCAAGCTCCCGGCAACTTAATTGAAGGTCCTCCGGACCTTCAGAGCGCATGCACTGTAAATATTTCCTAAACCGTGCCGGTTTAGGAGATATTATTTGTACCTACAGGTAAGCCTTATTCTAGGCTTACCTGTAGGTAAAAGTGTCAAAAAGCGGGATACTACCGCTTTAATGAAAAAAATTGATTCAATTCCCCCATCCACATATTTGATGTGACTGGGGAAATCACTCCTGCTGAGCTATTGTATTCTGACAATGGGGAGCCTTCCCTGCTATTAGAACTGATCTGTGCTGCTGGCTATAGCTGGCATTTATCTGTCCCCATACTTGGATTAATATTTCCACCAGTCCCTTCTGAATTTCAATCCTATGTATGGCTGGTGTAAAGCTGGACCAGTAGAATTCTGTTTAAACATTTTTTTTTTTTTTTAAGAATGCTCTTTTGATTCTCCAATATTGGGGTTAAACTGATGTCCCCCCCTTCTTTTTCCTCTCACTCCCCCCCCCCCCTTTCTTCTTCCCCCTTTTTTTTTTTTTTTTATATAGATTGAACAAATTTCTAATAGTGTATGTGGTTTTCGTTTGGGGAAAAACATTCCTTTTGAATGGCAAGTGATTGAATGTACTGCAATATTTTGTATGAATGCTTGTACAAATGTTTGTTTTGAAAGTCTACTAGTGAAAGGCCAGTTTATTAGTGATACAATGCAGATTATTACTCTAGTGTGTATGTGTACAGCATAAAGAGATATAGATAGATGGAGATATATATTCAGATATTCTGCAACCGGATTGCTTATCTTTGCATGCTTTCATATCTACATGATGACCTCCATTGGTCTTTACCATGAGAGCATCTTCAAATCTTCATCTATGCAAACCATACCACTGAGCAGTGCAGTGAGTGACCGTTCTGTTTGTTTTGATGAACAAATGTTAAAGCTGCCCATACACCTTACAATCTGAACCCACTTCTTTAGATTGTATAAGGCTGGATACACACTATACAACTTTTGTTGTTAGATTTCCTTTAGATTAACCTTCAACTATGCGCTGCAGGGGCCTGCCTGACTGCATACAAATTGAAAGTGTTTAGATTTGACCTCGTATTATATGGTTTTGGTAAATCTCAAGGAAAAAAATCTAAAGCCGATTGTATAGTGTGTATGGCCCATAAGATGCTACCTGACCAGACACAAATTTGGGTGGACTATTTAGGTAGGGCATCTACTACACATAAACTTCATTTGAAACCACAGCCCAAACTCAATAGTCAAACCTCAAAAGTTAATGAAAAATGCACCCAAAGTGCCTAAAAACCACCAAAGTGCTAGTTGTGCCATAACTAATATAATACACCTTACATAAAATATAGTGCAACAAACATATACATTCAATGCGCAAATAATAGTTCAACGTTTTTTAACAAGCAAGGAGCCAGTGAAAGTCCTCAACCGGATAAGGAAAAGTGCTTTTGTGCTAAAAATTCGTCAATGTATTGGCAAGGATGTGACCAGTGAAAGTTTCTTGATGACACTCAAAGTGCTTCCGTGCTGAACAATGAACATGTTGAATAACTCATGCGGTGCTCAGCGTTCCACTCCCCAGCAGCATAAACCCTTACCAGATGATGTGGACCCCTGAGCCATATAGCATGTGGGTCTAGCAGGCTTTGTCTGGTAAATTAAACCAGGGTCAGTTCTTGTCTTGTACATCCTTCACAGGACAATGGCTCATAAATGGGAGGAAGAGGATCCAGAAATAGTGTAATACGTCCTTTTTTATTTTAAGCTTTAAGAAATGTCCAGTTTCCAGTATTTATAAGTACATTCTGTAATTTCATAGCTGATCAGTTTAGTAAAAAAATCATTATTGGAACAACTTTAAAACTGTTTGGATATGTTGTAACTTCTTATCCAGGATAGTAATAAAATCTGTTTCAGCCTGAAGTCTCCCATAGTTTTTGTAGATCTGATGGAGAATGTATAGAAATTGGAAGGTGTATGGCCAGATTAAAGCTAGAGCCACACAGGTGAATGTCTTTCTTTGCTACTAAGGCCCCTTTCACACAGGCGGACCGTTCAGATCCACCTGTCCGTTTTTTTTTTTTTTTTTTTTTTTGGCGGATCTGAACGGTCCCCCCATGCATCTCTATGGGGCATCGGATGTCAGCGGAGACATGTCCGCTGACACCCGATCCGATCCGTCATATCTGGACGGATGGAAACCCTATTTTCCATCCGTCCAGTGGATCGGATCGGATGAGAACGGACCGACGGTCTGTTCCCATCCGATCCCCCAATATAGATCTATGGGGCTGTGACAGCTGTGTCTCCGCACACAGTGCGGAGAACAGCTGTCATTCTCCTGCTCAGCGGGGGATTGGCGGATCGATCCCCCGCTGAGAAAAGCGGAGTCCGTTTGACGGACTTACTGTGTGAAAGGAGCCTAAGGGATAAACTGCTGTGAACTGACAATTATCTCATTAATACCACATTGAGCCCAGTGTGCTGCAAATGAGGCGACTGCCAACCAGTGGTTAGCTGTTGCAGTAAATAAAAGCAGAAGTCTAGGATTATGAGGTATGTTGCAATAATTTTTATGGGACCCCCCCCCCCCCCCCAACACAAATGCACCTGACTCTTAGCAGACAGCAATGCATTCAAGACATACATTGTCTTGTAGTGCATGGGGGGGGGGGGGGTGTAATCCCTGTAAAAAATTTTAGCCTGTAGACATATTTTGAGGGCACACTGAAAATATTGGGGACATTCACAAGTGTGAATGGGTCTTTTAAATTACTTTTATGCAACCCTGTCCTAATTAACTTATCATTAGGGTAAGAAAACAAGAGTTTCTGTGTAATCAGTAAAAAAAAAAAAAAAAAAAAACGCTTTTAATGCGTAAAAAGTGTTTTTGTTTTTTTTTGTCCTTGATTATATGTGTAAAAGCATGTCCAGATCTGAAGGAAGTGCATTTTTACGCACCTGTGTGACTGCCTCAATTCAAAACAATGCAGCTGCAAAAGAAAAAAGAAGTTGTAAATGTGTTTTTTTTATTTTTTTTTATTTTTTTTTTTACAGCCGTATGAATGCGGGCTTAGATTGTGGTTGTAAAAGGTTTTTATGGTCAGAGTGTAACATGGATAGTGAGCTTATGATGGGGATTCCTTTCACTTTCTATTTTTTGTATTTCTAAGATAGAATTTTTTTCTATTTAAGTCCTGTGTGCGATCATCATCTTCAGTGGTAATGGAACCTAGATGGGGGGCCATGGGTGGGGGGGGGCTGGGGGGAATAAAACGGGTTGGAAGGAGGCCCTGTGCAATAGAAGTGTAAAAAACGTGGATATTTAGCAGCACAGCAACTACAATACAGCAAGAAAGAGTGCCAGGAATTTCAATAAAACGCAATTCTTTATCCTTACTTATTAATTTAAAAATAGAAACCACCACGTATCAGAAGTTTGATAAGGCTTAACAGATTGTGAAAAACAGCTGACCGGAATTATAATGCATCATGAATTCAGCATATCTAGAGCTATGTGGCAATTGGAAATGGGTAAATAAACATTCCTTGCAGATTATTTATTTATTTATTTTTTCTTAAATTTGTAGCGTTACAGTAGAAAAGAAGAAAAAAAACAAAAAAAAGTATATTTATTAAAGTTTAATCTGTGAAATAGGAGGCTTACAGTGGCACAGCTCAGAATTGTATAGAAAAAGAATGTGCCCATAGAGCGCAACACTCCCTACGTGCCAACAAAGGCATGGCAACACATATGCACAATGCTTTTATATATTATATAAATGGGCTTTTAAAGAATATTCATCGCCAAAACTTTAATAGCTTTTTATAGTAGCAAAGGGTTAAAACCCCGGTCAGGTTATATTTATTCCATCTGTGTACAATTGGGGAAATTTCCCTCTACTTCCTGTTCAGACTTGTGCCCAAACACACCTGAGCTCATCCTTATTAGAAAGTTGTCTCCGTTAGGGTCCTTTACATGGGGCGGATCATTTTTTGATCTGCTCCGGCACTTTTTTTTTTTTTTTTTTCTTTTTTTTTATACAGACACGGGATGACACTTTTGTCCGTTTATCATCCCATCCGTTTGCGGATGATAAACGGAGACAATGTATGTTAATGAGATTGTGGATGTCAGCGGATGACACCGCTGACATCCGTTTTTACGTCCGTTCTATTTTTTTTAAACGGAAGAAAAATGGGGTCCTCTTCCGTTCCAAAAAACGGAACTGATAGGAAAGGACGCAAATCGGATGTCAGCGGATGGTCATCCGCTGACATCCGCAATCCCATTGACATGCATTATGTCCGTTTTTCATCCGCAAAAAAAATGGGATGAAAGATGGACATAAGGACCGCCCGTGTGAAAGGACCCTTAGAAGATTTCCTCTTCTTGTTCTGGGGAAAACTCAAAAAAATTGTGATTTCTCAGATTTATTTATGTATTTATTTTTTGACAATATTCACCAGTACAAACAGGCAGAGCTCCCTACTGTCCTTGATTTGGAAGGACTGTCCCTCTTTTGGACCCAAATCCCTCTTCTTTCCTCATTTGTCACTCTTTTTGGCCTGCTATATAAATCTCTATAAACTGCAAAAAATTCTGCATCCAGCCACTAAATTATTAAATTTGATAGTTTGAAAAAGCAGTGGTGGGGGGGGGGGGGGAGACACATGGGTTAAACCAATGATTTTTTTTTTGGCATTTCAGTTCTTTGTGTTCCATGTAACTGGTACATCACAGGAATAGGTCATTTGCCTACCTTTCATCAGCACATTGTGGTATCAATCATTTTCCAATTTTTAAAAGCAGCCAACATGTTGCAGCACACTGCAATGCAAAGTGGCGCACAATTGTGCATTGGTAAAATGGTGCATCCTACCGGGTTTTTTTTTTTTTTTTTGTGCATTAGCATTCATACATTTATCACACCATATGAAAATCATTTGCTTTTAAGTGCTAAAGTATAAACTGTGTCCCCCAAAATTTTTTTTTTTTTCTTCATTAGAGTGTCGGAAAAGAGCAGAACCCCTGTCTGATTGTTGTTGCTGTGTGTGTTCCTTCTAGGAAGTTGTAACTCTCTCTGTTTGTGTCACCGAGACCGAAGGTGATGAGAAATCTAAAGTGTTTTTTTTTTTTTTTTTGTAAGGGAATCTTCCAATAGGGACAACTGTCACAATATAATTGTTTTTAAGCCCTGGCTGTGCAAGCACTCCTCCCATAGCAATTTGTGGAAAGTCCACTTCCATGATGAAGTAATGGCAGAGCTATTGTGTAGCTCCAGGCTGTGGAAGTATGACCCTTCCTTCATGAGTTGTAAAATGACCCGCAGATCTGGAAATTCCACTAAAGGAATCCACTGACTTGATTGATGGATATAATGGCAAGTAAAGGCTTTTCTTTTTAAAAACTCCATTGAGCTGGTGAAAAATGCGTCATTCTTGTGAAATATATTTCAGATACCGTCAGCCATGCATTTTTTTTTTTTTTTTTATCTTAACCACTTGCCGACTGCGCACAGTATATTTACTGCGGCAGTCAGCCCCGGCCAGGCAGAGTGACGTAGGTCTACGTCGCTCGCCTGTCACCGGGTTTTGAGCCAATAGCAGGCGAGCGCGCGCCCGCTGAGGCTCGTTCACAGAGGAGGGCGGGCGTGTGACACTAGTCACACTACGATCGTCGGTAGAGCGGGAGAAAGGCGGGCGGCTTATGTAAACAAGCTGCCTGTCATTCTCCCCTGTGTAAAAAAATGGAGATCAGACGGTTCTACTATGTAGAACCGCTGATCTCTGTTTTTACAATAGTAGACATGTCCCACTACAGTTAGAAACACGCCCCTAGGACACACTTAACCCCTCCCTCTCCAATACAGTTAACCCCTTCCCTGCCAGTGTCATTTTTGCAGTAACAGTGCATATATATAGCACTGATTACTGTAGTAATGTCACTGGTACCCCCAAAAGTGTCAAAAATGTCAGTCAAGGGTCCGATCTGTCCGCCGCCATGTCGCAGTACCGCAAAAAAAATCGCAGATCGCCGCCATTACTTGCTAAAAAAAAAAAAAAAACACCAAAAATGACAATCTTTCCCTTTGTTAATAAACGCGATAACTTTTGCGCAAACCAATCAAAATACGCTTTTTGCAATTTTTTTTTTTCAAACATGTAGCATAAAACAAATTGTTAAATTTTGATTTTTACATTTTTTTGGGGGGGAATTTCATATAAAAAAAAAAAAGTGAAAAATATTGTTATTTTTGCAAAATTTACGCTCTATTTTTTCAAATACCACCAAAAGAAAGCTCTGTTTGTGGGAAAAAAAAAGGACGTGAAATTCGTTTAGGTACAGCATCGCAGGACCGCACAATTGTCCGTTTAAGTCACGCAGTAAAAAATCGCAAAAACCCCCCTGGTCAGGAAGGGGGGTAAAATCTTCCGGGGCTTAAGTGGTTAAGGCTCTGTTTACATCTTGGCATCCGGGATCACGGGCAGAATCGCTGCAATTCTGCCAGCACTCCCGGATCACGGCATATCACGAGAACAATAATGGGGAAGAAGAGCAAGGCTTTCATGTAGCTCTCCTTTTCTGGGAAGTTGCACAGTTGAGTTAACAGAAGGGACCCCAACAAAAGTCTCAGTCCTCTCCCATTCTATCCAAATTGTTAAAAAATAAAAAAAATCATTTTTGTCTGCAGTTGATTATCAATTTAAAAGAAGTTCCCTAATTATTTTGGTTTCCTTCCAGGAAAAATACACAGGATATTGGTGCTTCTAGTTCAACAATGCTTTGTAAAGCTGCCTCTACACTAGTAGATTTTTGTACATAGTATCATACAGACATTTGTACGAAAGTTCTTTGTCCATTCGATGGCTGGACGAACGTCATTTAAAAAGTGCTTTAAAATGCAGTTTGCTTTTATTATTCAAATTTTGGAATAAATGTAATTTTCTGAGATAGATATATGTGTGTATATATATATATATATATATATGTATATGTATATGTATGTATGTGTGTGTATATATATATATATATTATAAAAGCTTGAGTCTCTAAACAATAGAATAAGCCACAAAAGTGTAATAACCTCGGCCTCAGTAGTATTAGTAAGTATTGAAGAATTATGTAGTATATTTGAACCATTTAGGCGATGTTGCTTTGCCAGTTGTATGCTAACATTCTAATTTGCATATATATATTGCCTTTCTCCAGTTACCCATCATGATGAAACCACGTGCTCTGATCATCTCCATGACTGAGTTTCACAGTCGGACAGGTGGAAATGGTATGAAGTTGGATCCCCGTAAAGGTGCAAAGCGCGACACAAAACGTCTCTTCCGTATTCTATCCAGTCTGGGTTTTGCGGTTACTTTGCATACTGATATTAGTGCCAGAGAGATTAGAGAGATCTATCGAAAAGGTAATTGCACTTTATAGTGTGGTCATTTCGGTATTTTTATAAACTTTTTTTTTTTTTTTTTTTTTTTTAATTATTTTACATTATTATAGGTCTAATGATACAAATCCTAAATTTAAGCACATATATGTACGGGGCAGTCATATTTGCTAACTGCATAAACGGGCTCTGTTCCTGTTCTGCATTGCATACATATTATTTCTGCTTTATGGTTCCTTCTAACAATGCAAATCTGTGGGTCAGCTGACATTGAAAACAATGCCCTCCCCCCTGTGGTAGATGTTTTATATCAGCAGCTGTTTACCAAGAAGGCAGAGTGACCCAAATACACCTCCCAAGATGACCACTGCCTTGCTAAAGAAGCTGAGGGTAAAAGGTGATGGACTGGCCAAGCATGTCTCAATACCTAAACCTATTGAGCATCTGTGGGGTATCCTCAAATGGAAGGTGGAGGAGCGCAAGGTCTCTAACATCCACCAGCCCTGTGATGTGGTCATGGAGGAGTGGAAGAGGACTCCAGTGGCAACCTGTGAAGCTCTGGTGAACTCCATGCCCATGAGGGTTAAGGCAGTGCTGGAAAATAATGGTGGCCACACAAAATATTGACACTTTGGGCCCAATTTGGACATTGTCACTTAGGAGTGTACTCAGTTTTGTTGCCAGCGGTTTAGACATTAATGGCTGTGTGTTGAGTTATTTTTAGAGGACAGCAAATTTACACTGTTATACAAGCTGTACACTCACTACTTTAGGTTGTAGAAAAGTGTAATTTCTTCAGTGTTGTCACATAAAAAGATATATAATAAAAATATTTCCAAAAATGTGAGGGGTGTACTCACTCGTGTGTGTATGTATGTATGTTATATATATATATATATATATATATATATATATATATATATATAAATATAATATATACAGACCAAATAGTTTGTTTGGACCCACCTTCTCATTCAAAGAGTTTTTTCTTTATTTTCATGACTATGAGAATTGTAGAGTCACACTTCAAGAGGTAGTCACCTGAAATGGTTTTCACTTCACAGGTGTGCCCTGTCAGGTTTAATAAGTGTGATTTCTTGCCTTATAAATGGGGTTAGGACCATCAGTTGTGTTGTGCAGAAGTCAGGTGGATACACAGCTGATAGTCCTACTGAATAGACTGTTAAGGCCCGTACACACGTACCGATCGTCGGCATACAAACGTCGGCGGACGAAAGATCTGCCGATTGTACGCTTGTTAGTATGGTGCCTCCGACAGCTGTCTGCGCACATTCTGCGGACAAGAGTCTTTCTTGCAAGCATTTAAATTTTTGTATGCCGACACCAGAACGGACGATTGTTTGCCAGTCAGTACAGAATTCTGCCGACAGACCGCAGATTTGCAAGACTGGGCATGCTCAGAAAAGAAAAAACACAGGGAAAGTTAACCATTACATGACATCACTTCTGCAGTCGGCTGTAGTCGGCGGACAAAATTCTTGGGCAGTCTTTGCACTTTTCAACAGACACCGACATCCCGGGGGAAAAAGACGAACGTTTGTATGCCGACGATCGGTACGTGTGTACGGGGCTTTAGAATCAGGGCTGTCTTTAACACAGGGCAAAAGGGGCAGCTGCCCCAGGTCTAGTCATTGTTGTGGGGCCCAAAGCAGCTGCCCCTTGAGCTCCCAAATAGTTGATAAGTGGATTCAAGAGGGCCCAAGAAAATTTTTGCCCAGGGTCCAATCAAGAATAAAGACGGCCCTGGTTAGAATTTGTATTATAGCAAGAAAAAAGCAGCTAAGTACAGGAAAACGAGTGGCAGAAGAGACTTGTTTGGGCTAAAGAACACAAGGAATGGACATTTGACCAGTGGAAATCTGTGCTTTGGTCTGACAAGTCCAAATTTGAGATCTTTGGTTCCAACCACCGTGTCTTTGTGCAACGCAGAAAAGGTGAACGGATGGACTCTACATGCCTGGTTCCCACCGTGAAGCATGGAGGAGTAGGTGTGATGGTGTGGGGGTGCGTTGCTGGTGACACTGTTGGGGATTTATTAAAATTTGAAGGCATACTGAACCAGCATGGCTACCACAGCATCTTGCAGCGGCATGCTATTCCATCCGGTTTGCGTTTAGTTGGACCATCATTTATTTTTCAACAGGACAATGACCCCAAAGACACCTCCAGGCTGTGTAAGGGCTATTTGACCAAGAAAGAGAGTGATGGGGTGCTGCGCCAGATGACCTGGCCTCCACATTCACCGGACCTGAACCCAATCAAGATGGTTTGGGGTGAGCTGGACCGCAGAGTGAAGGCAAAAGGGCCAACAATTGCTAAGCATCTCTGGGAACTCCTTCAAGACTTGGTTGGAAGACCATTTCAGATGACTACCTCTTGAAGCTCATCAAGAGAATGCAAAGCAGTAATCAAAGCAAAAGGTGGCTACTTTGAAGAACCTAGAATATGACAGATTTTTAGTTGTTTCACACTTTTTTGTTATGTATATAATTCCACATGTGATAATTCATAGTTTTGATGCCTTCAGTGTGAATCTACAATTTTTATAGTCATGAAAATAAAGAAAACTCTTTGAATGAGAAGGTGGGTCCAAACTTTTGGTCTGTACTATATATATCACAGGAAATCGCCTAACAACTTTTTGTCATTGGGTCATAAACCTTGAAAATTACAAAGTTCAAAAAGTATCCGTGCTTCTCCCCCTTTCCCTGAATGCAGAACAAAATAAACTGTGCTATTAAGTGACATTATATGAAAAGCCAACATTTCACATGTATAATATGGTAATATAGTTGTATATAAGCAACAGTATTATACATCCTGGCCGATTTTTATCGATTTTTCTTTTCCCACTTGCTCTGCACCACAGTAGGTTGGTGGAACAAGCAGGAAACTTCTGAGGGATCCTGCAGGTGTCACTGTAGAAGGTTTACTTTCCAGTGGCTGCCTAGAGTGAAATGGCACGATTGTGGTCACCAGATGTCAATCACAAAGCTGGAGTTGCCCACAAGCTGATGCAAAAAGTCGCGTGGTGCACCTCGAATAGGAAAAAGGACAAAATTGCTAGTTCTACTACAGGGAAATTGCAGAGCATGCGCAGTGCGAGTGGCTGCTATTACGTTGCCGCTACCTACAGGGAGGTCCAGGGAAACGGCCGATTCAACCAGATATTTTCCAAAATATGAAATGATAATGGATTGAAAAGGGCATAGGTAGAGGTGATACTGTAAATTGGAACACAGAAAATGTCTGCATGTAATGAAACGTTCAAGTAAATTTTTAATTATCTTTTTGCAGGATGGTTACGTTTAAGTTAAGCCAATATGTTATAATTTAAAGGTGTAAATCTTATACCATTAAAAAATATATGATCCAAATGTTTTCCATTTAGGCTTAAGACAACATACCAGAATGTTTATAGAATAGAACAGATGCAATGTACAAAATTAATTTCCCATTGGACTTTGAGTGCCATAATGTAAACAAAAATATGGATCTAGAAGTATAACAATCTTTATTTACAATGTTTGTTAAAAGACATAAAATTGACATAGTAGCTGATATACTGAACAATACAATGTCATAAAATCCCCAAAAAGTTCCTTAATCAGGGGATAGTTCTAGTATTGCCATAGTCCAGTCTCAAAGTCCCATGGGAAATTCATGCTGTACTTTGTATTTGAGTAGGGATGTTGGCCATTTATTATCAAGCTACAAATATGCTACATTAGAGAGCAGAGCAGAAAGCAATGTTTTATGTCAATGTGAGACCACAGAAATTCAGATAGGAGATCCAAGTTTTGGAGCTCTAAAGCCATACCTGTCCATTGTGACTTAATAGATTGTCTGAGCAGTTTGTGGGTAATATTTATCTGGGGCCTGTCGGTAAATGACCACTCTGTATCTTTCAGAGAGAAAAATGCCTCAAGGGGACTGTTTCATCAGCGTCTTTTCCAGCCATGGTGAGGAGGGGGTCATTTATGATTTCCACGGTGAACAGGTGTACCTTAGAGACCTGTATGATTTGCTGTCTCCAGAGAACTGCCCAACACTGGCTGGGGTACCCAAACTGTTCTTTATACAGGTGACTATGTACAAACAACGGTGGGACAGGTGGTGCAGAGATCTATGACAGGGCTGTGGAATTCATATCTGCTTTGTGTTCTAGGCATGCAGAGGAAACGGGTTGGATGAAGGTGCCATCCTAGAGACTGATGGCGCTCCACAACAAATAAGTGCATTCTCTCATATAGATTTCCTCCCGAGGGACACTGTGGTGGTATTTGCCAGCAGTGAAGGTAGGTGAAGCATATTGTGTAACGTTTTCCAATACCTAAACAGTGAAATTGCGCATAGCCTAAATTAACCACCTCCCAGTTTTCTAGCATTTTTTGCTCACATGTAACAATCTGTATCATTTTCTAGAAAATTACTTGGAACCACCAAAGAAAATAAATAAAAAAAGAAAATAATAATAAATATACAGTGCCTTGCAAAAGTATTCGGGCCCCTTGAACTTTGCGACCTTTTGCCACCTTTCAGGCTTCAAACATAAAGATATAAAACTGTAATCTTTTGTGAAGAATCAACAAGTGGGACACAATCATGAAGTGGAACAAAATTTATTGGATATTTCAAACTTTAACAAATAAAGAAACTGAAAAATTGGGCGTGCAAAATTATTCAGCCCCTTTACTTTCAGTGCAGCAAACTCTCTCCAGAAGTTCAGTGAGGATCTCTTAATGATCCAATGTTGACCTAAATGACTAATGATGATAAATAGAATCCACCTGTGTGTAATCAAGTCTCCGTATAAATGCACCTGCACTGCGATAGTTTTAGAGGTCCGTTTAAAGCGCAGAGAGCATCATGAAGAACAAGGAACACACCAGGCAGGTCCGAGATACTGTCGTGGAGAAGGTTCAAGCCGGATTTGGATACATAAAGATTTCCCAAGCTTTAAACATCCCAAGGAGCACTGTGCAAGCGATAATATTGAAATGGAAGGAGTATTAGACCACTGCAAATCTACGAAGACCTGGCTGTCCCTCTACACTTTCAGCTCATACAAGGAGAAGACTGATCAGAGATGCAGCCAAGAGGCCCATGATCACTCTGGATGAACTGCAGAGATCTACAGCTGAGGTGGGAGACTCTGTCCATAGGACAACAATCAGTCGTATACTGCACAAATCTGGCCTTTATGGAAGAGTGGCAAGAAGAAAGCCATTTCTTAAAGATATCCATAAAAAGTGTAGTTTAAAGTTTGCCACAAGCCACCTGGGAGACACACTGAACATGTGGAACATGTGGAAGAAGGTGCTCTGGTCAGATGAAACCAAAATCAAACTTTTTGGCAACAATGCAAAGCGTTATGTTTGGCGTAAAAGCAACACAGCTCATCACCCTGAACACACCATCCCCACTGTCAAACATGGTGGTGACAGCATCATGGTTTGGGCCTGCTTTTTCTTCAGCAGGGACAGGGAAGATGGTTAAAATTGATGGGAAGATGGATGGAGCCAAATACAGGACCATTCTGGAAGAAAACCTGATGGAGTCTGCAAAAGACCTGAGACTGGGACGGAGATTTGTCTTCCAACAAGACACTGATCCAAAACATAAAGCAAAATCTACAACGGAATGGTTCACAAATAAACATATCCAGGTTTTAGAATGGCCAAGTCAAAGTCCAGACCTGAATCCAATCGAGAATCTGTGGAAAGAACTGAAAACTGCTGTTCACAAACACTCTCCATCCAACCTCACTGAGCTCGAGCTGTTTTGCAAGGAGGAATGGGCAAAAATTTCAGTCTCTTGATGTGCAAAACTGATAGAGACATACCCCAAGCGACTTACAGCTGTAATCGCAGCAAAAGGTGGAGCTACAAAGTATTAACTTAAGGGTGCTGAATAGTTTTGCACGCCCAATTTTTCAGTTTTTTATTTGTTAAAGTTTGAAATATCCAATAAATTTCATTCCACTTCATGATGTGTCCCACTTGTTGATTCTTCACAAAAAATTAGTTTTATATGTTTGTTTGAAGCCTGAAATGTGGCAAAAGGTCGCAAAGTTCAAGGGGGCCGAATACTTTCGCAAGGCACTGTATATATTCTCACACAAGTGAGTACACCCCTATCATTTTTGGAAATATTTTATTATACCTTTTCATGAGATGACACTTTGCTACAATGTAAAGTATGGAGTGCACAGCTTGTATAACAGTGTAAATTTGCTGTCCCCTCAAAATCACTCAACACACAGCCATTAATGTCTAAACCGCTGGCAACAAAAGTGAAGACACCCCCTAAGTGAAAATGTCCAAGTTGGGCCCAATTAGCCATTTTCCCTCGCTGGTGTCATGTGACTTGTTAGTGTTACAAGGTCTCAGGTGTGTTAAATTTGGTGTTATCACTCTCTCTCATACCGGTCACTGGAAGTTCAACATGGCACCTCATGACAAAGAACTCTGAGGATCTGAAAAAAAAGAGTTGTTGCTTTACATAAAGATGGTCTAGGCTAGAAGAAGATTGCAAGACCCTGAAACTGAGCTGCAGCACGGTGGCCAAGACCATACAGCGGTTTAACAGGACCGGTTTCCCTTCAGAACAGGTCTAATCATGGTCGACCAAAGAAGTTGAGTGCACCTGCTCAGCGTCCTTTACAGAGGTTGTCTTTGGGAAATGGACGTATGAGTGCTGCCAGCATTGCTGCAGGGATTGAAGGGGTGGGGGTTAGCCTGTCAGTGCTCAGACCATACGTCGCACACTGCATCAAATTGGTCTGCATGGCTGTCTTTCCAGAAGGAAGCCTCTTCTAAAGGTGATGGACAAGAGAGCCTGCAAACAGTTTGCTGAAGACAAGCAGACTAAGGACATGGATTACTGGAACCATGTCCTGTGGTCTAATGAGACCAAAATAAACTTCTTTGGTTCAGATGGTGTCAAGTGTGTGTGTGGTGGCAACCAGGTGAGGAGTACAAGGACAAGTGTGTCTAGCCTAACGTGTCATGGTCTGGGACTGCATGAGTGCTACCTGCACTGGGGAGCTACTGTTCATTGAGGGAACCATGAATGCCAACATGTATTGTGACCTACTGAAGCAGACCATGATCCCCCCCCCCCCTCCCTTCGGAGACTGGGCCGCAAGCCAATATCCCAACATAACGACTCTAGAAAACGCCTCCAAGAGAAGCTGGGAGGAAAGGTGATGGACTGGCCAAGCATGTCTCCAGACCTAAACCCTATTGAGCATCTGTGGGGCACCCTCAAACGGAAGGTGGAAAATTGCAAGGTCTCGAACATCCACCAGATCCAACTCTGGTGAACTCCATGCCCAAGAGGCTTAAGGCAGTGCTGGAAAATGATGGTGGCCACACACCATATTGACACTTTGGTCCCAATTTGAAAGAGGTGTACTCCCTTTTTGTTTCCAGTGGTTTAGACATTAATGGCTATGTGTTGAGTGAGTTTGAGGGGACAGCAAATTTACACTGTTTCACAAGCTGTACACTCACTACTTTAAATTGTAGCAAAGTGTAATTTCTTCAGTGTTGTCACATAAAGAATATACAGTATAATAAAATATTTACAAAAATGTGAGTGGTGTAGTCACTTTTTGTGAAATACTGTATGTATATGTGTATATATGTGTGTGTGTGTGTGTGTGTGTGTCTGTGTGTGTGTGTGTGTGTGTGTGTGTGTGTGTGTATATATATATATATATATATATATATATATATATATATATACATACACATACACACACACACACACACACACACACACACACACACACACACACACACACCTATCAGAGGCCCTAGTGAATAAATTGGTGGGTTTTGAAATTGTTTTTGTATGTCACGTGGTATTTGCACAGCGTTTTTACTTTTATTGCTGTCGCAAGGAATGTAAACATCCTTTTGACAGTTACTCCTGTATGGAGAGATCTGGGTTCTTATGACCCTAAATTTCTTCTCTGCACTTAAAATCATTAAATACACCAAGATCTGTGTTTGTGAATGCTATTGAATGTCGCCTATTGTTTCTAAATAAACCGGATGTGATGTCATGCCATTGCTCCCAAGATACTATTATTAGGAGCCAATTGCAGGTTTGCTTGACTGTCCAGCTGGTCACTTGGGTCTCCCGGTTGGAAGGGAGAGCCCGAGCAAGCCGTGGAAGGGAGAGGGACGTCTCCTCCTGCTGCATGTAATGGCAATCACAGCCGCTCTGATTGTTCTTACAAGAGAGTCGAGCTCTAAAAAAAAATGATACCGGGGGTGATACCAGTGATCTCAGTAATACCACCAAAAATCCAGCGACGGGGCAGTGGTTCAAGACCTTAGAATAAAGCTTTAGTTCTGTAGATAAAATCCTGGTATAGGTTTAAAAAAAAAAATTACAACTTCTGAAAGGACCAAACATTTTCTTCTTTGATCTCTTCCGACCCCCCCCCCCCCCCCAGACTAGCTGTCTTGTATGCTTTCATGTAGACAAAGTTGGCAGCCAGGTGAGGATGAATAAAATGTTCTCTTTATTTTGTCGGAGTACACATGTTCCAAACAGATCCAACACTAATGTGTTTCAGCCTATCCAGGCCTTACTCGTAGTTTGTGTAATCCTTGGTTGAAAAAAAGCGAAAAATGTGCTCATCCTCATCTGGTTGCCAACTTTATGGAGATGGAAGAGCTCTTGTGATGCGTGGTGGAGACCGCAAGTAAGGCCCAGTGGGTGGAAGCAGCTTTTGCTAGCCCCTGATTGCATGACTGGGTTGCAGTGCCATTATCTTGCATTGGTGTTTTTAGCTGTCTTGTGATGCCATCTCCCCCCACCCTCTACTAAGTGTTAGTATCACACAAACCAGATAAGACATCATAACAAGACAAAACATTCTGACACAAAGTGGAGATGCAAAAAGACAATCTGGCCTTTTGCAAACAGATGTGTATTAGCTCCTGTACGGTTAGGCATTACTCGTGCCACATTCAGCTGGGACTACAAGTGAGCTGCACTTGTGTAATTTGCTTCTGCATTGGTGTTGAGTTGACCCACGCATGCATGCATGTACTGTGTATTTTTGGGGTGGGGAGTATAGACTTAAGAGCATTGTTCTTGTGATGAAAATGTAAAGTCCTATATTAAATAGTAAAGTAGTAAGGGGTCCATAATGGCAACAAACAGGGCAGAGGTGTACAGTTTACTATACTAGTGCTGAAAAAATGTGGGATTGCATACGACTTGCTGCTGAATCTATGTTGCTCTCTTCAGGTTATGCTGCATTCAACAATCCCCTGGGCTCCGTTTTCCTGCAGACGCTTTGTGACATGCTTGATGGAAATGAGAAGGACCTTGAAATCACTCAGCTTCTTACTCGTCTTAATCATCTGGTGGCCTACAATTTTGAAAGCAAAGGAAGCCATGGAGGCTACAAAGAGATGCCGTGCTATATCACCAACCTCACCAGGGACCTGTACCCATTCAGGGGGAGGGACAAACCCACCCGTTTAGTACAATAATTCTACACTGCCAGTTCTCAACTGAAGAGTTGACTTTCTCATTTGTATTATTGCCCAGTTGTAGCAAAAGGCACCAGACCTTACCAAATATCTGGAGAAAATGCACAAGAAGTTAAAGTAAAACTAGAGGCTAAAAGTTTTTTTTTTTTTTTTTTAAGTTTTGGATACAGTGGAGAGGGATTTGAACACTTGTCAGTTTGTATTGCTGCATGTGTCCTCCTTAGGGAGATTAACCCTCTCTAATTGTCCTGTTTACCATCATTGAATCTAAAATAAAATCCCAAATTTTAAGACCATAATAAAGGGGAAATTTTCCAACCAGAACACTAGTTTTGGTGACATGAGAGTCCCCAAGGAATTCCCTTAACTTGGAGGGATTTCCTCTCACTTCCTGATTGGCTATGGTACAGAAAGTGAGAGGAAATCTCTGCAATGGGATACAGGTGGCAAAAAATGTGTGCCCTTTTAAGGGATAATTTTTTTTTTTTTATGCCCATGGTGGCAAAATACATCCAGCACTTGCATGCCACAATTCCGCAAATGCTGAGAAGGTGCACCGAAAAAGAACCATGCATTGCTTGGTCAATTGGCTATTTCACGCATTTCGCACTTTGTAGCCTGGTTCAGTGGTGGGCAATACATCATAGTTGCTAATCGAATTGCAGAATAACTAGCAAAGGCTTTTTTCAAATGATCACTGTGAGTTATTGCACATCATTGTATACACAATGTTTAGTGTTCAAAAAAATATTTGGGACTTTGCGTGAGGTGTAACAATGAAACTCCTGCCGTAGAGTCTCCATCCCTATGTATATGAAAAAATAAGAACACTTAGTGTTCAAAAAAATATTTGGGACTTTGCGTGAGGTGTAAATATTTTTTTGAACACTAAGTGTTCTCATTTTTTCATATACATAGGGATGGAGACTCTACGGCAGTTTCATTTAAAGTCCCATTTCCCTTTCTATCCCCTTTCCTCCCCCCTTTCCCTTATGCCCCTTTTTATTACGTATACACAATGTTATTAGATAAGCTGTGTATTGCATTTAAAACATGGTTAAAACATTTCATGTATCCTCTGACTGAACAATATGACAATGGCTTGACAAGACCTCCAATGTATAGCAAGAGATCTATTCTATTCCATGAATTTGTGCTTAATATTGTAAACTGAACTTGTGTCTAGTGGGTATGAGTTCCTATTTAGAAGTTTAAAAACAGTACAAGTTGCCCATTAACTGTATAAGCAAGAAAAGCCTTAACTTCTCTTTTGATTATGTTGTTGGGGACTGACTGTGTGGCTAAGCAACTTGACATTCCACTGTCCAATGGGAAAGCTACGATCAGCATTGAGGGCTCTCTTCATTGGACAGTGGCATGACAGGTGGCAAATTATAGCCATAAATTCAGGTTAGGCCCAAGTAACAAAGTGAAACTGTAAGGGGGGCCGGAGCCTTTTATGGTTACTGAAGGAAATGGCAGGCATCCCATGGTGTGTGTGCTCTTGAGCGTGGCTTCTCTTTTATAGCTTTAAAACAAAGCAGAGTTTCACTGGATATAATAGGACTACATAGATTAGTCCACAAAGTATTATGCTTTTCACATGTTGAGATAATTAAAGTGAAAATTCACACCATTAAGTCAAAATTTTCAATTCCTTTTAGTATCAGCGGGATTTGAGTTGGTGACCCAAAACCATTCTATAGATGAGTTTACTTTCCTGGTCTTTTTATTTCTTCAAGTCCATTACTTAAAAACACTGAAGGCCTTGGGTTAGCAAGATGGCCAGGCAACTTGAATTTCCAGAAGAAGGTCAGCTGTAGCAGACTCCACAGGTTTTCTTTTTATTTTAAGATGTTTGGCAGCATGCAGCTCTACATGCTAAACTATAAAAACCTCTTCAAATCTGTTAACTAAAAGATTTATTTTGTTACTTGACAGTTGCTTATGAAGAGGTGGGAAAGGCCCGCTCTAAGGCCACCAAATAAATTGTATGTGTAAAATGGGTATGTTACTTGAATAATGCTCTAAGAAAGATAATTTTGTATTTAAGAAAGTTGAATATTGTAAAACTTATGAGCCTTTACTATTTATTTTTATTTATTTGTAAAACCTCTTATATATTATATTTGAAGTAAAGTTTTTAGTTTGTAAAAATGTGTGTACATTGTTTTAGTACAAGGGCACTGTCCCTTTTTTTTATTTTTTTATTTAAAGGTGCCATTCTAGCCTCTTACTTAAGGAAATATACATACTTGGGGTAGAATTAAGTCGGCTATAGATGGTTTGAAACTTGGCCAGTTCAGCAAGGAACAGTCAAGATTCACACAATCTATGGGCAGGCTGAGTGTATCCAAGGCTATCCATCCAGCAGTTGGATTTTTGCATGAGATTGTTGCCAGCAGCTATAGCCACTATCAGTAATTCATGTGTTCTCTAGGCAGGAGAACAGAATAGTTCTGCAGGAGGGATTTCCTCACCTCAACAACCTGGACTGTGTTCATAGGGTGAAATAAGTGATTTTTTTTTTTATTTTTTCGGTGAGAAAATTGCACCATCTATGACCTGCCTTACGGAGTCAAGCCTACTTCATAAACCCCAGCCTTCAGCTATGAGCATGTTTCAAATGGCATCCAATTAGATTTCAGTTTCTAAGGTCATGTTGGTAAGATTTGCCATAGCGATTTGTACGCTGTTTTTGACTTGTTGAATAGATAGGTGTCATGGTCTTACCTTCTTGCTGTTCTCCTTCGTTTGACATGTGCTGGTGGCCATCTTGGTTTCTGGGTTTCTTGTAGCCTCCCACCCTGCGGCTCCTCCTTCCCACTGGGAGGAGCTGGATGCCTAGCTCATATATATATATAGGAGGTCTGTGGCTTCAGTTCCCTGCTTGGTCCTCCTGTGTTCACATGCTTCTAAGACTGCTGCTGCTTCTGGCTCCTGTTCCTGGCTTCGTCTGACTACCCTGCTGGTTCCTGATCCTGGCTTCGTCTGACTACCCTGCTGGTTCCTGATCCTGGCTTCGTCTGACTACCCTGCTGGTTCCTGTCCTCTGGCTTCGCAAAAAACTCTGCATCAGTTTCGCCATCCGTTTGGACTTTTGCTTTACAGCTTGTTTTTCAATAAAGCTTTCTTATTTTCACTTATCTGTTGTACGTCTGGTTCATGGTTCCGTAACAATAGGAAAATGTCAGTCTAAAAGGGTAATATTTATTTATTAAAAGGATCTGACCTGCTTTATTCTAAATTTGCTAAAAAAAATATAACATTTGCGGTCAGTGTCCACAACCTTTACAAGATCACATTAAAAATATATTTGCAGACACCTAGATTTTCAAATTGTTAATGGAAAATGCTGCTGAATGTAACATCCACTGAATCGTAAACTGTTATAAGGCTAAAATGGCTGCATTCACTCTATTTTTACAAATTTGCAGATGCATTAACGTAACTCGCAAACATGTTCTTCCAGTGGCATTATTTGATGGACCCAAGTTCTTACCAACTACCTGGCTCTTAGCATATAACCCCCAATTTGCAATAAAAGCAAAAGTTGTCCTATTGTCTGTCTGATATGTTATCTATATCCAAAGTTGGTTCTCGCATGCAATAGGTCCTAGTCAATGAAAAACTTACGATGAAATTACAAGGGACCATAGCAAAATTCCATAGAGTTTGGGACCCCTGGCTCTCCCATTTTCTTCCATGGGACTTTGACTGATGTCTCCTTGAGCTTTTACGAGCAGCCTTGGCCTGGGTCTCTAAACTAGACAGGGGTCCTTCCCCGAGCGACGACTCCTTAAACTCCCCACCCCCCTCCTTCTGCCCCTTCTGTACTCCTTCCTTTCCCCTCTCTAGTTCCACAATGCACAGTGCTTACTCTTGCTGGGACCAGGTCCCAACTCAGTATCTTTGTGATGCACTACTAACATGGTTTGTTACACTTTTTTTTTTTTTTTTTTTATTATTTATTTATTTTTTACGATTTTGCTATTTGGTTACAAGGCTGACGAGCTGCCTTGACTGCTGAGAAGCATTGGCTGAGTTATGAGCAACTAATAAACCAATACCTTGCCCCTCAAAAAGACACGGAAGCTGATTAAGTTGGAAATAGGGCAAGGCCACCGCTTTATTGTACTTTGCAAAAGTAACAACTTTCCAAATGTAAACAAAAAAAAAGGGTTTTGGGACTTTATATGAGGCATCGCCTAACTAAGGCTGTGTGCCTCCATCCCTATTCATGAAGAAAGATTGGGGGAGGGAGTATGAATTAAAAGGTACATAGGGTATGTGACAGAACCATCTGACTTTGTATTATATTGTTGCTGCCTCCTTTCGTCTGTTTGTTCGGCTGTTCCACGGCCTGTACAGCCCCCCTTTGTTTCCCTACGTTTTAGCTGCTACGCTCCAAATTCCTTTAAAGAGGTTGTCACTATGTCTGCAAATTCAATGTGTATTAGCTGCAGATTGAGGGGGGGGGATTGTTTCCAGCAGCCCCCTCCTAAAGAATGTCTACTGATTAACTCAGTGCTTTTGTCTAAAATAGGACAGTATGTTAATAGGGTCTGAGTATATATATAGTAATATATAAGTGTTGTGTTTCTTGCAATAAGAGAGAAGAGTTACTCTTGATCGAACCTCACTACAGAGCCTTGTCTCGTACTTGGGGGGGGAATTATTGATGTGCTTCATGTATGGCGGATTGGAGTGGTCGATACTAGCTGTCCGGGTGTTTGGGAATGGATTATCCTAGACGACTGTAACCCCTTTCATACTTTGGGGTGTCGAAACAATTGGTGGCAAGCAACGGGATGAGTCCCACCGCCCAGAACAGTTACCGATGCAGTATGAGGAGCTGAAACGGATTACCTTCAAAAAGTTATTGCAACGTAGAGGACGACCAGCAGGTAATTTAAAGAAACGAGAGATTATTGCTCAATTGTTGGAGATGGATGCAGCACAAGAAAGGGAGAGAGCTAATGTGACCGGCATCTTGGATTTAACACCCGAGGAAATACAATTTAACCGGGCAGTGCAAATAAGGCTGGCACATTTTGGCCCCAACCCTACAGCTGACATTGTGGAACGAGTGCAAGCAGCGGTAACAGCCCAACTGCAAGGAAGAGGAGCAGCAGCAGCGGAGGTACCCCATAATAATGTGGGAAGAAAGAAGGTACCTTTTGCTGCGTTTAAAACTTTTGTGGAATCTGAGGAGGAGATTGATGGATTCTTGGCAGACTTTGAAAGGCAGTGTACCTTACACAGGGTGCCCACGGACGAATGGGTCACTATCCTCTCTGGGAAATTGTCCGGCCGGGCCAGTGATGCTTTTCGGGCCATCCCGGAGGAGGAAATTATAGATTACCAGGCCGTTAAAGATGCCCTGTTGGCCAGGTATGCAGTAACGCCAGAAGTATACCGGCGGAGGTTCAGAGAGACCCCCAAGCAAGTGAGTGACTCCTATATGGAGTGGGCATGCAGAGTACACCGTGCAGCAACCCACTGGATGGCAGGATGCCAAGCTGTATCTGGGGAGGAGATCTTACTAGTGTTTTTGTTGGAACATTGCTTCAACAAGTTACCTGCCGGGGTCAGAGAATGGGTCCGGGACCGTAAACCCTCCACTTTCCCGGAAGCCGCTCGATTGGCAGATGAATATACCGATGCTCGTAAGCTGGATGATAAT
This sequence comes from Pelophylax lessonae, assembly GCF_965119305.1. Classification (NCBI taxonomy): domain Eukaryota; kingdom Metazoa; phylum Chordata; class Amphibia; order Anura; family Ranidae; genus Pelophylax; species Pelophylax lessonae. The sequence continues at coordinate 556,009,723 of NC_138771.1, read as the reverse complement.
GTGCCCAAAGCCCCTGCCAGGGTGGAGTACCGACAAGCAACACCCACCAGTACTACTATTTACCAGGCTCCAGCACACCGCACCCCGGCTTTGCCTGCAACCAACCGCTATGCCCAGCCACCCCGTTTTAACTCCAGGGATTATTTGCAACCCATCCGGTGCTTTGGATGCAAACAGCTTGGGCACAAAAGGCCGGAGTGCCCGTTGAACACAGCCAACCATGCACAGTCATGGAGATGGCCAGCCGGCGGAAATCCACGCAACTCCCCGCCTGCTGCTCACTGCATTGAGCAGGAGGAATGTTGGGGCGTCCTCCATGAAGCAGGCCCGGTCCAAGCCACTCATCAAGACAACAGGCAGCAGCACCGGCAGATGGTTAAGCTGAACGGAAGGGAAGTCGGCGGGTTACGAGACACTGGTGCCACTATGACTTTGCTGCAGAAAGATTTGGTGTCTGAACATCAACACACCGGAGACGCTGTGGCTGTGAGGGTAGCAGGGGGTGCTGTTTTTCGCCTACCTGTTGCCCGAGTACACTTTGATTGGGGAGTGGGGGCTAGACATGTTAATGTGGGGGTTATGAAAGACTTGCCTGCGGATGTTCTTCTTGGGAATGACTTGGCCCCCCTTGTTTCTGCATATGCTCCCATGGGCCCCAATGAAGTTAATGCTGTGACCACTCGTGCCCAGACCCGCGCTGCCGGAACCGACCCACCTGCTACTGAGACCCAGGTAAGACCTTGTTCCCCGACGATTCCTCAGATCAGGCCCCTTTTGAGTTGGGATACCCCCAGAGGAGTTTGGGAGGGAAACCCGGGCAGATCCAACCCTACAGAAGTATAGAGCTAAGGCAGATGATAGAGAGGAAGGACCAGATGGGGAGCGGTATGAGTGGGTGGGGGATAGGTTATACAGGATCCCTAAACCGTCCCAGAAAAGTTTGGCCCCTTCTCCGAATCGACAACTGGTGGTACCTGCTAAGTACCGTCAGGAGATTCTGCGAATTGGGCATGATGTACCGTTAGCTGGACATCTAGGGTCCCGCCGCACAGCCCATAGAATTACGCAGAATTTCTTTTGGCCCAGTCTTAATCAGGCTGTGCGGGTATATTGTAATACGTGTGACACTTGTCAACGGGTAGGGAAGCGGGGGGACCACCCAAAAGCTAGGCTTATGTCTATGCCTATCATTGGGGAGTCCTTTGCCCGCATAGCCGTTGACATAGTGGGTCCACTGGCCAGGGCTAGCCCATCCGGTAAGAAATATATTCTTACCGTGGTGGACTACAGGCGACTCAACGAGCGGACCACCACTGACGCCTATCCGATGCCCCGGGTAGACGACTTACTTGATCGTATTGCTAGGGGATGTTATCTGACCACCATAGACCTGTGTATAGGCTACTGGCAGATTCCCCTGGCCGAGGATGCTATCCCCAAGTCGGCATTTATCACCCCGTTTGGCCTGTACCAATTTAAGGTCATGTCATTCGGGATGAAAAATGCACCGGCTACCTTCCAACGCATGGTGGATGAACTCCTCGATGGCTTCCAGGAATTTGCTTGCGCATACCTGGTTGACATTGCGATATTCAGTGAGTCCTGGGAGGAACACCTGGTTCATGTAGGGGTGGTGCTGGATAAGATTCGGGCCGCTGGCCTGACATTGAAGCCAGAGAAGTGCCATCTAGGTATGGCAGAGGTACAGTACTTGGGTCACCGAGTGGGGTGTGGGAGCCAGAGACCAGAGCCAGCCAAGGTAGAGGCAGTGGCTAACTGGCCCACACCTATCACTAAGACCCAGGTGCTAGCCTTCTTGGGGACAGCAGGGTACTACCGACGTTTTGTCCATGACTACAGCGCTATTGCTAAACCCCTGACTGACCTGACTAAAAAGAACCTCCCTAAGCAGGTCCTGTGGTCTCCAGCTTGTGAAGCCGCGTTCCAGGCATTAAAACAAGCTCTTGTGAATGCCCCTGTCTTGGCTGCCCCAGTCCCTAACAAACGCTTTCTTGTCCACACAGATGCTTCCATGTATGGACTGGGGGCTGTGCTGAGCCAAGTCGGGGAGGATGGAGGAGAGCACCCTGTCGCATATCTCAGCAGAAAGCTGTTACCCCGGGAAGTGAGTTATGCGGTAGTGGAGAAGGAGTGTTTGGCCCTGGTCTGGGCCCTGAAAAAGTTGAGTCCCTATCTGTACGGGCAGGAGTTCTCCCTCGTGACTGATCACAACCCATTGGTGTGGCTTAACTGGGTCTCTGGGGACAATGGCAGGTTGCTACGCTGGAGTCTAGCCCTGCAACCGTATAACTTTACCATCACTTACAGACCCGGTAAGTACAATGGCAATGCTGATGGGTTGTCCCGACAAACAGACATCACTCCGGCTTCCTAGTCCTGGTCATCCCCACGTTGACCCGCAAGGGTCAAGCCGGGTCTGTCGGAGTGTCCCACAAGGAGGGAGCCATGTGACAGAACCATCTGACTTTGTATTATATTGTTGCTGCCTCCTTTCGTCTGTTTGTTCGGCTGTTCCACGGCCCGTACAGCCCCCCTTTGTTCCCCTATGTTTTAGCTGCTACGCTCCAAATTGCTTTAAAGAGGTTGTCCCTATGTCTGCAAATTCAATGTGTATTAGCTGCAGATTGAGGGGGGGGGATTGTTTCCAGCAGCCCCCTCCTAAAGAATGTCTACTGATTAACTCAGTGCTTTTGTCTAAAATAGGACAGTATGTTAATAGGGTCTGAGACTATTGATAAGCATGTTAATGAGCTCACCTAGCTGTAATTACACAGTCATTGTTCATGTGGTATTCTCAAAGTATATATAAGTGTTGTGTTTCTTGCAATAAGAGAGAAGAGAGTTACTCTTGATCGAACCTCACTACAGAGCCTTGTCTCGTACTTGGGGGGGGGGGGGGGGGGGAATTATTGATGTGCTTCATGTATGGCGGATTGGAGTGGTCGATAGCTGTCCGGGTGTTTGGGAGTGGATTATCCTAGACGACTGTAACCCCTTTCATACTTTGGGGTGTCGTAACAGGGTAATCGGCATAGTTTGTAACATATAGTAAAGCACATAATGTGTGGACAAATCCACAACATGGTGATATAGTACAAGGGACCGATGGCCAAGTATCCCTAAGACTAGGGGAAAAGAGGGGGGACAAGTGGGACTTTATATGAAGTGCATACAAACAGTTGGGGTGTGTAACATGACTATATCAAATATATAAGTGGGTTCACAACATAACAAGGAAAAGCAATTTAATGATAATGTCATCAACCATACAAATATCCACATTGGGCATAGGTACATACATATGGTGATGGGTACAATAATACAGTAAAAACAGCATAATTGTAAGATCGTAAGGAGCTGACAAAGCCTGAACAGGTGAGACACTGGCTAAAATGGGCATATACAAAACCCTGGGGTAAGTATGTAGAAATTGTAAAAGGATTGCATCATGGCAACCTGTATGCGTTTTGTGGAGTAGGTTCCACTTCTTCAGGAGTGGATGCATCCCATGTTACTGCAAAGAAAATAAAGGATTCCCCTTATAGACAACAATGCAATAAACAAGGTAAAAAAATAAAGACAAGAGTAACCCTACACTAGTACCTGGTTCTTGGCTATATCCCTCCTTGGCTACCCTTGTTCACATTTTTTTACCTTCATTACACTTTTTACTTTTAGTTTAAAATTTCTGCATATTTCCTTTTTCTATCACTATGACTTATCCACATTCCTTGCAATGTAGTCTTCTTTCTTGGTATGTGGGTTTCTCATACTAGCATCAGACACTTATTTATATTATTTTTACATACATTTGCATACAGTATCCGTTGGAGATTGCTATCGTTGCACGCCACTTGTCACTCACTATACTGGGATACATTTGCTTCCTCTTGGATGCCCTCTCATCGTTCCCTACTGGCCGCAGGCTTCCACAGCTCCAGGTTAGATGTTATTCCCTGTTGAACTGATGCCCATAGCATCCTATACTTACTCCATCGTCAAGCTGTAAGTATATTGGGTGGAGCTGGCTCAGACTGGGACGATACATTCTTCCTTTACTCTTGTCTTTATTTTTTACCTTGTTTATTGCATTGTTGTCTATAAGGGGAATCCTTTATTTTCTTTGCAGTTAAATGGAATGCATCTGCTCCTGAAACAGCTACACTTTACTTACCCCAAACCACCCCACAATCATACTTACCCAGCAGAGTTTGAGTAGGAAGATTGATAATTGCCTTCAGAAAAATCTGGAGGGAGAGTCTGGAGTCCAGAAGTTGACCCTATGTATCAGAGGTTGCGCTGGGACATGCAGGGTTAATAGGAAGGAACCTCCTGCCTCAAGTGACACAGAAGCCCTGTCAGAGAATCTGAGGCATGTCACTTGGGGAGGCTTTAACACTGAAATCACCTGTTGCTGAAGTAGAGAAGAGCTGGCTGGCATGCAGGCTGAGGCAGGGATGCAAAGAGTTAATGATCAGTGCCTCCTGCTGTATGGAAACCTGATCCCTCACCCAGGCAGTGAGAGGATAGGGGTTATATGCTGGTGGGGATGAGAGATGACAGTGTTAATCAGTTCCTGCCCTGCAGGGCACAGGGAGCTAAGTCTCACTGACAGAATCCAGGGAAGGAGATGCTGCAGGCATCCGAGATCCATTCACATGTGATGGTGGTGCTCTGGGAATCCTAGAATGGGGCAGGCGGTGTCCATTAATGGGTGCAGATGTTGTATTGAAGGCATGGCTGTGGTGGGAAGAGCTCAGGGGAATGAAGGCAGAGTGAGGGGCTAGCAAAGAAGGAATGGAGCTAGTGCCAGTAGCTCCAGAGGGGGTCCTGTGTCTGGCTGTATTAGTAGTGACCCTGGAGGAGCTGAGGCTCAGTCTGGATGGATGGAAATTGCTTTGAATGACCCTGGAAGAGAGTGGCCTGGCAGCAGGGGATGGTCAGCAGGTGTAGGAGCTGGGGGGACAATCTCACAATAAGAAGAGGAAGCAGCCAGTCAGCCTGACCCCCAGATAAAAGTTTTGTGTCCATGATGGTACAGGAACGCTGGGCTACAGATAAGGCACCATGTGAATTTTATTATCACCTTAACTGCTTGCCAACTGCCCGCCGCAGATGTACTGAGGCAGGCAGCCGCTCCCAGGCCAATTGCCGTACATGTCAGCAGAGAAGCCAGTGTGTGTGTCAGGCGGCTCCGATTGCCGCCTGACACCCCCAATCTCTCCCAGCTGAGAGAGGACAGCCGGCTGTTGCAAACACAGCTGACCATTCTTCTCCCTGGGATGATCACAGAGACCATTTGATCCTGCTATATAGGATCGCATGCCTCTATGGTCATCTCACAAGCCACGCCCCCCCACAGTTAGAATCACTCCCCTAGGCTTACATTTAACCCCTTGATCACCAACATTATTAACCCCTCTTCTGCCAATGGCATTATTACAGTAACCGTGCATATTTTTAGCACTGATTACTGTAGTAATGCCACTGGTACCCCCAAAAGTGTCAAAAATGTCAGTTAGGGGTCCAATCTGTCCTCCGCAATGTCGCAGTCCCGCAAAAAATCGCAGATCGCCGCCATTACTAGAAAAAAAAACAATAAAAAATGACAAATCTTTCCCGTAGTTAGTAGACGCAATAACTTTTGCGCAAACCAATCAAAATACGCTTATTGAGATTTTTTACCAAAAATATGTAGCAGAAAACAAATTGGCCTACAATGTTAAAAAATTTTAAATTTTAAATTTTTTTTTTTTGAGAGTGTCATATAAAAGAATGTGAAAAATATTGTTTTTTTTTTTTTGTTTTTTTTTTCAAAATTGTTGCTATTTTTTTGTTTATAGCCCAAAAAATAAAAATTGCACAGGTGATCAAATACCACCAAAAGAAAGCTCTATTTGTGGGACAAAAAGAATGTCAATTTAGTTTGGGTACAACGTCGCATGACCGCGCAATTGTCTTTAAAATAACGCAGTGCCAAATCGCAAAATAGGGCCTGGTCAGGAAAGGAGTAAAATCTTCAGAGGCTGAAGTGGTTAATCAGCCTCAGAACCTGTGTAATTATTATGTGTTCGCTTTAAAGGAATGAGGTGGCAACCCTAATAACAGCATATGGTCAGATAATTACTATTTCAAGAATTGCATAAATTTTATTTTTTCAGGCACCCTGTATCCAGATATCAAAAATAACATGGACTTAGGATGCTGGTTGGAACAAGCATGCATGATCTCAATGCCAAAAGATTGTTTTTCAGACAGAGATATAAATATGCTCACTGATTTTGTCTATGTGAGCATTTATACAGACTGAGCAGACAAGTCCGATTAAAGTGGAACTTCCATCTCTGGCTTTTACCTGTGGCACCCTCCTAGGTAGGTGCTAGAGAGAGAGTATAGTTTTTGGCTCTGTCTGCCTATCAGAGGAGCAGCAGGCAAATTCTATATTGCTTTCTTCTTAACAGAGAGCAGGATCTGTGAGTTAGGTCTGCTCATAGTGCTCAGTGTGTGTATCATCTGGTCTAGGGGAGTGTCTCACACTGGTCCAATAGGGAGTCATATTGGACAGTGGAGGAAACTGGACCAATGGGTACACAGGCTTTGATACAGCCCCGGGGATTGGCACAAACTGCTGTCTCATTGTTGGGTGTGGTATAAAAGCCTGGAGCACATGTGCTCGGGGTCTTTGGCTGGTGAGCAGAGTCCCAGAGGGAGGGTGACGGCTGTCTCCTCCTCTACAGTGGAGGCATGTGGTAACAGGCAGTCAGCCTGGTGAACCAGAAGGAAGGAGCTGAACCCAGAGGTCCAGGAGAGCTGACTAGAGGGGTAGAGACACTGGAGAACCTGGAAAAACAGTATCGTGAGTACAGGGGATCGTGTCTGAGGGCCTTACCTGTGAGGGGGCCACCCCGGAGTAGAGTAGTCAGAGGACGGGTGTCAGCTGGTGGAATGAAATGGGGTGCTAGGCAAGTACCCTGAAGATAGTTGCTCAATCAAGTTTCATGACAGCGACTTTACCATAAATTCATCTAGTGGCAAGGTGAATCTGCAGCTTTGCTTCATTTTCAGATAGGAGTCCTCATCAACTGTGAATAGTTCAATTCTGGAGTATCCCACTCTATCCCTTTTCCTATCCCTATTTAAAATAAAACAACAAAAACAACCACAACCCCTAGACTGATCATTGACTGAGACAGAAAGTAAAGTGTTACGTTTGTGCATGCAGTTGCGAACGTTAACCCAGAGGGACCCAAAAAGGTGAAGAATTCAGCAGCCCTCAGGGGGGAAGTGCCACATACCTATAGGTAAGCCGTAAACGGCGGCTCCTGCACGCATGCACAGGAGTGACGTCAGTTACAGAGCCGGAGTTTGTGAACCCGGAAGCAAGACGAGTGAAGAAGGGAGCTCCTGCAGCTCTGACATCTGGAATGCTTTGTTTTAAGGTAAGTTTAACTGCTTGCCAACTGCCCCACGTATGTGTACCTCCTACATGGCTCCTACAGGCGAAATCCCATACCTGTACGTCTTCAGCACTTCTGGGTTTGCAGCACGCACACAGCCGGCGACCAGCTCCCACTGTGGTTAAATTCAGTGGGAGCCAATCAGCGGGTCTGGCGGACCCAAGTTCCACCGGGACCCGCCAATCGTTCCCAACAGAGGCAGAACGGCAGTCTGCCTATGTAAACAAGACAGATCGCTGTTCTGTGACAAGGGAAGACGAAGATCCTGTGTTTCCTGCTGTGTCTCCTGTGTTCTCTGTCTTCCCACAGTACAAGCAACCCCACCCAAACAGTTAGAAGGCACTTCCTAGGGACACATTTAACCCTTTGATTGCCCCCGATGTTAACCCCTTCCCTGCCAGTGTCAGTACAGTGACAGTGCATATTTTTTAGAACTGATCACTGTATTGGTGTCACTGATCCCCAAAAAGTGTCAGTGTCTGATTTGTCCGCTGCAATGTCGCAGTCCAGATGAAAAGTAGACAACTTGATTTCTTGACTTAGATGGAATCTTGAGTCTACTTTTGGAATAGAATCCAGTATCAGGAGCAGAATAACTTGGTCCACCAGGAAGGACATATAGGATTCTTTATATCCTAGAGATGCCAACTCAGAAGCACTACTAGCTGAGGCTACTGCCACCGGGAAAGCTGGTAATTCCCACAGCGAAAACTCCATCTTTGGAGCAGACAGGTAGTTGAGTACTTTTGTGAGGTCCCATGTAGAAACATGGGGGCCCTGGGAGGCCTTAGTTTTACTACTGCCTTAAGAATTGCAGAATCAAATGTCCATTAAGTCCCTCTAAGGGCCGACGTGGAAGAGGGGTGTCTTTTGAGTGTGCTTGCCCTCAGGCCCATGTCGAGACCTCTGTAAAGAAAACCGAGGACATGAGAAACTCTTGCTTCCCTGAAGAAACTTCTGGCATAGCAAATCTTTAAATTTTCCCAGACTTTGTTCATACTGTTCTTACATGCGCTCATGAGGACTTCTACCATTCTCAAAGAGAGACCTAAATCTACTAACCTTCGCCTCTCAAAATCGAAACTGCTAACTTGAGCTTCCCCGAAGCTGGATGGAGAAATTGACCTTGTGCCACTGTCTGGCAACTAAGAAGATTTGTACTAGGTTTCTGTGAGATATAAATAGTTTGGTGCATATCCACTGTTGAAGAGAAACCCCGGAAAGGGTATCTTCTCCACTGAGCCACTATACACAAGGACAGGAGAAACCATGGTCCCGATAGTCGCCAGGCATGCAGACGCTGACAGGTAAAGAGAGGAACACCAGGACAATTCAGTACCTTACCACTGGTATATTCTCAGCAGCAGAAAAAAGGCATACTTTGAACCATGATTAGTTGGTCTTCTCTTTACAGAAAGACTGTGTAGGGGTCATATGACCCTGTTCGTTATTTGCCAACCGTTAACTGAGACATTTATCTTGAGGCAGGAAGCCAGACTGTCCACAATCACAGAACCTTGCTGTAAATTTAAGTTTCATCTTCTATGAACAAATGCAGTGAATGAGTACTTGCTTGAAGGCCACATCATCTTCTAATGGTAAAGTAATGTATCTGGCCAATCCCATAAGGGACACACCGACTAAAAGGGATGGCTCCAAATGCTGAACACCTTCCTCTTCACAAGGGCATACCTTTGACACCTGCTGGGAAAACATGATTTTGCTCCATTCTTCTAGCATGAGCCGTAATTCAGTCACCATAAGGAAATTGCAAAGAGGTCTTCGGAGGCACTCGAAAAATACTTCCACTGCTTTCCTTCTATCTTACCAGCCTTACAAAGGAGGGCTCAAAAACTGAAAAAGGTCATCCTCATCTGCATCTTATTCTTTGGAAGAGTCTGAAGAAGGTTGGTTGGCCTATGAAAGCTCTTGAGACCAGTTACTGGTTTTGGAAGGAAAACTAGACCTTGCCAGAACAGATGACTCTTGCATAAAGGGAATTTGAACAACTCATTTAGGCTCGGTTTCCACTAGTGCGACTTGCTGTGCGACTTGACACATGTCAAGTCGCACAGCAAGTCAAAAGCCATTGATTTCTATCTGGCCCGTTTCCACTGCCGCGACTTGAGTTGCGGCGACTTCAAAAGTAGTTCATGCACTACTTTTGAGCCGTCTTCAGTGCGACTTCCCTCTATAATGAGGGACAAGTCTTACTGAAAGCCGCAAACAACTTTAGCTACGAAGTCGCGCTAGAAGTAGCACGACTTCGTAGCCGCACTAGTGGAAACCGAGCCTTAGAGTGTTTTGACAACATGTTTATGAATTGTGACAACCTTATGGTCCTCGTCATCTTCATCACTGACTGCTTGAACAAAGCAGGATTCATCCAGTCATGTTTATCCACATCTCTCTCTCTGGAAGAGTCTAAAGAGGGCTGTTTGCCTAGGAAGCAGATGGACACTGTGACGGGACCGTCCCACACTCCACTTGAGTGCTTTCGTCAGTATACCACTTCCTCCAGTCTGAACACAGATATCAGATATTATAATCGCATAACATACAAACTAGCCGACAATAGCTTGTATGAGATCTGGAACTCTTTATTGAACAAACTCTGACAAAATATATATCCCACAGGAGGACAGTCCCCTCCTGATCATTTTACCCTAACAATACAAACTGCACACATGAATATAATTACCATAGCTAAATATTAAGTTAATTAAACTGACCACCTGGACAATCAGGGATCTCATTCCAGATCAGACTTGCAGGCATCAAGCTCATAACATACAGTACAATACGCATTATTACAAGTGTAAACACATCAATTAGCACAATTAACAATACAAACAGTGATCTCAGCAACTACTAGCTGAAATGATATAATTAATATGCTAATTAACTCAGCGCTTATAACTAGCCTGGGTTACTAGACTGCCGGTAACAATGCTAAAATAAAGTACATTACAGTTTATCCTACGTGTAAACACAGAACACCCTATTAAACAGACAAAAGCAGGAGACCCCCCAGTAGCAGACTGTCCAGATCCTACATTGGAGTACATGGAACAGAGATCAATGTGACCAGCTCTTTCAATGAACATGTATAGTTCAGAATCAAACAAACCAGGAATCGCCTTGATATATTTCTTAAGAGATATTGTTGATAAATATTACTGTCCCATTTGAAGTGATCCAAACCACATTCTCAGTGTCCATTAAGTAGTGCAGTAGTGCATTAAGTAGTCCATCATTTTCTCGGTCACCCTGTGCCTCTAATAGACACATGGTGACTTACACATAAGAGGGACCTGGGGAGCGGAGACAGGGGGTTTCCCGACCTCTCTAAGGTAAGCTGGATTCCAGGAGTCCCCCACACACAGTCACTCCCATAACAGGTACTGCCCCCTATCTTCTTTGGTAGAGCTGGTCTTTATTTGGGGTTGGCATTTGTTTTTCTGCAGAAGCAGAAGGCAGGCTAAAAACATTTAATTTGTTCAATGACTATTAAGCAGCAGTGCAGAGCCTCATTCATAAGGAAGTTCAGTATCTCTGTAATATTAAGGCAAGTGTCCACTCCAGTCATGATATTGCACTGCTTCCCCAATGAGAGTGATTTGCACCCCATATGCTGCTCCAGAGACCAGCAGAGGGGCTCCTCAATTTATGATGCATTTGGCATGTGATCACAGGTACCACACCCCAGTGGAGCAGTATAGACAGCCCGTACTTTATGCAAGCTATGTAGGAGACATGTGCCAATTTCCTGGATCCTGTCCCTTCACAGGGTGAGTGGAAATTACTCCTTTAGAGTGTATTTACAACGTGCTTAATGAATGTGACAATCTGTTAGGTGTCATCATCTTTATCCTTGGTTGTTTGAACAAGGCAGCATTCTTGCAGTCATGTTTATCCGTATCTTCTCTTTGGAAGAGTCTGAAGAGGATTGCTTACCTGGAAAGGCTTGGAGACTGCTCATTACCAGAATCGGTAACCCCTTCACAGGGGTTACCTGTTAGGTGTCGTCATCTTCATTCTTGGTTGAACAAGGCAGCATTCTTGCAGTCATGTTCGTATCTTCACTTTGGAAGAGTTTTCAACAGGATTGTTTGCCTGGGAAGGCTTGGAGACTGCTCGGTAACCCCTTCACAGAGTGAGTGGATACACTCCTTTAGAGTGTTTTGACCACAGGCCTAATGAATGTGACAACCTGTTAGGTGTTGTCAACTTTGTCCTTGGTTGCTTGAACAAGGCAGCATTCTTGCAGTCATGTTTGTCCGTATCAGTGGCGGAGCTAGACTTTTAAAACAGGGGTGGCAAAGGGGTGGCAAGGTAATTTTTTGGGGGGTCAATATACATGCGTGTGTGTGTGTGTGTATGTATGTATATATATATATATATATATATATATATATATATATATATATATATATATATACATACATATACACACACTTTTATAAATAAATGTAAACAAACATTCTAAGCGGTATTAAAACATTTTTAATTAAATAAGTAAACATTATTCTTTTAAGGCCGCGCACCGATCACAGGGCTCTGCTCTAAAGGGGATCCATGGGGACCCTGCTCTAAAGGGGGATCTATGGCATAGATCCCCTTTAGAGCAGGATCCCCATATATCCCCCTTTATAGCAGGCTAGGGCAGGTCCCCCATAGATCCTCCTTTACAGCAGGCCAGGGTGAGGTGAGGTCCCCTATATAGATCCCCCCTTAAAGCAGGTCAGGGTCCTCCCCCAGACAGTCCCTCTCAGTCTCCGCACCGACAGGATTGGGTTCGGGAGCTGAGCAGCCAGGGGCAGAGAGCAGCAGACATAGCGGCGGCGGCCATGGCAGAAGCACTGCACAAGGGTGATTAGGGTGTGCCTAGGCACACCCGGCACACCCCGTGCACACGTCTATGAGTAGGGCTGCACAATATTGCATGAATGTAGTGACCAGCATGCCCCCCCCATCAATTAACAATGTAGTGACCAGCGTAGCAACCCATCAATGTAGTGACCACCAGCGTACCAACCCATCAATGTAGTGACCACCACCGTGAGTTGCGGCACAGAGAACCAATCAGGTGTGCAGGCACGCGTGATTGGTTAGCTGTGCAGCGGCTCACGGCGCCGCTGCTGTTCACATCGCTCAGTCACAGTCACAGAGAATTTGCTGCACAGGCGCCCACTCGTTCAGCTAGTATGTAATGTTATGAGCATAAGCGAGCGCGAGCGGGGTGGCAACAGGGGTGGCAAGGATTTTGTCTGGGGTGGCAATTGCCACCCCAGTTAGCCCTCTGGCCCTGCCACTGGGTCCGTATCTTCTCTTTGGAAGGGTCTGAAGAGGATTGTTTGCTTGGGAAGGCTTGGAGACTGCTTGTTAACCCTTTCACAGAGTGGAAACCTTTACAGTGTATGGCCCACATACAGGGCTTGCCTGGCTAGACATGAGTGGCACAGGCCCAATTTAGAAGGGGCATGATGCCTGCCAGTCTGGAGGGACTCAATGGCAAGATCCCATAGTTTGCTTCCCATTGGGGGTGCTATCTCATCCCTTTAAACCCGAACACATATTAATTACACAGGTTTTGTGGCTTATTAAGGTGGTAATTTACCACTGGAGGATTTTGCTGTCTTACGTCTTGGCCACTTTTTTGCGATTCGGCACTGTGCGACTTTAACTGACAATTGCGTGGTCATGCAACGCCGTACCCAAACGAAATTTACGTCCTTTTTTCCCACAAACAGAGCTTTCTTTTGGTGGTATTTGATCACCTGTGCGATTTTTACTTTTTGCGCTATAAACAAAAAAAGAGCGACAATTTTGAAAAAATAACAATACTTTTCACATTTTTTTTATATGAAATTCCCCCCCAAAAAATTTAAAAATCAAAATTTTTTTATCATTTTAGGCCAATTTGTTTTCTGCTACATATTTTTGGTAAAAAAAATCGCAATAAGCGTATTTTGATTGGTTTGCGCAAAAGTTATAGCGTTTACTAACTAAGGGAAAGATTTCTGTCGTTTTTGGTGGGTTTTTTTTAACGAGTAATGGCGGCGATCTGCGATTTTTTTGCGGCACTGCGACATTGCGGGTGGACAGATCGGACCCTTGACTGACATTTTTGATACTTTTGGGGGTACCAGTGACATTACTACAGTAATCAGTGCTATATATATGCACTATTACTGTAAAAATGACACTGGCAGGGAAGGGGTTAATTTTATTGGAGAGGGAGGGGTTAATGTATGCCTGGTGCTTACTGACGTGTGTGGGGGGAGGTGACTGAGTGACACAGGGACAGATCGCAGGTTCAGCTATGCTGAATCCTGCAATCTGACCCTGCCTGTCACTTAGGAGATCCGCCCGCTTTGTTTACACATGCGGGCGGATCTCCACACTCGATTCCCCGACGATCGGGGAAGAGCGGCGGTGATCACCGCCGCTCCTCCTCTGGCCCGACTCCCGCTGTGACTGAATACAGTGGGAGCGAGCCTCCGGCGGTGCGCGCGCGCCGCCGAGAGAGGGGAATGTCTGGCGACGTAGGTCTACGTCGCCAGATGTTAAACTCGCTTAGTGCCTTATCTGCATTAATTAGCCTCAGAACCTGTGTAATTAATCTGTTTTCAGTTTTAAAGGGATGAGGTGGCAACCCTACTTCCAATACACCTGAAAAAAAAACTCTTACCTTAAAGCCCCGTACACACGATCAGATTATCGAACGATCTGTCGTCCGTTTTTTGTGGCATGCTAGTCTGATGTGGAAAGTAAAGAGGTTATTTTTTCCCGTACGACAGAATTCTACTTTAGAAGTGATGTCATGTGCTGGATTGTTTTGTATGTGTTCTTTCGTCTCTGAGCATGCCTAGTCTTGCTCTTAAGATTTTTTTTCCGCCAAAATCTGTACTGAGACCAAAATCGGACGTTGTTTTACGGACAACAAAAATTTTATAGCCTCATCAGGATTTTGTCAGCCGAAAAGTCGGAGTTGGCTGTCGAAAGCACCATACTAACAATCCGAAAATCGGCACATCGGTCGTCAGACGAATTTTCCCTTCAGATTTTCTTATCGAGTGTACGGGCCTTTAACAGTGCCCCCTACCTTCTTGCAATGACTGGCTGCTATGATGAGGTGACACACATGGCTTTGCAGCAAACCAGCAGCAAGAAATACAAGGAGGTAACAGTATTACTGCTTGTTGCACAAGCACTTCTCTCAGAAAAATCAATCCCTGACAATCAGGAATACTAGGAAAGTCTAAAGAAGAACTCCACATTAAGCATAACATTAATATAACATGTGCAATGCTACCCAAGTCACCTGGTAACTTAACATAACTAAGATTTAAAAGTTACCCATCTACTTCAAATTACAGTACTCAGGGCCGCTGATAAGCCAGTACAACTGGCCCTGTTGTACCGGCCCGGAGTCCTCCACTCTGCAGGGGGGCCCGGGCAATCTAAAATCAAAAACACAGTGCAGAATAACATTTTTTTAAAAAAGCCTTTTTGAATTAACAGCAGCACCCTCTCCTACTTACTTAACTAGTCTTTTTCCTTTTTCTGGGCCCCTCTGCAATAATGTGCTGGTAGGAGTGGGAGGGACTACTTCTTCTGTTTCGGGCGTATGTCAGTTCAGTGCCCGCAGCCTGCTTTCCCTGCCCTGGCGGAGTGATCTGTCTTCCCCTGCTTATGGCACTCAGCTCTGCTCCCCACTCGGCCTGGAAGCGGCTGCAGACGAAGCAGCAGCTCAGCCACATTTCTCCAGGAAGCCGGCAGCAGCACTACAGGAACTGAGGAGAGGAAGAGTTAAGTGAAGAGAAGAAGAGGTTCGTGATCGTGAGGCTGCCAGACAGTGCCTAAAGCCCCGTACACACACGCAGATCGTCGTCATACAAACGTCGGCGGACGAAAGATCTGCCGATTGTATGCGTGTTAGTATGGTGCCTCCGACAGATGTCTGCACACAATCCGCGGACAAGAGTCTTTCTTGCAAACATGAAAATTTTTGTCTGCAGACACCAGAACGGACGATTGTTCGCCTGTCAGTACAGAAATCAGCCGACAGACCGCAGATTTGCAAGACTGGGCATGCTCAGAAAATAAAAAACACAGGGAAAGTTAACCATTACATGACATCACTTCTGCAGTCAGCTGAAGTCTGCAGACAAAATTCTTGTGCTGTCCTTGTGCTGTCTTTGCACTTTTCAACAGACACCGACATCCCGGGGAGAAAATACGAACATTTGTATGACGACGATCTGCGTGTGTGTACGGGGCTTTAGACAGCAGAACAGTCAGGTGTGTCTGAACTCTGAGTTTCACACAAAGTCAGGCAAGCAGGGCTATAAATTCAAGGAAAGCCCAGAAAATCCAGATTGTTTCTTTATGTATTTCACTTTGTAAACGTTTACAGGATTGATGTAGCTAAATGTGCTTGCCTGGTATTATTTCCCAAGTCAGCCTAAAGACTTCTATATAGTAAATAGAAAAAAAAAAAGTTATGCTTTGAAATTTGTCATTTTTAATCAAGCTATCTAAGAACAGAAAGCTTTTTTTTTTCAGGTTGGAAATAAAATGATCAATAGCCATAGCAGTGTGTGTCATTGAAGGCATCCTGTCACTTCTGTTACAAGGGAAAGTTGCAGGAGTTCAATACGTAATCAACAAAGAGGATTCTCTCTGCCAGAGGTGGGAAGCATTGTGACACTGCCCTAAAAATCACTTTCACTTTATCTAAAACTCCAATCCCAGACAGAGAGAGAGAGATATAGGGGGGGGGGGGGGGGAGAGAGAGAGAGACAGAGGAGAAGAGAGATATAGATGGGGAGAGAAATGGAGAGACAGAAAAAGAGAGGAAAATAGAGAAAAAGAGATGAAAGGGGAAAGAGATGGAGAAAACGAGATGGGGGGCCGGATTTAAAGAAACTGCAGCTTCAAACATCTATGACGTGTTTCAGTTTCGCCGCGTTCAAATCAATTAACTGGCGCTGCGGCGAATTGGCGAGTAAAACAGCAATAATGAATTCCGCCGTCAGCGGGATTCACTTACGATCGCGGCTTCGCCAATTCGCAAACTTATGTCTTCCTGCTTATAGCAGTTTCACATAGCGATGTGGGCTAGTGGATTAGTGCACACATCACATGTCTGTAATTCATCTCCCTCTGCTGTAGGTTCGAGGCTTACCATCTCCACCTACTTTTTTTATTTTCTTTTTTTGTTTATATTGCTAAAATGGAACGGATTACATCATATATATTGCTAAATAATGTTACACTCAGAAGCGCTTGCAAGCTTACACCATTTTAAGTGTTTTTTTGATCTTGTCTGTGTGTCGAATCGATCTTATGAAGGAAAGTACCAAAGGCAAGTGACCAAACCCCTACCCTACTTCAGGGCAAGATGAAACCTCACAATTTTACCATGGTCTTCTTCCCACATTCCATACAATGTTTAGTTCTTTAGCTATATGTGCTTTTTAGCCTTAACACACTCCATTTTTTCCACCATACAGCTTTATTCTGCACAATAGCTAAGTGCTTTGCAACTTCACTGCAGTTCACAACGTCATGGGTTCAAATCACATCACTACACTTGGGATCTCTTTTCACTCTCATTTTTTTAAACAGTTTTTTTAAACTATCTTGAATTTGGGGGGGGAGGGGGGTGTCCTACCCAAATTTCAAGCACATCAATGGAAACAACACAATTTTGATTTTATGAGTGTGGTCCTAGTTTTATCGAGATGCAATTCTTTACATATTTACCATGGTTCTTACAATTTCTTGACCAATAAACATAGGTGTCTGATATTGGACTCTCTCCATATTTCAACAACACAGGCCCTCATAGTCCAACACTACATTTGCCTCACACCTCAACACAACACTGTCACATCCCTACTCTACATTACAACCCCTCACATCACCAGTACAAGCAGCATGCAAAGTGCAAAACTCCGGCCTTGGCAGCTTAATGGGCCATACACTAACAATTTGTCTAGACTTTTTCCTGTAGACTTAACCAAACCATATAATAGAAGCTCAAACCTCAACACTTTCAATTTGGATGCAATCAGGCAGGCCCTTGCACTACATAGAAAATGTCAATCGGAAGGATAAAGTCTTCTCTAAATCTTACAGTGTGGATGGCCCTTTTGTCTGTAGGCACCCACACAAAACAAAAAAACACATGTTCAATTCTAATGTATTTATTTATTTGAGAATGACAGCAGAAGGAGGGATGCAGCAAAAGAATATTGTCACTCTCCAGTCCGTGTGCCTTTACAGCGCCAGACCACGATCTTTGCTCCATGGCTACGGGATTCTGATGTCTTCCACAACTTCCGGCAGAGTTCAGAATCCATTCTGCACCTCTACCAGCTCATAGGGGACAGGCATGGCAAGGTTGCTGGGCAGCTTCCAAGCCACTTTCGAAGTTCCAGGGTGTTCATGTTGGTCATTGGCCATGTGCCTTACCAAATATCCACTGACCACAAAAGAAAATGAGTGGAGTCCATCAAGGTGGGTTTCTACCACCTACACCCGCAAGCAGTACCACTCCTGGAAAAATAAAACAAAGGATAAGACATTTCATTATGAAAATCACATCTTAATGCCTGTTTGCTTCATTCTGAACTTCATTTAATTTCGACATCACGAGTGAAATAACACATTTTATGCCAACTTACACAAACCAGAAATCATTAATGTAAACATTTGAATACACACCTGTGACGCCAGACAGCCCATCACCACAGGCTTCCCATGGTACGTGCCATGATTCCAAGATGTTGATGTTCTGGAAAATTACAACACCATAAGATACCAAGCAGCCGTTCATGTTATCAATAACTACACAGGTGGCATAGACACAAATAAACACCTGCCAGCTCTTCTCAGCCCTTTACACTATTCACAATACCAACATGTTTATGGTTAGAGGTGCATGTTTTTGCTCAAGTAACACAATTTTACCAATGTTGACTACACTTTATCTACAATGGCAAGTGTCATTGGCAGATGATAATCACCCTCTGTCTCCCTGTGAGTGGCACCTCTGCTAACTAGCTAATTAATACACATGCCCTATCTTGACCGGTTACAGTACTTACATGTAAAGTGGCTAGCAACCAGGGTATTCCGGGTGGCCATACCGGCAGCGGTGCTCCGCCGCCTGGGGGCCGCCGGCTGACGGACCTCTGGCTCCCTCTCCTCCGTCAGCTCCCAAGAATCATCCCGGGCAACGCACATGTTGTGCAACACGCAGCACGCCAGGATGATCTTGGAAGCCTTTGTAGGAGAGTACAGGAGTTCACCCCCAGGCCGGGCCAAGCAGAGAAACCGGGACTTGAGAAGACCTATGGTCAACTCAATGATACTCCGGCTTCTCCGCAAGGCCCTGTTGTAATTCCTCTCTGCTGGGCCCTGGGGGTACCTGATTGGAGCCATCAGCCACGTCAGCTGCGGGTAACCAGCATCCCCTGAAAAATAAGAAAAATATACATTAGTTATTCATATCATGTGACTTTAGATGACTCCTCAAAATGGGAGACAATTAGGCATTTTACTAAACAACCTGCTCGTCTGTTTGCAAAAAATCATATGAAACATCTCAACTCTGTCTAACTGCCTAAATCACTAATACAAATGGGAAAAAGGACACACAAAGTGGTGGGTTTCTCTTGCAAGTTACAACTTGGCCCCTATTCTGTTCCTATTACATTAGCCTAGGTCTTACTTCTGGAATATATCTGCAACTAGAGTGAGGAAACCAATATTGACTCACTTATGCAAAGTACTTTGGGGATATGGCAATACCATTGGAATCATTTGTAGGTTTTCTTTGGGTGGCTAGAGGACACCATTTACACATTGGTTAACCACCTTCATTGGACTCAAAGACAACTTTGCAAATCTTTCTTTTGTGAGCTGCTAAGCTGCTGATCTGGTTGTGTGTGAACAGCCTGACAACTAATAACACATCCATTTTAGGTAGGCTTTGCTTAAATCAGGGTGTACACCGATGTAGCTTATTCCTATGTCTATGTAATCTTACAGTTTATGTTGTTAAGACAAAATACTTTACCAATAAGCCACCCTTCGGGCATTTGTCCACTTTCAAACACCTCGTACAGAGTACTTGTTCTTAACATACTGGAATCATGGCACGACCCTGGGTGACCAGTGTTGACACTCATGATGCGCTGTTTGGCGTCACACACTAATTGGACGTTCACAGAGTGGTACTGCTTGCGGTTCCGGTATTCACTTTCGTGGCTCCTTGGGGGCCTAATGGCTATGTGGGTGCCATCGATTGCCCCTAGGATTTGCGGCATGTGTGCCCGCCGGTAGAAACCCAACTTGACTTCATTCCACTCATTTTCATTCTGTGGCCAGTGGATAAAATTGGGCACTATATCCACTATGGCATTAATGACCAACATGAACACCCTTGAAACTGTGGGCTGGCTAATGCCCATGATACTTCCCGAAGTGGCTTGGAAGCTGCCACGCCCTAAAATATACAAAGTGGCCAGCAATCTGGCCATGCCGGGCACCGCATGGCCGCGCTGTGTGTCCGGGTCAATTTTCTCTGCTATGAGCTGGTAGAGGTGTAGAATAGTTCCTCGCTCGAGCCGGAACTTCCTCCTGACATCAGAATCCCGCAGCTTGTCCAAATAGATCCTTGGAGCAAAAATGCGTGGCTGGCGAGGTAAGGGCACACGGACTGGAGGTGCTGCTGCTGAAGGTGCTGCTGCTGCTGCTGCTGCAGCTTCCCCACCTTCTGCTGCCTCCTGTGCCAGGGCCTCCTCAAACAAGGCACCAATAAATGCCAGCATTGCACCATCTAATGCGTCTGGGATATCGTCCTCCATTTTGAACGCGCAAATTCGCGAATGCGCAGATATATATAGAAACGGCCGCTAATTATCACACCTGTGAGCCAGCTATAAAAGGAGCACATGGCCAATATGGCTGCTGGATGTTATAGATCGATGTTTCTTATGTGCTAGCAAGACCCTGTGACCCACAACCTACATTATCTGGAGGTAAGACAATTGTATCTCTCTCTCCCAAAAAAAAGGAAGGAGACAATTTGTACTTATCTTGGGTGTGCTTAAGTTGTCTATGGTGAATCCCCTCCAACCCACAATAGCTTGGGAACCCCTCAAGTGTCTTTTAATCATTGGCAGTTGGCCCCATGTGCATGTGGTTTGGACATGTGTTTTCTCATGTTTGTTAAAGGTGTGCAGTCTAGATTTGGCATCTAAACCTGCCCCCTTACCTTCCCAGCTTCCAAAGACACCATTTTTGCTTTCCTGATAACTGTAATTTATTATGTGCACGTATGTAGGTCATGCGATTTCTCATGTATGTTTAATGTTTGCAGCCTCCTTTTGCCTATAAAGGATTACACCACCACCACCACCACCACCACTGTGTTTGTGACATTAGGTAAGTGTTTGGAGGGCCTCGTGTGATTTGTACCCCTATGCGTTTTCTTATGTGTTTTTTTTTTACATTTCTTTGCAGCCTCTTCTGCTCTTTAACACCACCACCACCACCACCACCACCACTGTGTTTGTGCCATTAGGTAAGTGTTTGGAGGGCCTCGTGTGATTTGTACCCCTATGAGTTTTCTTATGTGTATTTTTTGTACATTTCTTTGCAGCCTCTTCTGCTCTTTGCCACCACCACCACCACCACCACCACCACCACTGTGTTTGTGCCATTAGGTAAGTGTTTGGAGGGCCTCGTGTGATTTGTACCCCTATGCGTTTTCTTATGTGTTTTTTTTTTACATTTCTTTGCAGCCTCTTCTGCTCTTTGCCACCACCACCACCACCACCACCACTGTGTTTGTGCCATTAGGTAAGTGTTTGGAGGGCCTCGTGTGATTTGTACCCCTATGCGTTTTCTTATGTGTTTTTTTTTTACATTTCTTTGCAGCCTCTTCTGCTCTTTGCCACCACCACCACCACCACCACCACTGTGTTTGTGCCATTAGGTAAGTGTTTGGAGGGCCTCGTGTGATTTGTACCCCTATGAGTTTTCTTATGTGTTTTTTTTTTACATTTCTTTGCAGCCTCTTCTGCTCTTTGCCACCACCACCACCACCACCACCACCACCACCACCACCACCACCACTGTGTTTGTGCCATTAGGTAAGTGTTTGGAGGGCCTCGTGTGATTTGTACCCCTATGCGTTTTCTTATGTGTTTTTTTTTTACATTTCTTTGCAGCCTCTTCTGCTCTTTGCCACCACCACCACCACCACCACCACTGTGTTTGTGCCATTAGGTAAGTGTTTGGAGGGCCTCGTGTGATTTGTACCCCTATGAGTTTTCTTATGTGTTTTTTTTTTTACATTTCTTTGCAGCCTCTTCTGCTCTTTGCCACCACCACCACCACCACCACCACTGTGTTTGTGCCATTAGGTAAGTGTTTGGAGGGCCTCGTGTGATTTGTACCCCTATGCGTTTTCTTATGTGTTTTTTTTTTACATTTCTTTGCAGCCTCTTCTGCTCTTTGCCACCACCACCACCACCACCACCACTGTGTTTGTGCCATTAGGTAAGTGTTTGGAGGGCCTCGTGTGATTTGTACCCCTATGCGTTTTCTTATGTGTTTTTTTTGTACATTTCTTTGCAACCTCTTCTGCTTTTTTTGCCACCACCACCACCACCACCGTGTTTGTGCCATTAGGTAAGTGTTTGGAGGGCCTCGTGTGATTTGTACCCATATGCGTTTTCTTATGTGTTTTTTTTTTTTCCTTTTCTTTGCAGCCTCTTCTGCTCTTTGCCCACTACTACCACCACCACCACGACCAAGTCTGTTTGTGCCATTAGGTAAGTGTGTTCTGTAACTGTTCACTAATTATACTGTATATGAAGAGCAATCTGCAAATCCTGTTTTTTCTGTTTTCTCTTTTGTCATTTCAGATTTAGGAGTTTGGGGCTCTTTGCTGCTGCTGGACAGCCAGATTCTCTGCCCACCTCGTGCTCCCATGGCCCCACCCACTGGAAGGATGAGAAGGGCCAGGGGGGCCAGGGGGGCCAGGGGGGCCAGGGGGGCCAGGGGGGGCAGGGTGGGCAGATCGTCTGGCTCTGGTGTGAGGGAGGCTCCAGCTGTATCCATGAGGGAGTCCACCATCCCCATCCCGGAGGAGGAAGCCGGGGGAGGTGTTAACACACCAAGTGGACAAGCTGGCTCTTCTGACAGTAGTCCTGGAGCGGGTCCGTCCACCAGAGTCAGCTTGTCCACATTAACCCGGCTTCCCCGTTTCACCCACAATCAGTGCTGTGCCCTGGTCCACGCCTATATGGCCAGATATCAGGCGATACATGGGACCAGGGCCGCGTCTTACTCAGTAACAGAGAAGAACAGATTGTGGGATGAAATCCGGGATGCTGTAAATGCACTGGGTGAAGCACCTCGCCACCGTGACAGTGTGCGGAAGAAGGTCAACGACATCTGTGGGTCCGTTCGGAAGAAGCTAATTGCATGGGCTGCGGAGGGTCTTTATGACCGTCAAGGTCGGCTGGATGAACGTGCACGAAGTTCTCTCTGGGATTATCAATTACCTTTCTTGAACATCATAGGACCCGATACCATCTTTCCCAGAGAGGACTTAGATTCGGATGCTTTGCACCGAGGTAGGATATTATCTTGGATGTCAATTGTGTGAGTTGTTTGGAAAAGATTAACTACTATCCTATGTGTGACATTAAGAGAATGTGATACTTGCCCTTCCAATTGTCCTTTTTTTGTTTTCCCCAACCTGCAATTTGTTCATCTGTAGCACGGATCTCAGCCCCTCCACAGCCCATGCAGCTTGGCGAACCAGACGGACTCACAGGTGTTGACATCAGTGCTGACCCTCCTCCTGGTAGGTCCAATATCATACTGTGCCAAACAATGTAGATGTTTTTTTTTGGCCAAGATAGCTCATATTGCTATGTCCTTTACAGAAGATCCGCAGCAGGGAACACACCCAGTGCAGCTAGGCCTGGAGGAAGGTGTTGGTATGTCTAGTCAAATAATGTTTTTTTGAATCTTATTAACCCCATTAACACACATGTTTTTTCTTAGGAAAGAGTGTTGCCTTTTAGATGTTTACCCTGCAAAACACAGTTGACAGCATTAATGGGTGCCGTCATTAGTAGGCAGACCAAGCCTTCTTAACCTTTGGGAGGGTTTAGCAAGTGTCCTATGAGCCCAGGAAAGCACTTTTGAATGTTTGGCCTCAATGCTTCATTCATGAAGCTAGGAGGGCAATCTGGCCATAATCATTACTGACTAAGGTTATGTACTAAACATGTTTTTTTTTTTTTTTTTTAAAAGAACATCAGGCCCCTCTTGACGTTGCAGCTGGAGTTGGATCAGGAGCTGGCGACGATTCTGCATCCAGTGCTGTGGTATGTGATATAAGGGAACAAGGTGCACATGTAACATTTCAATGGTAGCATTGATTTTGGACTAGATGTGGCTTACATTGTGTGTGTTAAATTAGTGCTATGACATTCTGACGATGCACCAGCACAACAAGAGTTCTATCTTGAACATCAGGGAATTATGTTATAATTTGGTGTGCCACTAATGTTCCAAAAACATCCAGGATCTTTAAAGTCCGGCCCGTCTTTGATTTTCCAGGTCCAAATTCATGGGTATCGTTTGGTTGGGTTGTCCTCTAGCCGATTGATGGCAAGATTTTAGACAACATACGTAGATGTATAAAGTCATTGGTGTAGTAACAGATTTACCAAAAGCATAAACAACCTACCACACCAGGGTTAATTGGGAACACCTTCATGTTGAATCTTTTTTGCCTTTGTCATATTAGTCCTACCAATATAATATGTACCCATTATCAGAAGTGTTGCTAGCTTGGATAATCTTACAATGAACAAGTACTCATTAGAAGCACATCAAACTTTTCAACGTTCTGCTTGGGGTGTTAAGTTGTCAAACTAATCTGAAATATTTAGTCATGATGTTTGATAATGATTTGGTCTATTTCTTCTGCTTTCAGGTAGCCTTAGATGCAGAGGGATTGTCACCTACCCAACTTCGTCCATCTATGCTGGATGTAGCCGAGAGGCTGCTTGATGAGTATCAGGTCCAAAATGAGTTAAGGAGGCGTACTCAGCAATCTACTGAGGCAGTACGTCTGCTCGGGCTCATACAGGAATCTGTAGCAACAATGGTACAGGTTCACCAGGATATGTTACAGGTTCAACAGGATATGCGTAACAGCTTGGTAAGTTTAGCAGACCAGCATCAACGGGATCGGCAAAGTGTTGACACTCAGGTGCTGGCCACACGCCAATGCCTGTTTGGATCTGAAGATGCCCCATTGGCAGAGCCCTCCCAAACATCTCACTCACCTGCCACTGCAGGTTGTGGTAGTGGGAGGGTAATGCCAGTGTTGGCCACTTGTCAGGCAGCTGGGGATGGGACAATTCCTCCTGTAGCCACTCCTAGCACTTCACACTCCGTTCGGACTCCCACACCCCTCAATGAGCAATCCTCCTGCACAACCTCAATGCGCACTGGTTCCACAGTACCCCTTCCACCTGACTACATTCCCTCCACACCTTTATCACTTCACTCCTCCCCAGGCCGTTCTTCTTTTTTGTCACCAATGCGACATGTCGTTTGCCCCCGCACCGTGGACCACAACAACCAATCAACCACCACTCCCCACACATCTTCACAACCCTTGCACCACCAGCAGCATCAAATAGCCTTGGAGCAGCAACGATCCCATCTCATGGTAATGGCACACGTTACCCAAATTCTTAGGCTGAGCACAGAGCAGATGGGACTATTGGCACAAGATCTTCAGTCTGGGACATTTCCAGGGTTCAACACCCTGCATCAGCAGCAGCCTCAGACACAAGATCTGATTCTAATGGGCCACTTTACCAGAACTCTAAGGCTAACCCCAGAGCAGATGGGACTATTGGCCCACCATTTGATGGCAGGAACCTTTCCATTGCTCACCACACTGCTTCAGTCACCACCACCACCACCAACTTAATTTCTTTTTTTTTTTTTTTTTTGGTTTTGTTAATGATTGTTACATTGGCCAATTTGTGGGGCCATTTTTTTTTTAAATTTGAGGGTGGCACAA
Organism: Pelophylax lessonae; assembly: GCF_965119305.1. Classification (NCBI taxonomy): domain Eukaryota; kingdom Metazoa; phylum Chordata; class Amphibia; order Anura; family Ranidae; genus Pelophylax; species Pelophylax lessonae. The sequence goes on along the minus strand of NC_138771.1, from coordinate 555,984,100 downwards.
TATGATTTCTTATAGTGCTTTTTTTGGGGATGAAATAAAATTTTATGCAAAATGATTAGTTTGTGTTTGCTCTTTGGTTTTTTAGGAGTGTTGGTGGCCAAGTAATGGCCCTGGTTAATGTAGGCATTTATACACACGTGCTTCTCGATCTCCAAACATATGATTTCATGTAAATTTAGATAACTCAATGTTCACATAACGACCCAAGAAAAGGTCTCCCTTCAAATGTAGCTTCAAAACAAGTCTCAAGGCTAACATAAACCAAAGCCAACATACTAACAATTACAGACCACACCACTCAAGTAAACAAATACAACACAAAAGACATTCGATGTGTACACCAAAAAGAAAACTTGGGTAATAAAATAAATGTTTTAATAACACATGTGGGTGTCTACCAACTGTAGCGTACAAAAAATATATTACAATATATAATAGAATGAACTAAATTGCCAATGTAACATTTGTGTTGCAAAGAGCAACATACTTAAATTTAATTTAGATAAACATTTTAAACATTTTTTATGTTTTGACATCATTTTTTGGAAGGTTTTCACAAAAACAATTCATTTTTGTAAACATTTTTGGTTTTGTCCGTTGCCATAAAAACAACAAGGCTTTTTTGTAAACATTTTTGGTTTTGTCCGTTGCCATAAAAACAACAAGGCTTATTTGTAAACATTTGTGGTTTTGTCGGTTGCCATAAAAACAACAAGGCTTTTTTGTAAACATTTTTGGTTTTGTCCGTTGCCATAAAAACAACAAGGCTTTTTTGTAAACATTTTTGGTTTTGTCCGTTGCCATAAAAACAACAAGGCTTTTTTGTAAACATTTTTGGTTTAGTTTGTTACCAAAAACAACAAGGCTTTTTTGTAAACATTTTTGGTTTTGTCCGTTGCCATAAAAACAACAAGGCTTTTTTGTAAACATTTTTGGTTTTGTCCGTTGCCATAAAAACAACAAGGCTTATTTGTAAACATTTGTGGTTTTGTCCGTTGCCATAAAAACAACAAGGCTTTTTTGTAAACATTTTTGGTTTTGTCCGTTGCCATAAAAACAACAAGGCTTTTTTGTAAACATTTTTGGTTTTGTCCGTTGCCATAAAAACAACAAGGCTTTTTTGTAAACATTTTTGGTTTTGTCCGTTGCCATAAAAACAACAAGGCTTTTTTGTAAACATTTTTGGTTTTGTCGGTTGCCATAAAAACAACAAGGCTTTTTTGTAAACATTTGTGGTTTTGTCCGTTGCCATAAAAACAACAAGGCTTTTTTGTAAACATTTTTGGTTTTGTCGGTTGCCATAAAAACAACAAGGCTTTTTTGTAAACATTTTTGGTTTAGTTTGTTACCAAAAACAACAAGGCTTTTTTGTAAACATTTTTGGTTTTGTCCGTTGCCATAAAAACAACAAGGCTTTTTTGTAAACATTTTTGGTTTTGTCGGTTGCCATAAAAACAACAAGGCTTATTTGTAAACATTTGTGGTTTTGTCCGTTGCCATAAAAACAACAAGGCTTTTTTGTAAACATTTTTGGTTTTGTCCGTTGCCATAAAAACAACAAGGCTTTTTTGTAAACATTTTTGGTTTTGTCCGTTGCCATAAAAACAACAAGGCTTTTTTGTAAACATTTTTGGTTTTGTCGGTTGCCATAAAAACAACAAGGCTTTTTTGTAAACATTTTTGGTTTAGTTTGTTACCAAAAACAACAAGGCTTTTTTGTAAACATTTTTGGTTTTGTCCGTTGCCATAAAAACAACAAGGCTTTTTTGTAAACATTTTTGGTTTTGTCCGTTGCCATAAAAACAACAAGGCTTATTTGTAAACATTTGTGGTTTTGTCCGTTGCCATAAAAACAACAAGGCTTTTTTGTAAACATTTTTGGTTTAGTTTGTTACCAAAAACAACAAGGCTTTTTTGTAAACATTTTTGGTTTTGTCCGTTGCCATAAAAACAACAAGGCTTTTTTGTAAACATTTTTGGTTTTGTCCGTTGCCATAAAAACAACAAGGCTTATTTGTAAACATTTGTGGTTTTGTCCGTTGCCATAAAAACAACAAGGCTTTTTTGTAAACATTTTTGGTTTAGTTTGTTACCAAAAACAACAAGGCTTTTTTGTAAACATTTTTGGTTTTGTCCGTTGCCATAAAAACAACAAGGCTTTTTTGTAAACATTTTTTTTTTTGGTTGCCAAAAACAAGGCTTTTTTTTTTTTTTTTTTGGTTTTTTTGGTTCCCAAAAAAGGGTTTTTTATAAATTTTTATATTTTTTTTGGTTGCCAAAAACAAGGCTTTTTTTGTTTTTTTTTTTTTTTTTGGGTCCCCAAAAAAAGGGTTTTTTATAAATTTTTATATTTTTTTTGGTTGCCAAAAACAAGGCTTTTTTTGTTTTTTGTTTTTTTTGGGTCCCCAAAAAAAGGGTTTTTTATAAATTTTTATATTTTTTTTGGTTGCCAAAAACAAGGCTTTTTTTTTTTTTTTTTTTTTTGGGTCCCAAAAAAAGGGTTTTTTTTTAAACTGTTTTTGATTTTTTTGTTAGATTTTTGTTTATAATGGGCAACAATTACAAATGTGACATTTCTTTGTGTTGCAACGTGCAACATAAGTAAACAAACCACAAAAAAAAAATACTAGGATCTTTTTAAAGGTGTGACATTCCTAACGAATGGCTCCTTAGGGTCTGGATCCACGCCACAAAGGTGTTCCAAATATAGAATTCGGTCTCCGCACCACCTCATATAATCCAGGAGGACCTCGTAGGTGAGGTGGGTGTGCCCTGGGTAGAAAAAAACATGACAATTAGTTTTAGGCAAAATGATCCAAACAAGGATTGTAATTAATGTGCCTCAACAAATATGCTTAGGAGTCTATTGGTTGGCTTTTATCAACACTCTGAAGCAAATATGCTAAATTGCTGTTGTAAACCTTAAACTCAAACTTTCACAGCAAATTGTTCAAAAGGTTACATAAGATGGCTTGGAATGTTAGTAGCAGTTCCACCAAAGCTAAGTAAAATGCTTTTCTGCATGTAAACACAAGCAATCATTTTGAAGAATGTAAGGTGTTTTGGGTTCAATTGGTCAACACGATACATGTGCACACATTTATCTCTATCACCATTGGAATCTGTGGAGCGTTCTCTCTCCTCTTACTGTCTATAGATTGAACCTGACACATAGTAGAGACTCACCCTTAGGAATTTTGAGGGCCAGTTCTGGACGGAGCAGATGTGTCTGCTCCCCTGATCTCCTTTCCGCCATCCCAGCTGTGTTAAGAGAGAAGAAAAAGTTTATCAACAAATGGACTCACGCTAACTGTAGGTTACGCAGTCATGAAAACGCTCTAACACCCACTCATTACCCCTCCACATTTCCCTGAAAGTTTTATTTAGACATTGATATGGTGGTGATGCAGATTTG